>NW_018743880.1:108078-436767 GCF_001683475.1 Chenopodium quinoa | reverse complement strand
AGCTCCTTCATGAGATTGATGAATGAAGTTCTCCGTCCTTTTCTTAATGATTTTGTTGTTGTTTACTTAGATGACATTCTTGTGTATAGTAAAAACAATGATGATCATGTAATTCATTTGAGGAGATTGTTTGAAAAATTGAGGGAGGTGAAGTTGTATGGTAAGCTTGAAAAATGTGTATTCATGACTCCTAGTGTTGTATTCTTAGGATACATTGTAACAGGAGAGGGGGTTCATGTAGATCCGGAGAAGGTAAAAGCAGTCCAGTCTTGGTTGGCTCAACTAATGTGCACGAAGTTAGAAGTTTTCATGGACTTGCCTCCTTCTATAGGCGGTTCATCAAAAACTTCTCTACCATCATGGCTCCAATCATCGAGTTGACCAAAAGGGTGAGTTCGTATGGGAAGAAAATGCTCAACGAGCCTTTGAGAAGGTTAAACATATGCTTTGCAACGCTCCTATACTTGTGCTACCAGATTTCAACAAAGTGTTTGAGGTAGAGTGTGATGCAAGTGGGATTGGAATAGGTGCTGTTTTGATTCAAGAGAAGAAGCCCGTGAGTTACTTTAGTGAAAAGTTGAATGGGGCTAAGTTGAACTATTCCACTTATGACCGTGAGTTCTATGCCATAGTTAGAGCACTTGATCATTGGTCTCACTACCTTAGACCAAAACCATTTGTTCTTCATTCCGATCATGAGGCTCTGAAATTTATTCATGGGCAACAAAAACTCAACAAGAGACATGCTAAATGGGTGGAGTTTCTCCAATCATTTACCTTAAGCTCCAAGTACAAGGATGGAAAGAGTAATGTTGTGGCCGATGCATTGTCTCGTCGGAGCTACTTACTTTCCATGGTGGATGCTAAGATCTTGGGTTTTGAACAACTCAAGGAATGTTACATAAATGATCCCGACTTTGCTAGCGAGATAGAGAATCCTACCAAAGAGTTTGTGAGACAAGATGGCTACCTCTTTAAAGGTAACAAGCTATGTGTTCCGAAGAGTGGGGTTAGGGAGTTATTAGTGAGAGAAGTGCATGGTGGAGGTTTAGCCGGTCATTTTGGGATACAAAAGACTCTTGATATTCTAGGTGAACACTTCTATTGGCCTAGAATGATCAAGGATGTTACTCATGTTGTGGAGAGATGTGCTACTTGTCAAAAGGCTAAGGGACACTTCACAAAGGGTCTTTATACTCCGTTGCCAGTTCCGGATGCTCCATGGGAAAGTGTTAGCATGGATTTCATTGTTGGATTGCCTCGCACTCAAAGGGGAAGAGATAGCATCATGGTTGTTGTAGATATATTCTCTAAAATGGCACACTTTGTAGCTTGTAATAAAACTGATGATGCCGTGAAAGTGGCCGAGCTGTACTTCAAGGAAATTGTCAAACTCCATGGCATTCCTCGAAGTATAGTATCTGATAGGGACTCCAAATTCCTTAGTCACTTTTGGAGAACCCTATGGAAACTTGTGGGTACCAAGTTACTATTTAGTACCTCGCATCATCCCCAAACCGATGGGCAAACCGAGGTCACTAATAGAACTTTGGGTACTTTGTTACGAGGTCTTGTGAGCAAAACCCAAAAAGATTGGGACATGAAATTAGCCCATGCGGAGTTTGCTTACAATAGAGCTCATTCCCTAACTACTTCCCGTTCTCCATTTGAAGTAGTTTATGGAGTGAACCCATTTGTGCCGATTGATCTTGTTCCTATGGTTAAGAGTGACATGGTAGAGAAAGATGCTAAAAAGAGGGTGGAAACCTTTCAAAAAACCTGTGAGCAAGTGAAGAAAAGAATTGAGGAGATGAATAAAAAATACCAAGAGCGAGCCAATAAGAAACGCAAACAGCCTATTTTTCATCCCGGGGACTTGGTTTGGGTGCATTTGAGGAAGGAGAGGTTCCCTAAGCTTCGAAAAAACAAGCTTATGCCTCGTTCTGATGGTCCTTTTAAGGTTCTTGAGAGGGTGAACGATAGTGCTTACAAAATTGAGCTACCAGACAAATTGATGGGTGTTAGTGCGACTTTCAATGTAGGGGATTTATCACCATACTTTGATGATTCAAGTTTGAGGGCAAACTCTTTTGAAGAAGGGGGGAATGATAAAAAATGGACATCTAATGAACCTGTTGCTTTAGTCTTAGAGACTCTTGGGTTTTTCCCATTCACAAAGAAGGGTGAAATTCTATGCTGCATTTCATGGGAAGATTGAAGATTGGTACACGGTTGGCTAGCATCACATTTTGGACGCATTTCATGACTATTTTGGGCGTGTGGATCCTAGGCCATTTACTATCTATTATTAACTTATGTGCTAGTTAATGTTGCTGAAATAATGCCAAGAATCTAGCTCTTGGCCGGTTGTAATGGGGGGGTTATCAATAGGCTTTATTATGCTTTCATTACTTAGCTTAAATCAAGGCTTAAATCAAGGAGGAAACCATTGGCTGTTGGCCTTTCATTCTTGGACGGTTTCCTTGGATTTTGGTGTGCTTTTGCTGCTCCTTTCCTCTATAAAAGGGAGAGCAAAACAGAAATTAAAAGGCAGTTTTGAGATTTGATAAAAAACCTTGTGTTTATAGCATTTTAACTTAGAGTTTGTCTCAAGTTCAAGTGTTCCCTTATTGCTTTGAGTGAGTCTTGAGTGATAAGCTTAGGAGAGATTGAGTGAGTCTGACAGGCGGTATTTTAGGTCGTCACTAAGACACCTCTATCAAATGATATTTGTAGTCCTAAACATGCAACTAAAAGAGTATAGAGGCAAGTTAAGGGTCGAACACAGGGAAACGATTAAGCACCGCTATTTATCTCCTAATGTTAATCTAATTCGATCAAGAAGTGTGGTGGGTAAAGTAATGACTAAAGGGGATAGAACAACAATTAAAATAGGTACTAGGGGGAAGGATCAAACATGCTTTGATTTCAACGAAGTTAGGCATCGGAAAATAGGTTTACATGTAACCCAAGCGACTCATACAAGGCAATATCAAGAATACTCTCCAATCACCTATCGGGATTAAGAGCCTTCCTAGCTAACATACGCTCACACTATCGTCGTAAGGCATACAAGCTAAGGTCATGCAATAATCAATCACCTAATGACTATTCCTAAATCGCACTATCGTCACGATTTAGTTCACGTCATTCAACCACAACATGCATATGGCCATAAACATGGAGTGACTAATAAGTATAAGCACAAGGAAGATTTAATCACAAATATTCCAAATTAACCTAGCCTAACATACATCAAACTCAAAGTATATCTTCACCAAACCCCTAGCAACAAGAAACTACTCACTAGTCATAACTACAACTACAATCATGCTAAACAACATTATAACCAATGAAATGGTAAGAAAGACAAAGTTTTTATCAACTAAATTAACAAGAGTAGAAGCTTTAATCATAAAAGCAAGAGACAATAGAGAAATATACCAAAACCTTCATTGAAATCCAAATAAAGAGCCACACATCATTCAATCTTCAATCTCCAAGCTTGACCATACATCAATGTTGCAAAATTACTTCTTCAAAAACTAAAAGTAAAACTAATGTTGATAGACAATGAGAATTACACTAAAAGCTATATGATTGTTCAATACAAAATTTCTCTATCAAAGACCTAGGAAATTGATATTTTTGAGCTCTCCCCTTGGGTTTCTATGCTCTCTTTTTTATCTTTTTTTCCCCCGTTTTAACTTGGGCTGAAATCGGGATTTGAATCAGCAGCAGAGAGGCGCGCCCGCGCCCAACAGTGGCGCGCCCGCGCGTTAAATGATGGCGCGGCCGCTCCTAGAAATGCGCGCCCGCTCCAAAGAGGGTATTTAATGGTTGATCCCGCTCATCAGCGCGCCCGCGCTCTATAGATGCGCGCCCGCTCCTTTGGTTGCGCGCCCGCGCCATTCGTCTGGTTTGGACTTCTTCCTGTTTTGCCCTTATCCCTTCCATCTCTGAATCAACAGCATACGCCTGCAATCATGGAACAGGAAGGCAAGGCGTGATACAACGAAAGGGGAGGGGAGTATAGACTACCTAAACCACATGAATACACATTACGCGCCACAAAGGTAGAATACTCGAAATAGGAGGATCATAGCAAAAACATACTAAAATGAACTGAATTATTACTAAAACTACTAGAAAAGACTATCCTAAGAGCGACATAAATGTCACTCATCAAATTCCCCCAAGCTAGACCTTTGCTCGTCCTCGAGCAAAGCTAAAGGCAAAGAAGATTGAGAAACGATTATCCAAACACAAGCAATATAAATAAAAATAAAATAAAATAAAATAAAATAAAATAAAATAAAAAGAGGGGGGGAAGGAATTTACACTAACTCACTTTCGTAGGAATCACGGTTGTTTTTAACATAAACAACAAGCCATTTAAACCTCAAAGTCGCCAATGAGGACGAGTATGCTCTCGTGGGGGTTTCCAAAGAGTTTAACCCACAACTCTTGGCGACATGCTCAAGACAAACCAAAACAAAGGAGCAAATAAAGAAGAAAATCAACTACAAACAAGCATAGATGGATGACAATCTTTCTAGGTACTAAGAGTAAACACATTTTTGGATGCCAATGGTTGATTGAAAGATAAGTTATTCTAAGCATAGAGAACTCTAATATGCTCCACTCCACCCGCATTCCATACATTCTTACCGCGTTCCCTCATCTGGATTCAAATCCACCCTTCAAGGTAGTATCTCATGACTCCACGAAGGAGCCGGAACAAATGAAACAAGGGTGACCCGACATCTTACCAAGTCATGCTCTCTCCATATGCTTGAAATCTAGCTCCCTCCACCGACTAGTGACTCAACCAATCCAAGTTAAAAGGACTTAGGGTTGTAATGCAGGCTAGGAGGTAAGGGTGAGGAAAGAAATAAATAAATAAATAAATAAAATAAAATAAGTAAATATGAAAATTTGGTGGTAAATCCTAATTGTGAAGCAGAAGATGTCGCCAATTCTCATAACAAAGTAGAATATCACCAATTTCCAAACAAAATACATCTTCCCCCAAGCTTATTCAGCACAAACTCACAAAAGTATATACAAAATGCGTAGAACCTCTCCCCAAGCTTGAAATGAGCAGTGCCCTTAATGCTCAAACTATATACAATTTTTTTTTTTTTTTTTTTTTTTTTTTTTTTTTTTTTTTTTTTGTGGGGAACTTCCATTGTCCTTGCTTGTTATTTCAAATTCCAAACCATCACCTTGCAACTTTCCGATTTTAAATCATTACAAACTATCATGTCTCAAACTTCACAAGTCATTGGGCGAAAAGTGAAACAAAAGGTCATGGGGTTTGAATGTGTTTATGAACAAAGAGGTGCAGGCTCAATCATGGCTAGCAAGGGGCAAACGCAAAAAGAAAAAAAAGAAAAAAAAATATATAATTTATCAAGAAGCAACAAAAGGAAAGATAAACCTAGAAAAGCAAAATAGTCACCGAAGAAAATGCTTTTATCGTCCTTAGATATAGTTCGGTCGCGATCTCGGGTAGCTAGACAACAAGTTCTCGATCGAAGCATGCCTTGGTAAGGATCCTATGCCGCTCATACAATAAGTGGTGGAGGCTTGAACAATAAATCTGACATGGGTTACAAAAACTACCTTTAGGGCTTTAAATCCCCTAAAGAGGGCAACGCCATCTTACCACAAACAAGTGAATTTGGGTTCGGTGGGCCTTACAAGTTCTAGCAACTACCTTAGCAAAGACATATCTTAGAGTCAACCAATGGCAATCCAAGAACGCGGAAACTCTTAATCCTTAGGAATAAAGACATTCAAGAACGCAAGTCAAATTAATTTTTTATTTTTTATTTTTTATTTTTTTTTATTTTTTATTTTTTTTTTCGCTATAAACTAATCTACCCTTGACAAAATTTCTAGATCTTCACCAAAATCAACATTACCTCAAAAATCATCAAGCCGTAAATACATACCTGCACTGGTGAATCGCCATGTTGGCGAATACCAGTAATCATCATTATCGACAGGGAAAACGGGGGGCGGACTCAGCGGTATCCATCAAACCGAGAGAAGCGTCCCCAAAGCAGCATCATCATCAAAATCATATCAAAAACTCATCAACAGGATTAGTGAACAGGGGCAAAGTCAACCAAAGAAAACAGTCATGTAACTCAGTAGAATCAGCAGCATGAAGGTACAGGGAAAACAATGAAAGACCGGCAGGCGAGCAAGTAAGAATCCCAACCAAGTCACTCCCTACCAAGAGTATATCTCCAACTCATCAAAATAAGCGTACAAAAACAAGGGAGAGAGATATACTCAAGGACGCAGCCTACTGGCCACTAGAGCCGGGCTCACTAGGTGAGCCAGACCGACGTGGCGGCTCGTCATAAGTGAAGCCACTAGGGGGGCCGAAAAGGCCCCAACCACCGTCAAAGCCCGGCGGCCAACCGTAGTGACCTCTGTAAAGTTCCTCTTGCCAACTAGGCAAAGGATCAGAGGGAGTGTCCTCGGATTGAGAGTACAGAGGGGCGGGGTGATCAGGATGTGCATAGGGGTACGCAGGGTCCCCTCTAAAGTCACACCCGCCGGGCACACGATAATCGTACTGCCCGTCCTCTGGGAAGCTGCGGAGCTCCCTACTAGGCTCGGAAGGACCTTGCCAGTAGGGGTAAGTGGGGAGATTGTCCCCCCCCCCCCCAAGAAGGAACAGGGCCGTGCTGAGGCGGCCAATTGGGGTAGTTCACGGGGGGGCAATCTCTCCTCTATCCACAGCGGAGTCATAGAGGGCCTGCTGCTGCAGATGGTGGCCTTGCTGTGACTCATAAATTGCCTGCAACTGCCTAGCTATATCAGATAGCTGAAATGTACCTGTACCTGCGGGTTGCTGGGTAAACGGCTGCTGCTGCTGCTCCTCCTGAACCTCCTCCTCATTACCCATTTCAACCTCATCGTCCCCATCGACATCGGGCACTCGCCCGCTATCTCTCAAAACTCTCCACACATTAGGGGACTGACGCGTGAGAGAAGTGAAGTGAGGCTTGGGGAGGAAACAATGGTGGGCTCCTCTAACTAGCCACCTAAAAGCATTGGGGTTCGCCGTGGGGGTAATAAAATCAGAACGGCGAAGCTGGTCCAAATCAAGGTAAATATCCCCACTACTACCTACGGCCGTGCATAGAGGTAGATGGTCAGTGTAACCTAATTTGGTGGCCAGTCTAGTGACCATCGCCCCGCAGTGTATGTCCCCTGGCTTTTTCCCCTTTGCTATAGCTTGGGAGGTTTGCATGAAGAGGAAACCCAAATTCAACCTCCGAGCATGCTCTGGCTTTGTGGCTATCCATAGGCAAAGGACCTCTTCCTTAGTCAGCTTCCCTAGGTCCTGCTTAGGAATGATAGAATACCCTAATAAACGGTGTAGGATCCTAAGGGCAGGGTGCCAAATCTCACTGGCTAAGGAAGTCCGGGTGTAAAACTCATTTTTGCCTGAAATGGAACGCCACCAAGCGTACTCACTATACTCCCCAAAGCTCTCATATAGAGGGTAGTGAATGTCGGCATCGGGGTGAAGGTCGAGGGCTCGGTTGAACTCTGCCAATGACATGGTGTGGGGGTTGTTGAAGAGTTGGAAAGAAATTCGAAAGTCGTTATTTTCTAGACTATCCACTTGAAAAGACGAGAAAAACTCTAATGTGGGTTCTTTGTAGGTCATGAATGAGGAGTTTATGAATGACCCTAATCGAAGAATGTCAAAAAGAATCCACAAATCATCATTAATACCGAGTTTTATCATGTCTCCACGATGGTAGTGTCTAGAAGGTCGCAACTTACGTTTTTGCATTTCCGAGTGTATGGAGGACTGGCTTTTGTGTAAAAATTTTAGGGTGGGTAAGGCATTGGGTTGGTCTGACTCTTGGTTTTGGGACGATTGTCCCGACTTTGCAGTTTTTCTCTTCTTCCCAATTCTTAGACTCATGACTGCCCACCTCTTTTTTTTTTTTTTTTTTTTTTTTTTTTTTTCACTCCTTTTCAAAGCCAACTCCGGCTATTTCCACCCTTAACCTCCACAAAACTACAATGTACCTTTTCACAAGCAATAATAATCCAACCACGCAACGAATATAGCCTAAGATACTAATCAACAACAACAAGTTCAACAGAATCCAACAATAATTTCAACAATAATCAACCAAATTTCGCTAATAACCTAAGATAATCAAAATCCTTACTTAAAATTAATCCAAGAGAATAATTAACTAAGGAGATCGAATACCTTTACCTTTATGCGGAAGATTACTGTTTTGGTGTCGATTTGGTGAAGGATTTGAGTAGGAAGGGGGGGGGTTCGTTGCGGTTGTGCCCTTGATGCCCAATTGCTACCTTTGAAGATGAACAAACGGAGAGGATGATTGATTGAAGCTTGAGGATGATTGATTGAAGCTTGAGGATGATTGATGTGGTTTATATTTTGAGAATGATTGATTTATGAAGGTGGAAGAAGATGATCTTGGCTATGGTGGTGAGGAGCGGCCGCGAAGAGAGAGAAAGGCAAAGAGGGTTTGGTTTATGTTTGTGAGGATTTGGAAATTGCGGAAATATAAGAAGCCACCGTATTTTTTTTCTGATAACCAGAAAGGCGCGCCCGCTCCCGATTAAGGCGCGCCCGCTCCTTAAAGAAAACGCGAGCCGCTCCTATATCGCGCCTAAATCGCTCCAACTTCCTGGAAATCAGTAAAACTACAGCGCGCCCGCGCTAATAATAGACGCGCCCGCGCCTTCTTTAAAACGCGAGCCGCTCTGCAATCGCGGCCAAATCGCTCCTGCCTCCTGGAATGGAAGTAATTTTCAAGCGTATACCAGGCGCGCCCGCGAAGAAACCAGGCGCGCCCGCGCCTTACTGCTCATGCGGGCCGCGCTTCAGCCGCGATAAAATCGCTCCAACTCCCTGGAATTGGAGAATTTACATTCACAAAAACGGCGCGCCCGCGATGAAACCAGGCGCGCCCGCGCCTTACTGCTGTTGCGGATCGCGCTTCAGCCGCGATAAAATCGCTCCAACTCCCTGGAATTGGAGAAATTTTCATTCATAAAAATTGCGCGCCCGCGACGAAACCAGGCGCGCCCGCGCTTTAATGCTGCTGCGGATCGCGCTACAGCCGCGTTCAAATCGCGCTGAGGTTCTGTTTCTTTAGAATTCATCCGAGCACAAATTTCAAAATTCCTCTGTTTTTTAATTTTTCTGCTTTGCTCTTGCCTTTCTTTCCTCGTGGACACACGCAATCACGCCTGCATCAGAATTGATTGGGAAGAGCGTTAGGTGGATTAGTTCAAGGGATTTGAAAGAAAATAAAATCAAAGAGGTTAGAAACCGGGTTGCCTCCCGTAAGCGCTTCTTTAACGTCACTAGCTTGACGTACTTCACACAGAATCATGGTGATTTGGAAACATCAATGAGAGATAAATTTTCTGGCTTCTCAATTAGCTGACCCTCATAGTATGGCTTGAGACGCTGCCCATTCACTTTGAATGGAGGGTACTTGTCATTGAAAATCTCAACCGAGCCATAAGGAAAGGTTTTGGACACTTGAAATGGACCGCTCCATCTAGATCTCAATTTCCCGGGGAAGAGCTTGAGTCTTGAATTGTAGAGCAGGACCTTTTGTCCTTCCACAAATTCCTTCTTGGAAATTCGAGCATCGTGCCATGCCTTGGTTCTTGCTTTGTAGAGGCTTGCACTGTCATATGCATTCATTCTCAGCTCTTCCAACTCATGAAGCTCTAGAAGCCTTTGCTCACCCGCACTGTGGAGATCAAAGTTGATTTGCTTGATTGCCCAATGCGTTCGGTGCTCCATCTCTACGGGTAAATGGCAATTCTTCCCATAAACAAGCTTATAGGGGGTAGTCCCTATAGGAGTCTTGAAGGCGGTCCTATATGCCCACAATGAATCAATGAGCTTACTGGACCAATCCTTCCTTGTTCTAGCAACAGTCTTCTCTAAGATGACTTTTAACTCCCTATTTGTGACCTCCGCTTGACCACTTGTTTGGGGGTGGTAAGCAAGGCCTCGCTTGTGAGATACACCGTACTTTGAAAGAAGCTTGTTGAATGCATGGTGCTTGAAGTGTGAGCCTCCATCACTTATGATTGCCTTAGGAACACCGAATCTTGGGAAGATGACTTTCTTGAACAAATTAATGACCACCCTTGAGTCGTTGGTGGGAGATGCCACGGCTTCCGCCCATTTGGAGACATAATCAACGGCAACTAGAATGTGCCGGTTTCCTTGGGATGAGATGAAAGGGCCCATGAAGTCAATTGCCCAAACATCAAAGATTTCAAGTTCAAGAATAGGATTTTGGGGCATCTCATCGCGCCGTGATATGTTCCCTGTCCTTTGGCACCTATCACAAGTCTTAACAAATTGCCAAGCATCTTTGAATAGAGACGGCCAAAAGAGCATACATTGCAAAACCTTGGAAGCGGTCTTTTGAGCACTCATATGACCACCACAAGGGGATGAGTGGCACATTGAGAGCACATCTTGGAATTCTTCATTAGGAACACATCTTCTCAAGAGTCCATCCACCCCTCTCTTCAACAACATGGGGTCATCCCATATATACTTCTTTGCTTCATGCTTGAGCTTTCTATGTTGTTGAGGAGTGAAATCCGGAGGTATGGAACTACAAGCCAAGTAGTTCACAATATCCGCATACCAAGGCTCCGATTTTGCCTCAAGAGCATATAAGACATCATCCATTAGGGCATCTTCAATTGGCAAATCGTCTTCATGTATTCTTGCAGCTCCTAACCTAGAGAGGTGGTCCGCCACCACGTTCTCGGCTCCCTTCTTATCTCTCATTTCGTAATCAAAATCTTGAAGGACCAACACCCATCTCAACAACCTCGGTTTGGCCTCCTTCTTACTTATCAAATATTTGAGAGCCGAGTGATCGGTATACACTATTGTCCTAGAACCAATGAGGTAGGTTCTAAACTTCTCAAATGAGTGGATAACCGCCAAAAACTCTTTTTCGGTAGTTGTATAATTTCGTTGGGCATCATTGAGAGTCTTGGACAAATAGTATATAACGTGAAGTTTCCCATCCTTTCTTTGTCCAAGAACCGATCCAATGGCCCCGTCGCTTGCATCGCACATTAGCTCGAATGGTAGAGACCAATCCGGTCCTCGGACTACGGGGGCGGTGCAAAGGGCCTTTTTCAACCTGCAAAATGACTCATGACAAGCTTCATCAAATACAAATTCTTTATCCTGTTGCAAGAGAGATGTGAGAGGCTTAGCAATCAAAGAGAAATCTTTGATGAAGCGGCGGTAAAAGCCGGCATGACCAAGGAAGGACCTCACTTCTCTCACATTTGTGGGAGAAGGAAGCTTCTCGATCACATCAACCTTCGCACCATCGACTTCGATGCCCGCTTGGGAGATTTTATGGCCAAGAACAATGCCGTTTTCCACCATGAAGTGGCATTTCTCCCAATTGAGCACCAAGTTGGCACTCTCACATCTTTCTAAACAACGAGATAAATTCATTAGGCACTGCTCATACGTGCCTCCACCAACGGAAAAATCATCCATAAAAACTTCCATTTCTTCCTCGATCATTTCACTAAAAATTGACATCATGCATCTTTGGAAGGTGGCCGGGGCATTACAAAGACCAAAAGGCATCCTACGGTAAGCAAAAGTTCCGTAGGGACAAGTGAAAGTGGTCTTTTCTTGATCTTTTGGGTCAATTGGGATTTGGAAGAATCCCGAATAACCATCAAGAAAGCAATAAAAAGCATGCTTTGTAAGCCTCTCAAGCATTTGATCGATGAACGGTAATGGAAAATGGTCTTTGGAAGTGTTGGCATTTAATTGGCGGTAATCAATACACATGCGCCAACCCGTAACAAGCCGAGTTGGGACCAATTGTTGCTTATCATTGATCATTACCGTCATACCTCCCTTTTTCGGCACTACTTGAACCGGGGATACCCAATCACTATGAGCGATTGGATAGATGATCCCTGCTTCAAGTAGCTTGGAAACTTCCTTTCTCACAACCTCTTGCATGGAAGGATTAAGTTTCCTTTGCCGTTGCCTACACGGCTTAGCACCCTCCTCTAAATCGATCTTATGCATGCATAGGGAGGGGCTTATACCTTTGAGATCATCAAGAGTATAACCCAAAGCCTTCCTATGCATTTTCAAAACATTAAGCAATGAGGAGGTTTGCTCTTCCGTGAGGTTAGCATTGATAATGACCGGAAAAGTATCATTAACATCCAAAAAGACATACCTCAAGCCCGAAGGTAGAGGTTTCAATTCTACTTTCGGAGCTACCTTACCATTGGAGATTTCCTCCTCTTCTACTTGGAAGACTTCATACGGTTGGGGCATCTCTTGGTCGGGGGTTGTCTCTTCTTTCTCATCAAGCATTTCCTCATATAATTGCATCTCCTTTTGATCACCTACCTCATTCTCATTCAACAAGACATTCTCAAGTAGATCATTAGAAGCATGCATATAAGGGTATCTAAACTCATTCATCAAGTTTTCAATTGTATCTATTCTAAAACATTCATTGTCAGAGGAAGGTTGTCTCATCACCTTATTCAAATCAAATTCGATAGAATCATTGTCAACCTTCAAGGTCATCTTGCCTTCTTTGACATCAATAATTGCTTTAGAGGTAGCTAGGAATGGCCTACCCAAGATTATAGGAATTCTTTCATCTTCATCCATTTCAAGAACATAAAAGTCCACCGGAAAAGTGAACTTACCGACTCTAAGGGGTATGTCCTCTACTTTCCCTATAGGCAATTTTGTGGACCTATCTGCTAATTGGAGGGTGATGTTTGTAGGTGAAAGGTTTCCCACATTAAGCTTTTGGTAGACCGAGAAAGGCATTAAACTCACACTAGCACCTAGGTCACACAAAGCCTTCCCCAAATGAACTTCATTGATAGAACAAGGGATGGAAAAACTACCGGGATCTTGCAATTTAGTTGGTAGCTTACTGGAGAGAATAGCACTACAATTTGCGGTTAAGCTAACGGTTTCAACTTCTCTCCTTCCATTCAGGAGGTCTTTTAGGAATTTAGAGTAGTGTGGCATCTCTTTCATAGCATCCACAAAGGGTATAGAAACATGCAAGCTCTTTACTACATCTAAAAATTTTCCAAATTGGACATCAAGCCTAGACCTAGCAAATCTTTGGGGAAAAGGCAACCTCTCATTCCTAGGTTGGAGATTAAGGGGTAAAGATGTTTGATCTTTGGTGCTCTCCTTTTCGAGTTCCTTCTCTTTCTCTTTCTCACCCCTCTCATTCTTTCCGGCACTTCCCTCTAGAATCTCATTCTCTCTTGATGATTCATCCTCAACCTCAAGTCCTATCCTCACATCGGGACTCTTCTCAACATTTAGTTCACTCTCAAGGATCTTCCCACTTCTAGTAGTAATGGCATACATAGACTTGGGGTTGACACCTTGACTAGGTAAAGAAGAAGACGAAGAAGGGGAGGATGAAGAACTTGGTTGGGCAATTTGAGAGATTTGGGTCTCAAGTATTTTCATGTGTGCCTTGATTTGTTTCTTTTCTTCCTCTTGACTCTTATTATGGTTTTCTTGATTTTTAATGAAATTTTGAAGCATAGCCATCATAGGATCAGGAGGGGCTTCTATTTGGAGGGGTTGAGTAGGGGGAATTTGAGAATGGGGCCTTACTTGGTCAAAACCGGGGGGTCTACTATTTTGTGAGAAAGTAGAAGCATTTTGAGGTCTATTACCCCCGGAACCCTGATTGGAATTAAAACGTTGTTGGTTGTTGGAATAGTGTTGTTGGTTTTGATTCCAATTGGGTCTTTGGTTTGAGTAACTTCTTCCATTGTAATTGGAAGAGTTTCCCCTACCTTGGCCTTGGTTATCATAACCACCACCACTTTGATTCCATTGACTTTGATTCCAACCTTGGTTTTGATTCCAACTACGGTTTGGGTTTTGATTCCAATTTGGTCGCATTCCATTATTTCCCTCACGGGGCACAAAATTCATGGCATTAACATCTTCAACATTATCATCATTTTCATGGGGAGGGGGACCTTCACTTATGGACATACATTGTTGAGAATTATGATCATAGCCTCCACATATATCACAAAACATACAACCAGGAGGCATGGCATTGTAATTAGAGGGAGAAGAAGTAGAAGGATTCATACCATGGCCTCCCTTGGGAGAAGGGGAGGAAGCATTTTGGGAACTTGATTTCATGAACTCCTCCATTTGTTTCGCCATCTTTGCCATTTGGTTGGAAAGATTTGTGATGGCATTGGTTTGCTCGACGGAATGTACCGTTCCTTTGCTAGAAGTGGCTTCCCTCTCACCTTCGTACCAATCCTCATAATTGCGCACAACTTCTTCTATGATACTCTCCACTTCATCTTCCCTTTTGTTCATGATTGGGCCTCCGGCTCCGGCATCAAGGCTAGTCTTACTTTGAGGGGAGAGTCCTCCGTAGAATGTTTGGAGAACTTGCCAATTAGGAATCCCATGGTGTGGGCATTTCCTTTGTAATTCTTTGAATCTCTCCCATGCCTCACAAAGAGACTCTCCACCTCTTTGGCGGAAACTTTGAATCTTTGAGCGAGCCTCGGCGGTTTTCTTGTGATTGTAAAACCTTCCTAGGAACGCCGTAGTTACCTCATTCCAAGTCGTGAGGGAACCGGGAGGAACATCCTTGTTCAACCAATGTTCCGCCGCTCCCATGAGTGAGAACGGAAACATCTTCAATCTTATGTACTCTTGGGACACCCCGTTGATCTTGATAGTGTCACAATACTTGAGAAATTCTTTGAGATGCTCATGGGGATTCTCAAATTTCCCACCGGTAAATTGCCTCTTCTCTATCATTGAAATGAAATTAGGCTTTATCTCGAAATTGTTCGCTTGAGTGGTGGGGGCTAAGATCCCACTTTGTGAGGCATAAGGTTCGGGTGCTCCAAGTTGCTTTAGTGACCTTTGATCACCCATGCTTTGTTGATTATGGTATTGGGCAAATGGGTTGGGAGTTAAACCTGCAAATGATTCACGATCCTCACTAGAAGAGGGTGAAGGAGTAGGAGAGCTACTAACTTCCTCTTGGAAAGGGTTTTCCACACTATCCCTAATTTCCCTCCTCAATTGAGCAAGGGTGCGCTCCAGCTCTGGGTCTATGGGCGCCAAAGGAATAGAACTTCGTTGCCTCCTGCGCATATACAAAGCTAAGTAGAAAGTGAGCACTGACAAGCAAGGAGTAGTAGGAAAATTAAACAAGTGAACTAGTCTCAACGAAGGGATAAACGTACAATGGAAACCGTTTCCCCGGCAACGGCGCCAATTTGACAGGCGGTATTTTAGGTCGTCACTAAGACACCTCTATCAAATGATATTTGTAGTCCTAAACATGCAACTAAAAGAGTATAGAGGCAAGTTAAGGGTCGAACACAGGGAAACGATTAAGCACCGCTATTTATCTCCTAATGTTAATCTAATTCAATCAAGAAGTGTGGTGGGTAAAGTAATGACTAAAGGGGATAGAACAACAATTAAAATAGGTACTAGGGGGAAGGATCAAACATGCTTTGATTTCAACGAAGTTAGGCATCGGAAAATAGGTTTACATGTAACCCAATCGACTCATACAAGGCAATATCAAGAATACTCTCCAATCACCTATCGGGATTAAGAGCCTTCCTAGCTAACATACGCTCACACTATCGTCGTAAGGCATACAAGCTAAGGTCATGCAATAATCAATCACCTAATGACTATTCCTAAATCGCACTATCGTCACGATTTAGTTCACGTCATTCAACCACAACATGCATATGGCCATAAACATGGAGTGACTAATAAGTATAAGCACAAGGAAGATTTAATCACAAATATTCCAAATTAACCTAGCCTAACATACATCAAACTCAAAGTATATCTTCCCCAAACCCCTAGCAACAAGAAACTACTCACTAGTCATAACTACAACTACAATCATGCTAAACAACATTATAACCAATGAAATGGTAAGAAAGACAAAGTTTTTATCAACTAAATTAACAAGAGTAGAAGCTTTAATCATAAAAGCAAGAGACAATAGAGAAATATACCAAAACCTTCATTGAAATCCAAATAAAGAGCCACACATCATTCAATCTTCAATCTCCAAGCTTGACCATACATCAATGTTGCAAAATTACTTCTTCAAAAACTAAAAGTAAAACTAATGTTGATAGACAATGAGAATTACACTAAAAGCTATATGATTGTTCAATACAAAATTTCTCTATCAAAGACCTAGGAAATTGATATTTTTGAGCTCTCCCCTTGGGTTTCTATGCTCTCTTTTTTATCTTTTTTTCCCCCGTTTTAACTTGGGCTGAAATCGGGATTTGAATCAGCAGCAGAGAGGCGCGCCCGCGCCCAACAGTGGCGCGCCCGCGCGTTAAATGATGGCGCGGCCGCTCCTAGAAATGCGCGCCCGCTCCAAAGAGGGTATTTAATGGTTGATCCCGCTCATCAGCGCGCCCGCGCTCTATAGATGCGCGCCCGCTCCTTTGGTTGCGCGCCCGCGCCATTCGTCTGGTTTGGACTTCTTCCTGTTTTGCCCTTATCCCTTCCATCTCTGAATCAACAGCATACGCCTGCAATCATGGAACAGGAAGGCAAGGCGTGATACAACGAAAGGGGAGGGGAGTATAGACTACCTAAACCACATGAATACACATTACGCGCCACAAAGGTAGAATACTCGAAATAGGAGGATCATAGCAAAAACATACTAAAATGAACTGAATTATTACTAAAACTACTAGAAAAGACTATCCTAAGAGCGACATAAATGTCACTCATCAGAGTCTTATCTCTGGCCTAAAACCCCAAAACTTTGAGTGTGTCCTTGAGTTTTGGCCCTTTTATCTTGTTCCATGATATCTGAGTATTCTAACTATAAGTATTTTTAAATCCATCAACCCATATTCGGGAGGGGGTATTTAGATTTACATCAAGCCGCCAGGATCTCTTGATTATATGTATCAGAACACTGGCGGTACGTTCTTTCCCAAGAGGCAAAGTCGGCGTTGGGGAAGAGGCGGCCCCAGGTCATGCGCTGGATCTGAGCGGAGTCTTCCATCATCTCCCGGACCAGCTCTTTCTTCTCTTGCTCGGCCTTTTCCGAGAGATCTTGAGTAAGACTCTTCTCCTGGGTCACCAGGCGTTCCTTTACGTTGGCCAAGGATTTCTCCAAGGCTTCGTATGAGTACATTTTTAGGCGAAGAGGTTTCAGCTCGGCCTTGAGATTTGTGATGGTCGCCTCCAGCTCGTCATTCTTCTTCTGGGCCGCCTCTAACTGAGTCCGAACAGCGGCGGTAGCCTGCGCCTGATAATAAAGAATATCAATGGTCAGAACTTCATTTTGGGCAATTTGAAACATTGCCTTATCACAGTCAGAGGCGGCCATAGCTTTTGCAGCCTTTACCTCTTTGTTCTTCCGGTCAAGCGGCTTACGAAGGCCGTTCACTCGGAGCAGGGCCTAAGTACAAAGGAACAGGCGTCAGTTTCCAAACAAAAAGAAAACAGGCGTTCAGAAATTCAAATACTCAAAAATATGCTAAGTATACCTCAGCAAGGACCCCTGCAATCCCGTCTAGGTCAAGGGTGCCGACACCCCTGACCGCCTCCCTTTCAGCTGGAGGAACTGCCCTGATCATAGACTTGGCCATCTCTACCAAGTCAGGCTCCTGAGGGCCGGCTGCATCAAGCATAAACAAACGGATTAGACCTAGTAAAAAAGGGAGCGAGTCTAAAATTTACAAGGACAACTTCTTACTTCTAGGCGGCCCAGTTGGAGTTTTAGAAGAAGTGGCCGGCTGTTTCTCACCCGCCACATGTTTCCTGGCAGAACCAGGAGAGCTCTCAACAGTCGTCTTCCGGGCCTTGGGGTCCGGCTGTTGGGAAGATGAAGCTCTTGGAGCACCCGTCTAAAAAAAGAAGAAGAAAAAAAGTCAGTATATGCATAAACACAACTCCAAAAAGAGGGTGAAAGGTTCGGAGCTCACCAAGGGTGCCCCCTTCTTGGGGGAGTCGGTTGAAGCTTGTTGCATGATAGAGGCCTGCAACATGGTCGCCGCAGTCTTGGAAGCGGTGATTTTGCTCATGGCGTCAGCTGCAAAAACAAACGGCAAAGTTAATAAAAGTCATAACAAGAAATGTATGGAACAACAGAGTATTCGACAGGCCGACTACCTCTTGAGCACCGACTGCTGAGGCCACAGGCGGCCAAAAAGTACTCGTCATAGAGCCACTTGAAGCTCGGGACGCAGTGCAGGGGTACTTGCTCTCGTACCCCTGAAGTAGAGTCGACCCTTGACTCTACTTTAAAGAGTCCTTTATCAAGGATCTCTTTCTTAGCCTTGGGGGGAACAAGCGGCATGCTACGGCCGCCTGCAAGAAGAGGCGGATTCCTGTTCCACCTATTGAAGCGCTTGTTCAGCTCAATGTCTGAACTCTCAATGATGAGGAAGGTGCTCCGCCAGTCCTTCCACTTGTTTGCTTTACCTCTCGTCATGAGGTAGCCCCTGTGGCTTGTCAATTGATACCAGCCGGTACCGCCTGTCTTAGGGGTCCGGCTGAGATAGTTCATATGGGCGAAAGCCTCGAAGCTTGGCTCCACCCCGTGCAGTTCGCACCCGGCCACATAGCCGAGTACGTTGACCCAGGAGTTTGGGGCTAACTGCCATAACCCCAACTCATACCCATCCAAAATCCGCTGAACAGCCGGATGTAATGGGAAGCAAAGCCCTGCCTTGATGGCCGCCTCGTAGCAGCCAAAGCAGGCGCTATCATAACTGGAACCAGCCGGCCAGACGACTGTGTCTTCTGGATCCGGCACAAACACTAGAAAGTCGGGGCCCATGGTGTGGTTTGCAATAAAGCTCTCCACTTTCTCTTGCATGGCTGTGATCCGGCCCCGAGGTACCGTGCAGTAATAGGGGGTATTTAGCTCTCGGTGAGAGGCGGATGGCTCCGCCCAATTGTCCCCCTTCTCAACTGCGTGAGAAAGTCTCGCCTCTTGAAGGCGGCTGTTTTTCTCTTCTGTGTCCAAAGAAGCATGGCCAGAAGAGCTTGACTCAGAATCGTCCTCTGACGAGTCCGAAGAGGACGACTCCTCCCCTCTCCCGGAGGGGCCCGCCTCCTCTCTTTGAAAAGGAGCAGATTTGTTAACTGTTAAATGGGAAGGGGTCACTATGACTCCTCCCTCAGAATTGCCGGCTTTCAGGCCGCCTTGTTTCACTTCCACATCTGGCGCCTGGTCGGATGTTTCACTGAGCGGCACCCTGTGGGAGGAGCCGTCTGAATTTGAGATCCTAGCAGTCTTTTTCGTTCTGGCCATCCTGCTTTGCATAGACACAGATACAGTCGGACTTTGTATAAAGGGAAAAGATGGGTCCAGAAAAGGGCAGGCGGCACTCCTAGTCCTAGATTCAGCCGTCCCCGGTGACCGGCTGATCACTAACCTAAGTCGTGTCGTGTGCTTCCGTGGTGCCATTTCAAAAAAAGAAAAAGAAAATTAAGAGTAAGAGAACTGACAGTTACCTGAACGAGTGACGGTTGATGAAGTTCTGAAAATCCTGTGCAGTCGGCTTGTCAGAACAGGCGGTAGGCAGAAAAGGTCCGAAATGTCAGAGCAAGTTTAGGGGTCCGAATGTTCTCAAAAAGTTCTCAAAGTGTGAAAATGACTCAAGACAATCCTCCCTTATATAGGCGAAGTGAGAAGGCGAAGGGTCACTTTCAGAATTCAAAATTTGGGCGGGAAAATCTCTCGTCCTTTCGCCGACTGACACCTGTAGAAGGTCGCCGCCTGTTACAGTGCGACACCTGTCACAGGTAACACGTGACCAATCACGTGCCACCTGTGAGGGGCAAATGATTAGGGGATTTTGCTCCCACCAATCGGAATGCGCCACGTGGGCCAATCAGGTCCTGCCAAGTGTCCCCCAGTTGGAACTGTCAGGGCTTGCCATGTGGCACGCGCTTATTCGTCCACCTTGGACTTGTTATGTCATGACATGTGGCATACTCCATGCCTAATGGAGAAACCGGCCACCCAGGCCCAACTTCCGAGGGAAGCCCAATCGGCCTTAGGTTGACCTAAACCTAGGACGGGCACGTTTCCCAAGGTTATAAATACCTCCCTTAATCCTCATTAAGGGGAGAACGAAAAAAACACATTAATTACACACAGTAATAACCGGCTGATCTCGCTAACAAAGCAGATTACCTACATTAAACACTCTCACCTAGAGAGACCCAATCACTTTAATTTCCGCATTAATTACTCCTTAATCAAGTACTAACTTGACCGTTGGAGGCGGAGCTCCCAGGAGTCTCCGTTATTTTGCAGGTACAAGCGTCCGGCTCCAGTCTCGGAATTGTAACTCTCCCGCAGGACATCAGAAAACCCCGAAAAAGAAGGAACGTTCGATCTCAGGATCGAGTGAGATATAACCTGATCTGGAACACCTGGGCATAAACAAAAACTAGAAGCAAATATGAGATTTGTCTTAGAGAACTAACGCTCTCTGAGACAAAAAAAAGGGAAATAATCTAGACTACAAAAACAATTAGCAATAAAAATAAAACCGTTTCACTTGCAACGATGCCAAATTTTGACACGCTAAAGTCGTATCCCCTAATAAAAAATAATTCCTAAATCATCTAAATAAAGTAGATAGGGAAGTAGGGTCGATCTCCACAGGGAAACAAGTCTTTTTACTCCTAATTAATTATTATAATCTAAATTATCTAAGTAACCAATATTTATAATTGAGTATGAAATTAAACTACAAAGAATAGGAATAGGGAGAAAACAATATATAAAAGGATCTAGGGCATAGGTTCACCAATAAATAATACTCCAGGGTAAAACATAGTAATCAATCATTGACATTGCATAAATAACATGATTAACAGGCTCTCGCAATTTATTAATCAACATAGATCTAACAGGCTCTCGCAATTTACTAGATCTAAGTTCTTATTGAAAATAGCCTTTAATATCAAATTAACATCTGCTCGATTCATCAATTTAATATTGCTATACTTTTACAAGCCGCAATTGTAAAACATTAAAACAATTCAATATGAAATTATCATGCAATATCAATAATCAATAATAGTCAATCATCAATGCATCAATTAATCAGATTGTAAAGGGCTTTCGCTACGTATTACAATCACAGAATTAATCTACCGGTATTAAATCTCATCTCTCGAATCTCGACATAACCATTTATAAATTAATCTATCTATTGAAACTAGACCTAAACATTAATTCTCATCTCTCGAATCTTGAATCAATATTGTCAAACTCGTGCATAAAAGATAGGCCTAATCTAGTCACAGAGCATTAAATCAATCAATAGGAAATTAATCTAGCATTGATAATTAACAACAATAAATTACCCCTTCATATTATTTATTAGATCCCCATAAACCCTAGAAATTAAACTACTCACACATATTAAAAACTAAACAAATCAAAGTAATAAAATAAGACATGATTAAAGGAATAGAATAAATAACTAATATTAAGAGAAGAGGAATCGTTACCAAAATAAATCTAGAATTAAAAGTAAAATTAAGAACAAAGGTTTAGAGAGAGAATTCTAAGAGAATAATTAAGAGAGTAAAGAAAGTAAAGAGGAGAAGAAGAAGAGATCCTAAAATCGTATTACGGAGGAGTATTTATACTCCGTACAAAATCCTAAACTAAAACAAATTAAAACGACGTTAATCGTCTACTAAGAAATACACGCGCCCGATCGGGCCAGGCACCGCCCGATCGGGCGCGCCTTTTTGATCATAGTACAAATCTCGCGCTCGGCCGCGCGCGTCATCGGGCGCCAGACTAAGCTTCTCCCGCCCGGCCGAGCGCGCCTCCGGGCGCCAGCCTCTTTGGCCGGGCGGCTCATTTGGGCCACTATTTGGACTTCGATTGGGCTCCAATTCTTCGGGCCAATCTGGGTCTCCTCTTTGGGTCTTGAATACTCGGTTCAAATGCCTCGATATCACCTATACCGAGCCCTTAATCACCGGTTCGATGGCTCCAACCGGCCCTGGGCTATAAACTCTGGTCGTGCTTCTCCAATGCTCGTGATTGCTCCAAAATATCTCAGGAAAATACTCCAAAAGCATAAATCCCTACAAAAGTCAACCAAATCTAACGAAAACACTAGAAAACACCAATTAGTAATAAAAGTGGCTCTAAAGAGCCAAAAACACTATTAATTACAACCAAGGGACGGGGGTAAAATACTATATCAAATAGACACATCAAAGAGCCTCCGCCAGAAAGACAGGCGGGAGCGCAATGCTAACCAGGCGGGTACTAATAGGCCCCCTGGACCTAGTAAGCCCACAGGGCATGCGACTGATGCCTCCCAGGCGGCAGGATAAGCTGCAGTCACTCGTGATGAGCTCATGAAATTCATGAGTATCCTCAGGGGTGAAATCTAAGGACTAATCAACAAGCGGATCGCTTCCCCTAGAGAGGAGCATTCGGCCACAAAGCCTACCAAGTCTGTAGCAGAAGTCAGTCCAAGACCGACAACCGACTCCTCATCCGAAGAAGACTGCGCCTCGGCCTCCATTCGACCTATCAAGACTCCGTTTCCCTCTGACAGGGAAAAGGACAACTATTCGGCATGTTCAGCAGGATGGTAGCAAACAGACATTTCCTGATGCACGTCAGTACATCGACCAGCTAAGGAATCAAAAACTGTCAGAGTCGGCTTCATCGTCGACTTATCATGATAGTTTTCGGAATACCTCGGTGAGGAATTCTCGTTCCAGGCCGAGGACTCCTTCAATTGGCCCCTTGATACAGTCGGGGCCTCACATAATCAATTCGGCGCAGTATGTGGCACAACCACCATACAGACCGCCTGCTTTACCTTACATCCAGCCTGCCTTCTTCGGAGGACAGGCGGCATATAACTATCAACCTTTGGACTGGCATCTTCGGCTACAAAACCTTAGGGAGCAACCCTCTGCGTTCCCCAGCGATATAGCTGAGGCCGAGCAGCCGGCCAAGGTTAAAACTGTCATGGTTTAAACCTATGATGGAACTTCTAACCCTAAAGACCACCTCTTGGCATACACCCACCTCATGTACTTATAGGGGTTGGATGATGCCGCCTGGTGTCGATGCTTCCCAGCCACCCTGAAGGGCATAGCCCAGCACTGGTTTAGAAATATGTCGGCTGGTTGCATAAACAGCTTCAATACGCTTGCGTTCTTGTTTTCTTCTAACTTCTTTATGAACATCCCTGCAAAGAAAACGAGCCTTGATTTAGGCCATGTGCAGCAGGGAAATGGAGAAGGGCTGCGCTAATACGTTAGGCGGTTCAATCTGGTGAGAATCCAGATACGAGGACTTTTTGACGAAGTGGCTTTCACACACTTTTTCAAAGGTCTAAAGGACGGGTCGACTTTCAAGTTCGAACTCATCCGAAAGAAAATCTTCACCCTCCAAGGAGCCCTGATGGAGGCGGACGCCTATATACAGGCGACCGAGCTTTGCTCCTTTAATAAGCAGTCGAACTCTAAGATGTCTGACCGACAGAAGGAGAGTCGGCATGCTCAGTTGTCTTTAAAACCAGAAGAGAGAAAAAAGAAAAAACATATCTGGGCGGTTGATAACTCCGATCATCTGGCCCAGAAGAAAAAGAAAGAATGGAAACCGTACGTTCCAAGGTACGAGTGCCACAAGGACAGCTACTTTATCCTCATGGAGATTAAGGATCGGCTGACTCTTGAGAAGCCGACTCCTATGACGGGTTCCGCTGAAAATCGGAACAAAAATAAACGTTGTCACTGCCATGAGGATGTCGACCATGACACCAACGACTGCTTCAGCCTCAAGCGGAAGCTTGACCATCTAGCCGACAAAGGAGCGCTGAAATCCTACGTGAAGTCCAAAGTGGCTTCTAAATCAAATCCTGGGAAGTCAAGCAAAAAGACTCCCCATCTTGCTATTAGCTTTGAAAACGATGAGGAACCCGTCTATACGATAGTAGGCAGATTCGCTGGTGGTGGTCCAACCATCCGGGGAAATAAGGACCATCTGAGAAAGATAGTCCATTCAGTTGATGAGGGACAGGCGGCCAACACATCCGCCTTCCCCGAAGTCATCATCACCAAAAAGGACAGAGGCAAAGTCCGTCGGCCGCATGATGACCCTGTGGTCATAGAATGCAAGGTGGCCAACCAATTGGTTGGTCGCATCTTAATTGACACAAGAAGCTCCTCAGACATCATTCGCTACAAATTTCTATCCAACTTGAAATACAGGCCGGATAGTATGACGGATGTCTCCCATCCCCAAGTGGGTTTTGGGGGCGGAGTTGTGCATCCAGTCGGACGCATTGATTTGCCCATTCGACTGGGAGAAAAAGGTAGCGATCGGCATATGATCATTCAATTCCTGGTGACCGAGGAGCTGACCGCCTACAACCTCATCCTTGGCCGACCCACTCTAAACGAGTGCAAGGCCGTCATCATTCCAACTCTTATGCTTGTCATGTATGAGAGGGATAATGGGACTGGTGGCTCCCTAAACGGGGACCAAAAGACAGCTTGAGAATGCTATCTCTCGGACGTCAAGCCTGCGGCAGCTGTAGCCATACAGGGCCAAGAGCCAATTGACCTTAATGAGGTCAAGGATGACCGTCCGGCCCCACCAGCTGTTAAAAAGCGAAAGCCTAACCTGCTGGTGGTGGTCAAAAAAGAAAAGCAATAGCAATCATTGACCAGGGAGCAGTCAGATAACCTCCGTCCCCAGCCGGCTGGTGAGCACACTAATATGTCCTGGACGACGTCATCTAGAGCGAACTGTTAAGGTGGGGACGGCTGCTTTTGCTAAGTTGGGCACAAGTCTGCACCAACTATTGAGAGAATTCAAAGAAATTTTTGCCTTTGAAGTGGAAGAGATGCCAGGCATCAGCCCGGATCTTGTTGTCCACAAACTCGCCGTGGATCCTAAAAAGAAGCCCATTCGGCAAAAGAAAAGAAACCATGGCGAGGAAAGAAGTCAGGCGGTAGCCGACAAAGTTAAAAAGCTGTTAGACGCTGGGTTCATTCGGCCATGTAGCTTCCCTGACTGGGTTGCGAATGTTGTGATTGTAAAGAAGCCGAATGATACCTGGCGCATGTGCGTAGATTACACTGACTTGAACAGAGCATGTCCGAAGGATAGTTATCCACTTCCAAAGATTGACAGTCTGGTCGACTCTACAACCGGACATGCCCTAATGAGTTTGATGGACGCCTATTCAGGCTTTCATCATATTCCTTTGTCGAAGAAAGATCAAGAAAAGACGGCATTCGTCACTTATCCGGGGTTATTCTGTTACAATGTGATGCCGTTTGGGTTGAAGAATGCGTCTGCTACCTTCCAATGAATGATTAATACAGTCTTCATTAATCAGATTGGGAGGAATGTAGAGACATACATTGATGATATGATAGTCAAATCCAAACAACAGGCAGATCACCTGTCTTACCTGCGAGAAACATTCGCCACACTCAAGAGGCACAAGGTCATGCTTAATCCAAAAAAGTGTGTCTTTGGTGTTGAGTCTGGGAAGTTTCTCAGATTCCTGATTGACCAAAGGGGGATTGAGGCCAACCCTGATAAAATACATGCGGTAATCGACATGCAGTCTCCCCATTCTATAAAGGAAGTTAAAAAAAAAAAACTGGTTGTCTGGCAGCTCTGGGAAGATTTCTCAGTCGGTCAGGTGACAAGTGCCTCTATTTCTTCTAGGCGATTAGGAAGAAGACTAGATTTGAATAGAGGGAGGATTCTGAAGCCGCCTTCGAAAAGCTGAAAATGCATTTGCACTCTTTGCCAAGGTTGGTTAGTCCCTTGCCCAGAGAAGTGCTCTATATGTATTTGACAGTTTCAGATCACGCCCTTAGTGCTGTACTCTAAGCTGAAAGAGACGACATCCAGCTCCCGGTCTACTTCATTAGCCACGTTCTTAGAAACGTAGAGATTCGGTACTCCATGGTTGAAAATTTTTGTCTTGCCCTCTACATGGCTGTTAAGAACTTGAAACCATACTTCTTGGCACATCCGGTTATGGTCTACACTGACCAACCAATCAAGCAGCCAATGACAACCCTGGAGTCTTCTGGTCGAATGCTCAAATGGGCTTACGGTTAAAGTTCTTGAGGGTTCAAGTCCTGAGGGGGACAAATATGAATATGCACTACGGTTCAAGTTCCAGGCCTCAAATAATGAGGCCGAGTGTGAAGACCTATTAGCCGGCATTCAGATGTGCAAGGCGGTAGGGGCAATAAGAATTGACGCCTACTCTGACTCTGAATTGGTTGTAAGCCAATACAATGGTGTCTTTGAAGCCACCGATCCGGTTATGATCAAATATTTGCAGGCGGTCAAGGCTGAAGCTGGGACATTTGAAGGCTTTAAGTTAAGTCAAGTGCTCAGATCAAAGAATAATCAAACGGATGCTCTGTTCAAATTGGCCTCATCTGCCTCCTATGAAACGCCTCGGTCAGTCTTCTGGGAAGTCATGGAAAAGAGAAGTATATCTGATGAAGACCCTATTGGAGTACTTGACCAAAGCTCCACCTGGATGGATAACATCCGGGCGTATTTGACAGACGGCACCCTCTCGGATTTACCCTAGGAGGCGGCCGTGCTGAAAAAACGTGCTGCAAACTTTGAGATAAGGTAAGGAGAGCTCTTCAAAGAAGGTTTCATGAAGCCTCTTCTAAAGTGTGTGACCCTAGAAAAGGGGCAGGAAATCCTCGAAGAATTGCATGCGGGATACTGTACATCTCATGTAGGCGGCATATCCTTAGCTGTCAGGGCCAGGTGGCATTACTTCTGGCCTACCCTAGAGTCGGACGCTATGGAGATGGTTAGAAAATGTGACAAGTGTCAAAGGTTTGGCAAGCTAATCCATTGTCCGGCCACTGACCTGACGGCCATCCACAGTCCTGTGCCGTTTGCTAAATGGGGAATGGACATTCTGGGTCCATATACGACTGCTCCAAGCGGCAAGCGCTACATCTTAATGGCTGTGGATTACTTTACCAAATAGGTAGAGGCAGAGGCGGTCAAAAACATCAAGACAAAGGACGTGATTTCCTTCATCTGGTAGAATATCATCACTCGTTTCGGGGTGCCTATGTCTATGGTTTTTGACAATGGTCCTCAGTTTGAGACCCTTCACTTGAAGACTTGGTTAGGAGATCAAGGGATCTCCAATTACTTTGCATTAGTCGGCCGACCCCAAGCAAACGGCCAAGTTGAAGCCTTTAACAAATTAATCTCAGACGACATTAAAAAGAAAGTTGAAAGAGTTGGCGGCCTATAAGCGGATGAATTACCACGCGTCCTGTGGGCCATCAGAACAACCGCAAAAAGGGCGACTGGAGAGACCCCATTCCTCATGGCATATGAGGCAGAAGTTGTTTTGCCTATTGAACACTATGACCCGACTCTTCGGATTATGCTATATGATGAAGAGGCAAACTGGGAGGCCATGCGCGTGGCATTGGATTCATTCCCAGAGTGCAAGGACAATGCTGCCTTGCGTCATAAAATCTACCGTCTGAGAATGACTTGGGCGTACAACAAAAGAGTACACAAGCGCCCTTTAAAAGTTGGGGACTTTGTGTTACGAAAGATGGAGGCAGTCGGTAGGGCGAATGAACGAGGGAAGCTAACCCCAAATTGGGAAGGCCCCTACCGAATCTATGAAGAAGTAAGAGGCGGCACCTACCGCCTGGAAACACTAGACGGTAGGAGGTTGCCCCGAACCTGGAATGTAGATAATCTAAAGAAGTATTACATTTGAAATTTTGAAAAGTTTTGACTTGTTAATGAAATTTTGCCTTCATTT
The DNA here is from genome assembly GCF_001683475.1 of Chenopodium quinoa. Taxonomy (NCBI): domain Eukaryota; kingdom Viridiplantae; phylum Streptophyta; class Magnoliopsida; order Caryophyllales; family Amaranthaceae; genus Chenopodium; species Chenopodium quinoa. The sequence continues at coordinate 408,804 of NW_018743880.1, read as the reverse complement.
TCATACTTGTCTTTATTTTCTTTATTTTGAGCACCGGCTGCACACAGTGTAGAAGAACCGGTTTATAAAAATGAAGGATGCCTCCTGTACTGGTGAATCCTACTTACCCATTATGGTACCGCCTGCACAATTTGCGGACGGCCAACACCGAAACTCAGCGAGCAACGCCAGCCCAATGAGCAGACGGCTAAGCACATTGTTAATCTAAATATAATTTCGGGATCGTTTGCTCCAACAGCAGACGCCCAAAAGATAATCCGACTGCACTAAAGCAGTCGGCCTTAAACTTATGCCTACGCTAAGTTAATAACTTAGCAGCTAACGACTAAGTGACAAAGAGGCCAGTGGCCGGATGAAAAACTAAGTTAATAATTTAGTCATCTTTTGTTCTAAGCTAAGTCAATGACTTAGTGGCTATTCAATTCTTTAATCGAGGCCGTTGACCGAATGAATATTATTTAAAACTACCGTCTGCTCCAACATGAGTACACGACTGTAGACACCTAAAAATGTCTCCCCAAAACCAAACCCGTTGATGAACACCTTTCACCGCAATTATTGGTCGAGTTGAGTATTTAATATTTGGAGTGATTAAATCCATGTTCTATCCAATATATTTCAAGAACCAATCCAATTTCTAGCTCATTTCCCTAAACCATAACCTGTTTTCCACTTTTCGTGTCCACATCGCAAAACTGAGAGAAACTGATTTTATGGCTATAAAATTTTGATCCAATTATTATTTTGTTGTATAGGCCTTTAAATAATATTTCCAACCATATATCATAAGCCCAATTCCGAGCTATAATGAAAAAGATATGAGCAAAACACTAAACTCGGCCTAAAACCGACACCCTTCCACTAAAACGACCATATCATAAAATCTAAATATGATTTTGACTTGATTTTTATTGGGTTGGAAATTAGACTTGATAATATTTCCAATGATATATTATATGCCTTATTCCGAGTTACGGATCAAAAGTTATGATTATTTTAAAAAGGGTAAAAAAACTGAAATTACCGCGCAACAGCAAAAATGCCGCGACGCGACAAAAGCTGACGTGTCACGGGACTTATTCTCGTGACACGGTGCCCATTTTTGTAATTCTGCACAATTTTCTCACGTGTCACGGGATTTTGCACCGTGTCATGGTGCAATTTCCCGTGTCACGGTGCCCATTCCGTGACACGGGGATATTCCGTGTAATTTCCGCGTACTTTTTACACCGTGACACGGCATACTGCACTGTGCCACGGTGGACAATGCCTTGTCACAACATTTCTTCCCGTGTCACGGTGCACATCCTGTGCCACGGGATTTCTCCGTGTTTTCTGTGCGTTATCCCTAAACGCGTTTTCACTTCCCGTAACCTAATTATTTTCCGCGTCACTCAGTTTTTCCACTTGTCATGGGATCTTCCCCCGTCTGACGGTGCCTGCCACCGTGTCACAGTGCTCTTTGTCGTGACACGGTATTATTTTTTAGGGTTCCGCGTGTTCCCTCTGCTCATTTTCCCTATAAATAGAACCCCCCTTTCTGCAGTTCGGGGCACCAATAATCATTCTCTCTTACCTTACACCAAAAAACATTCTCTTCTCCCTCTTTTACCTAATTTCTAGCCTCCTTATTCTTTCATAACAATTCCCTGAAGCACTCCAAGGAGTCTATACTTAACCCGAGGTTTCGTCCTTAAACCAAGGCGTGAAAGGTACAAATAACTGAGGGTTTGGACCAAATCAACTCTACTTTTTATTTAATTTAATTTTCATTTACTTTAAATTTTTTTTATTGAAGTTACTAACAGTTTATTCATGATGTAGCAATTTAAAGGAACGTGCTGAATGTAAGTAATTAATTAAATTAATTACTCTTATTTTATTTTATATTGCTAGTTGTTATGGGTAAAAATATGCAAGACTAAGTCATCGACAGTCAACGAAGGTCAATGACGAAGACTTCCCTCGATGAAGCCTGAAGCATCGACAGAAGACCAATTCAATTAACAGCCTCCTATTTCTTAGGGAAGATAAGCTCAGACTTAGTCCAACTTCATCCACTCAAGTCTGTTGGAATTCAAAACAGAAGAGAAGTAACCTCCGCAGCTAACGCCCTAAATCATGGGGCACGATATTATTATCTCCTTGCAACGGCTAGGATGTGACCTAGAAAATCTTCTATATAAGAGTCATAGTAGCAACGAGTACAACCATCATCTCATAACCTTGTAAACCGATATTACTTTTTGCATAGTGAAAGTTTGGTAGATCCTCATTCTACCCGCGGTTTTTACCTTCTTTGGGTTTTCCGCGTCACCAATTCCTTGTGTCGTTTATTCTCTTTTTACTTTTCGCCTTACATTTTAATTTTGCTTAGTTGATCCGTAGCCTAGATTTTGATATTCAATCCCACTTAGCATAAATTAGCATAAACAATTTGGCGCCCACCGTGGGGCTACAACTAGGTAAAATCTAAAAATTTCTCGCCAAACCTTCAACATGTCAGCCGACAAAATGACCCCAGAACAGCTAAAAGCTGCCTATGAGAAAGTTCAAGCCGACTCAAAGCAGCTAGGGAATCTAATGAGCGTCTTAGCAAGGAAAAAAAAGCGTCAGACTCCGATGCAGCCGCTCTCCGCCAGCAATTGGAATCCGCCCAAAGCAATCGTCGTCGCCGGCCAAGGCATCTAGGCCTGATTCCTAGAATGCCGTCGCTGGATATCATTGAGTCCCCCCATGATACTGATAATGAATCCAGTGACGAAGAAATGAACGTGGACCCCCCGTTAGGAATGCTGGCAAGGAACCATTCAGACTTTAGGCGACGATCAAGGTAGCCCGCAGCCCGATTAGACGGAAATCTTACTCCAGAGGCTGGTTGCCTTAGAAAAGCAGAACTCTAAGGTCTTTTCAATGATGAAAAAGATGCCCGTCGTGCCGATCCCCGTCCAACGAGAAGCTCCAGATGGATTCGCAGCTACCCCTTTCTGCGACGAGTTGGCCCTGGCCCGGATTCCCTGAAGATTGTCGCTCCCAACGTTTACATCGCTATATGACGGAACGACCTGTCCAGAGCAGCATGTCGAGTACTACAAGCAGATAATGTGGCAAGCTTCGATCCCGTTCAAGTGCTGGGAAGCATGCATGTGCAAGTCATTTGGTGCGACGCTGACATGCCCTGCCCTCAAGTGGCTCGGCAAACTTGAACCAGGTAGTATAACTAGTTTTTCTATGTTAGTTAACAAATTCTATTCCCATTTTGAAAGTAGCAGGCAGTTTGACAAGCAGACGAGCGATCTGTATCGAATAGTCCAGGGTCCTAAGGAGACCATCAGAGCTTATTGGTCTCGGTTCAACAAAGAAAACGTCTCAATCAAGAATGTTGACAATAGGACTGCCATTGAAGCCTTCCTTCGCGGACTGCATACGGACTCGGATTTGTATAAAGATATGGTCAAATATCCATGCTCAACGTTCGAAGAAGTCCAGACCAGAGCCGTGGCTCAAATGCGCTTCGACGACAAGCCAAAATCAGAGAAAGATATGAGCAAATGGTGCGAGTTCCATAGCGATCATGGCCATAAGACAGAAGACTGCTATGCCTTGCGAAGAGAAGTTGCCTTCCAGCTGAAGAGAGGCAACCTCAAGCATCTATTAGGGAAGAAGAAAAGCAATGACGCAGGTCGCCGCGAGCCCAAAAAGACGACGACAGCTGGACCTCCCAAGCCCCCTGTACCTAAGGTAATAGTTAATGTTATCACTGGTGGTTCCGATATTTGTGGACTAACCTACTATGCAGCAAAAAGGATCGCAAAGTCGATGATAGAAAATGCAGATGTCCCGGACGAGATTAGAGACCCCCTGGAAAAGAAGCTAGAAGCGATGTCGATTACTTTCGATGACGACGACGTCAATAAGATCAACAGAGAGCATGAAGACTCTTTGGTAATTTCTTTGATCGTCAGGAATTGTCTGCTTTGAAGGGTGTTGGTTGACGGAGGAAGCTCCGCAAGTGTCCTGTTCAGAAGGGCCATGGAAGATATGGGATTAAAAGATAGCGACATCACCAGAAGGTCAACGACTCTGGTCGGTTTCAGTGGAGAAAGCATGTCAACTCTCGGAGACATAACCCTTCCAACTTATGCAGGAGGCCTAAACCCTCAAACCAAATTCAACATCGTCGACTGCCCATCAGCCTATAATGCCATATTAGGACGACCCTGGATCCACCGATTGAAAGCCATTCCTTCCACCTACCACCAATCAATCAAATTTCCCACCCCGTGGGGAGTCCAAGAAATTAAAGGGGAACCCCGTGAAGCCAAACACTGCTACAAAACAACCCTTAAACCAACCATGAGAACCGCATAGCAATTACAGCATGGCCCGACACCAGATAATCCCAACGACCTCGAAATCGACGAAATACCCTTAGACCTTGAAAAACCTGATCAAACCGTTCGTGTCGGTGCCAACCTAGCACTTGAACTCAAAGACAGCATATTAGCCTTTCTTCGAGAGAACAAAGACTATTTCGCCTGGTTGCATAAGGACATGACTGGTATAGACCGGAGCATCATCTCGCATAAGCTGAACGTCGACCCAAATCATAAGCCCGTTAAGCAGAAGCGTCGGAAGTTTGCTCCGGAAAGGAATAAAATCATCAACGACGAAGTGCAGCAGCTGATCGACACAAGAAAAATAAGAGAAGTCAAGTATCCAGATTGGCTCGCATATGTTGTCGTCGTCAGCAAAAAGAATGGCAAGTGGAGAGTGTGCATCGATTTCAACTATCTCAATAAAGCATGCCCTAAGGATCCGTTCCCGCTCCCGCACATCGAGGCCATGGTAGATGCAACGGCAGGTCACGAGCTCTTAACATTCATGGACGCCTACTCTGGATACAACCAGATCCTAATGCATCCCGACGATCAGGAGAAGACGACCTTCATGACCGACAAAGGTATATATTGTTATGCCATTTGGACTAAAAAATGCAGGTTCGATGTACCAAAGACTCGTCAACAAGATGTTCAAGGACTAGTAGGAGAGACGTTGGAGGTATACATCGATGATATGCTGGTGAAATCTAAGAAGTCAAAGGACCACGTCGATCACCTCAGACAGACCTTTGAGGTATTGCGAAAATATGGTATGAAACTTAACCCTAAATGTTCATTTGGAGTATCCGCTGGAAAATTTTTGGGCTATGTAGTAACACAAAGGGGAATTAAAGCTAGCCCTAACCAAGTCAGAACTCTAATAAATATTCAATCTCCCCGAAATGTTAAAGAAACCCAAAAATTGAAAGGACGAGTGGCAGCATTAAATCGCTTCATCTCCCGATCGTCAGACAAATGTCATTTATTTTACAAAGTATTAAGAAAAAATAAAGGTTTTGAATGGACTGACGATCATGAGAAAGCTCTGCAAGATTTGAAAAAATACTGAATGACACCACCCCTCCTGTCGAAACCCAAAACTAATGAGCCTTTGCAGCTTTATATTGCCGTCAGTGATGTAGCCGTCATCGCAGTCCTGACAAGAGAAGACTACGAAGCTGGGCAGCTTCCGGTTTACTATGTAAGTAAAACCTTGCTCCCAGCCGAGGTAAGATACACTTCCTTAGAAAAGTTAGCCCTCGCTTTAATCACTGCTGTTAAAAAGCTAAGGCATTATTTTGAAACCCACCACGTAGTGGTGATGACTAATTATCCGCTTAAGTCAGTCTTAAGAAAACCAGACCTGACAGGGTGTTTGGGTAAGTGAAGCATCTCGTTGATCACGATGGACATCGAATACCAACCCAGAAAAGCAATTAAATCCCAAGCTCTCGCAGATTTTGTGGCTGACTTCAGCCCCGACATACAGGTTATAGCCGACAAAGAGCTGGAAGAAATAAATAACATCCAGAGCAAAAGTAAATGGATCCTGTTCGTCGACGGCTCATCCAACCAACGAGGAGCAGGCCTGGGAATGGTGCTAAAGTCGCCACAAGGGAACATGATAGTAAGGTATGTATCTTGTGATTTTAAAGCAACTAACAATGAAGCAGAATATGAAGCTTTGATTGCAGGAATGACCGTTGCTAAAGACTCAGGCGCAACAACCTTGGATGTGTACAGCGACTCCCTCCTCGTCGTCAGCTAAATAACAGGTGCTTCGCAGCAAAAGACTCCAAAATGTCAGCGTACCTCGACATAGCCAAAGAAAAATCCAAACATTTTGATCCTTTTACCATCTCTCAAATCCCAAGAGACCAAAACGCCCAAGCCGACGCATTAGCAAACCTAGCCTCCGCCCTCAAAAAGACCACCTTCACAAATATCCCCTTAGTCCATTTACAAAAACGGTCCGTATCCTTTAAGGAAATCCTTCCAGTCGACGACGTTAACAACGACGACGACTGGACCAAACCTATCATAGACTACTTGACCAAAGATATCTTACCCAGTGACAAATCAGAATCACGAAAACTAAAATACAAAGCCTCCCGATACCACATCATTGACGGAGTCCTATTCCACAAATCAGCATCGGGGTTATCCCAAAGATGCATCCAAAAGCATGAACAACAGTCCGTCCTTATCCACTTGCATGATGGAATATGCAGCAGTCATGTCGGAGGGAGAAGACTAGCCAAAATTGCAAAACGACAAGGATATTTTTGGCCAACGCTTCATGAAGACGCAACACAATATGTGACCAAATGCGACAGCTGTCAGCGATTCGCCAACACCGTCCATAAGCCGTCGGAGCCTCTCCACCAGACATTATCTCCATGGCCCTTCATGAGGTGGGGATTGGACATCGTCGAGAAGCTACCCGCGGCACCAGGACAAAGAGTATATATGTTAGCACTAACCGACTATTTTTCTAAATGGATTGAAGCGATTGCTTTGAAACAGGTGACAGACAAGGAAGTCATTACATTCATATGGACTAACATTATATGCAGGTTTGGAATTCCGTCGGTGATCGTCTGTGACAATGGGTCACAGTTTATTAGCGACAAAACTCGTTCTTTTTTGCAGAAATTCCGCATAGAATTGAGGACGTCGACACCAAGATACCCACAAGCCAATGGACAAGTTGAGTCCAACAACAAGGTCGTCATGGAAGCCATTAATAAAAGGCTAAAAGCAGCAAAAGGCAAGTGGGTTGACGAGCTCCCATCAGTCCTATGGGCCAACCGGACGACGCCGAGAGAAGTGACGGGGCAGACGCCCTTCTCTCTTGTCTATGGGTGCGAAGCCGTTCTTCAAGTCGAGGCTGACTTCCCAACGTCAAGGTTTGGTCTCATGGCAGAGGAGAGAAATCAAGAGGAAATGGAAGATAATTTAGATGCAGTTGAAGAACTAAGAGAAATAGCGTTAATCAGAATGGCAGCGCAACAACAAATCGTCGCTAAAAGCTTCAACAAAAACGTCAAAGCCAAAACGTTTCAATTAGGAGACTGGGTACTAAGGAAAGCATTCCAGAATACAAAGAATCCGGCCGACGGAAAGCTCGCCCCCCCATGGGAAGGACCATATGAAATTACCCAAGTCATCGGCAGCGGTGCATATCGATTAACCGACCAGCAAGGTAACCCCTTTCCACGAAGTTGGAACGCAACCCATCTCAGAAAATACTACTTTTAAACAGACAGTCGAAAGCGTTCGTCGACAAAACGGTAATGTTCTAAATAAAACACTCTGCTTACTTCATTCATTCAAAGTTTTTATTTATGACTAAGTGTACTGACTTAAGCATCGGAGGGCAACCGTTACTTTAACCACGTTTGTTTTGCAGTACAAACAACCGACGAGACATTCCACTAAGGAAACAAACGACGACGGACGTTAGCTACACTATCATCCTTCAAAAAGTAGATAAGCAAGGCTCGAACCGCGTATCTACAAAACGTAGTATCACCATACTTACCACTAAGCCACAACAATAAACTTAGTATCACCATACTTACCACTAAGCCACAACAAAAGCGAGCAAAGCCAACGTACAATCGACAATCGAAAGCACGACGAAGCCCGGGGCAACACTTGACCTTAGCGTCTGACGCCAAACACCCGACACCTGAGCCACGAACTAGTCTTCAGGGTTCAGCGTCGACGCTGGGACGCAAGGGGCATTGGCAAACAAGGCAACGATAGGCCTAAAATCACAAAGTCTTCAACGAGGCATACTGTGTAGCTACACATCTGTATTTAAGAACGTCAATTATTAATTAGACATGTTGTCTTAAAAAGTTAATAAAAAGTTTTTCGAAGTCTTTTTTAATCTTACTTGCTGACTTCTCATTTTTAGAAAACAAATTTTCTTACTTACTGACTTATCATTTTTGGCAAACAAACTTAAATTGCTTTCTGCCTTACGTCCACATATAACAACTTGAGCAAAAGCGAAGGAATACTTAGCATATAAAACGTAAGCAAATTGTCAAAAGAACCACTTGCCCTCAAGTGGAACAAAAGATACAAGTTACCAAATCAAAATACAAGTTCTTGAAGCAAAAGTAAAACATCGTTTAAAAACATACAAAGCAAAAGTTCAAACCGTCACAAACGACGGCCTTCAAGCGTCGGCCCCATCAGCAGCAAGCCATCGACGACCTCCTTGACGACTTCATTAGCCCGGACATTGTCATCGACAACTTTAACCCGCGGCTCCTCAGCACCGTCGACGAGTTGGTCGACAACGGTAGTAGGCTGATCTTCAACAACAAACGGCTGGTCGTCAGCAATCACAGGCTGATCCTCGACAGACTGGACATCAACTGTAGCGACTGACGAAGAAATAGTGACGGAAGGACCAGGACCTGAATCCGCAGTCAACGCCACCGCAGCGTCCTCTTCCAGCTCGTCAAGTGTCCCGCCGTTTGCAAGGAAACGGTCGATTACCTCTTGAGGACGCCATTCTGAAGCCTTTCCATCCAAAAACTGCTTCATCAGCTTTGCCCTCACTTTGATATCTAGTTCGGCATAGTCGTCCAGCGCGTCGTCCAATTCCTTCTGGGTCGATGCCAACTCATCCTGAACCTTCAACAAAGTCTCATCCTTGGCAGCAATGACCCTCACCTTATCTTCCAAATGCTTAGCTTGTTTCTTCAGCTGATCCTTGAGCTTCTGAGTTTCCTCCTCCATCGTCTTCGATTGAACCTGTAGCTGCTTCTCTAGATCGTCCACCTTCTTCTTTGTCTCGTCCAGCTCCTTCTTGGTCATCTGGAATACATTGATCGCAGTCTTGCGCCGAGCCTCACTATTCTTGACAGCACCATCCAACCTTTGCATCTCCTTAGCCAGCCCTTTCACCCTATCCCTTAACACCAAAGAGTTTTTGCAGACACTGGCCAAGCACACCCCCAATTACAAACCTCGAAGATAACAATTAACAAGTAAAGACGAAACCAAAAGAAAAAAAAGAGACTTACGTATAAGTGAACCGAAGCCGCTTCAGAAGCTATGTTCAGGACGGACGATCCGGCCAACACCTCCCCGGACTTAGGAAACAGTAGTTGATTCAGGGCGGGAAACAAAGAATGGTGATCATCCTTGCGGCGATCCAGAAAGTTGGCAGGAAAACGCATCAAGATATCAGGAACTGGGGGCTCGTCGTCGGTCTTCTGCTGCTTGCCGCCGATAGCGTAATAATCCCCGACTCATCAACCGTCCTTTCAGGTGGCGGAGTCAGGACAGGCTCCACCTTCTCGACCACAGGCGCCGGCTGTTGTTCTCGGGACGCCAACCCTCGCTTCCTCCTCATTCGCAAATCAGCCTCTTGCTGAGTCAAGCTTCGACCTCGACGAGTGCCTTGAGCGGCCGATTCTGACAAAGCATTAGAAACTGTTAACTGTAAAGCAATGACACAATGACGACGCAACAAAAATAAGTAAATACTTACGAGTTGACATTGTTTCTTCGGAATCTTCTGCTTGATTCGGTGTGCTAATTGGAGTACTCTGTTCTTGCCCCGCTTGATCGCCCGTCGGCTTCTTCTTTCGCACAAACGTTCTTGCTGAAGGATTGATGGCAAGAAATTCTTTCACCTTCGACAAAGAGGTCTCCGACGACTCAAGAAAGCCTAAGTCCAACTCTGCAGTATTGGAGAAAAGATCAAACCATTTCAGCTAGAATCAAGCTATGAGAGTAAGAATACCATAGAAATACTTACCCTTTGTCGGCTATCCTTCCGTCAACCACAAACCATCGTTACCCAACGACACCCTTTTTACAAACAAGAACCACTTCTTCCAACCCCTGTTGTTCACATCAGTATTCAAAACCATCCGATCTCCTTTTTTGCACAGACTGACGAAATCACTTTCCGCCATCTTTATCTCATACCCTGCCGCCAAATCTTCCAAAGTAAAGGGATCCTCCCAATCTTTGGTCAATTCCACTATTACTGACAAAATTGTCTAACCAGATGTCATCCACTGTCCAGGACTAATGCCTAAAACTTCAAAGAAAGAACGAACCAACGGTTATGATCATGTAAGTCTTGTTTGGTCTCCATGTTATACGACACATGCCTTGGTTTATATACCCATTATGCCTTGTCACTTGAAGAGCCGCCTCCTTGTTATGATCACATGGGACTTTGCCACCTAGTTGGTCTAAGTGACGTGTGGCTAGCAATGTGCTTCTCACGTAATGATATGAAGTAGTCAGCGCTTGATTCCATGTTTACCTACGTTGTATACATATACAAGGTGGTATTAGGCGGCCTAACTTTGCATACCTTCTTTTTTTTTTTTTTTTTTTTTTTGTAAAATCATAATAATGATTTAATAATTATACCAGCCTACAAGCTTGACCATCCGACTCCCAACATCTGTTCGTATGACGCATGCAGTACTTGGCCGCCTGGCCGGATGCTCGGAGGCTGGTCTTCTACCGGCTGTACCCATTGAGTGTCATGCTAGGCGCATGTAACTTTAATCGGGGTTGGTTAGACCTGGCCGACTGCTTATATTGCCGCCTGGTCTATTAATTTAGCATGGGCAAGAACTATGTCGGTATATTCATTCAACATTTCTCAGTGCACCCAATGCTACATGCTATTGATACATATGGCAAGCTGGCAACCATGTTGAGCATCAAAATATCAAGTGTATGGATGACATACAGCTTCTAGGATCAGCCGTTGAGCTACCTAGGCGGCCAAGCTATTTTCTTGTGTTAACATACACAAGCGGCCAAGTCTTTTTCTTGCGTTAGCATACACAAACAGGGAGTATGCCAACTCTTATTATAGTAGCCGGTCAGAGCTAGCAACGGTGGCAACTGGTCAGATCAGAGCTATGTACGGTGCCTCAATTAAGCGGCTGCCATGGCTCAACTTCTCATCAATTTATCCCGGCTGTATGGGTAGTTTTTCTCGTTAGTTAGGCCGGCTGCAAGGGCAGCTTTGCTCACTAATTAAGTCCGCCTGTAGGGCTTCCTTGTGCATTAATTGTACCCGGCTGTCTGATGCTTTGTTAATTCTCAAAGACCAGCCGTATGGGTGCTTTGTTCTTCGTTAAGTCCGGATGCGTGGCGGTTGTAACATTGGATTGTAATTAATCTATTCTGGGTGCAGCATTGGCTCTTTGAGCTCGCACTTACTCCAAGTCGTCTGGGTCGTAATCAATCCATTTGTAAATTTTGCACTCCATACCGCTTGGGTAGTACTCAATTAAACCCGGCTGTGATGGTTGCTCTGTTCTTTAATCAAAAGTCGGCTTCCGGAGTTGCTTTGTTCAACCTCAAAACCGGTTGCGGCTATAATATATTATGATATAGCTGCTCCATTTCTTCTTCTTGCCTTAACAAGTCAGACTTGGATGGAGCCGGTCAGTGCTATTAAAAATGTCAGCCCGCTTGGGTTTAATTTAAATCTTGTACAAGTGGCAAGAAGCGTTTGGTGTTTGCTTGGCCTCAAACGGCTTAACGGCTGTCATGTAAGCTTGCAATGGTAGATAAATTGCAGATCATTATTATGATTTCAAAAAAAAAAAATTAAAAAACAATAATACCAAGCAACTTACATAGCAGCCGTATGTACTCCACTATTATTATAGTGAGTTTGTCCTTTGTTACTCATAAGTGACACTAATATACATTCGGAAAAAAGCTTGCGACAATTCTTAAACAAGAAATTCATATAGGCAGCAACGCTCAAGAGTATGATGATGAGTTGATGATGAGCTTGATTATGTCCAGCCGGCTGCCATCATATTCTAGTCAGGCGGCATAGTTTTTTTGTTCAAACCTCAACTCCGGCTGTAGGATATGCTTTGCTCATCCTCAAATCCGGCTGTGAAGTGAGCTAGCAAGAGCTCGATTGTAAACTTGTTCAAGCAGCAGCCCACCTAAGCAAGGGTCAGACGCATAGAAACCCGCATGTGTAATCAGAGCAAACCCATTTCTCGAGCAGCTTTCCTCATTAATTAAATCCGGTTGTGTGTGAGTGGCTTGTCCCACCAATATACCCCGGCTGTAGTGACAGCTTTGCTTGTCACGAAAGCCGACTGTAGGTGCAGCTCTTCTCGCCAATTTATCCCACTTTCCAAGGCTCAATTGCTCATCAAATATGCCCGGCTGAGGGATGCTTTGTTCATTTCCAATGCTCGTAAAATAAACTCGGCTGAAGGGGCTTATTTATTCTTCAATTAAGTCCGGCTGCAGGACTACTTTGCTCCCAAGTTGAGGTTGGCCGCAGGGCTGTTTTGTTTATCAATCAAACCGGCTGTGGTGGCTGCTGTATGCATCACTTTAGCATGGCTATTTCATGTCTCAATCGAGTGGTTGCCATGTCTGCTCTGTTCTTTTATCAAAGCCTGTTGCAATGGTTGATATATTACTTATCATTATTATGATTAAAAAAAAAAGCATGATCATATTGGTGGAAAAAGAAAACCATGCATGTAGCATATTAAAATATTGCTAGCCACATACAACACCATGACAACAAACTTGTTGTCATATGACAAAGCTTGTTATTAGGTGGCAATCTGCTAATACTTCTCATTTGTTATTCTCATGCACGAGAATAATATACAACTCACTCAAAAAAGCTTGCTTGGAGTTTTCTTGAGACGGACAGACAACATTAATGTCGGGCTGCCTTGTGCATCCTCAAGCCTGCCTGCAGTGGCATTGTTGCTCATCAATTAAGTTGTTCTGCTTTGTTCATTAACCAAGGCCGGATGTATTGGCTGCTAGGGGTTGTTAAAGTCTGCCCGACTGAACTGGCTGCTTGGATCAAGCGGCTGACACTACCTATTACGCGAGGTCTATAAGCGGCCGTGCCATTAGATTGTAATTAACCTAGCCCGGCTATGGCATTGGCTCGTTGAGCCTGACCAATCAATTATGTCAGGCTGCGTGGCAGCTTTGTTCATCATAAAAGAGAAAGAGCCGGCTGACATTACATATTACTCTTATTTATACGGTTGTGGTTATTAATGTGCAAGCTTGGTCAAGTGACTATTGCTATACATATGACGACATGTCATCTAAGTAGTGAACAAGCAATCTCTAATTGTTCTAGTAGTGAACTTCAACTCCATATCTCATTGGTTGAGCTCACTCAGTCGGTAATCATGGAGCCGCTCGACCTCCAATCTAATGCAAAGAAGCTCACCTTGAGAGAGCAGCCGCACCTACCGAATGTAGAGGCTGCTTTGATCATCTATCCATCTCAGCTGTGGGCTGCTTCTTGTCCCAATTAAGCCCGGCTGCACTCAAACGGCTCTAAAGCCAATTTGGATGCGTTCTCTTATGTGAGCAGGGGCTGCTTTGTTCATCATTATTATGCAAAATAACCGTCTGTGTAATCAGTGATAAAAATCATTTTTCAAGATCAGTTGCTTGACATCTCAAAGCCGACCAACCTTTGAGAGCTTGTGTTCAAACATGTATAAGCTAGCACAGGCGGCAAATTAAGTTCAAGGCAAGCGGCATGAAATGACAAATGTCGCATGGTACTACAATAAGGAGCTTGCGATATCTCGGGCTCCGATTCTTAAGCTTTCAAAGCAATTCAAAGCCGCACCAAGCATTTGAATATTGGAGGTAACCGTATAATATGATTTTATTCCCTCCAATAATATTAATGCATTAAGATAGTAATGATAGTCTTCATTATTATTATTATAATTGTTATTATTGATTCATTGATTGAATTTCAATATAATCTGACGAACCGTCCAAACTCCAATATTAAACTAAGTTTGAAACTTAGTAGCTAAACTAACGTCCAAGTGACGTGAGGCCAATGGCCGGATAATAAACTAAGTTTGAAACTTAGTAGCAAACTAACGTCCAAGTGACGTGAGGCCAATGGCCGATAATAAACTAAGTTTGAAACTTAGTAGCAAACTAACGTCCAAGTGACGTGAGGCCAATGACCGAATGATAAACTAAGTTTAAAACTTAGTTAAACTAACGTCCAAGTGACGTGAGGCCAATGGCCAGATATTATTATTATTAGAGGACGACGGCCACAGTCTGCTCCAACATGAGTATGACCGTCTGCTCCAACATGAGTCAGATAACCGGCGACGTCCATTTGGGCGAATTCGTCGAGGAGAAGCATCTCCCATTTTGGGTGGCACATTGCTCTACTAAAACATCAAGCGGCCCTACCGAATGCTAAGGCAGCACTCGCAGTTGTTTGATCTAATCTAAAGTGAAATCTAAAAAGCATAGAGTTTTCCAACTGTTCTAGTACAAATGGAAAACGGCTACTGTTTCATGATTAGAGGCTATCGAGGCCAATGGTCGGGTAATAAACTAAGCTAAAAACTTAGTGGCTATACAAAGCGTCTTAAAAAGACATGAGGCTAATGGCCGGATGGTTATCTGTTTTCTATAAATTTGTCTGCTCCAACATGAGTAAGGCTGTCTGCTCCAACATGAGTCAGATAACCGGCGACGTCCATTTGGGCGAATTCGTCGAGGAGAAGCATCTCCCATTTGGGTGGCACATTGCTCTACAAACACATGCAGACGACAAAGATTGAACGACCTAATTGGTCAACTCATAGTCGCCTGACCTGGGTAATCTAAAGAACGACTAAGTTTTCGGGAACCGAATGTCTAAAAGACATCAGTAGGTGACCGGCCGAAGTTCTTACCTAGTTTACCTCCAGAAATTATACAAGTCCTCCCAATGGGGTAAAAGGACATTGAAAGTATAATTACAAAACTTTCCAGGCGGCCATTTGCCTCCTGTCTTGTCAGGCGGCCATTCGCCTCCTGCCTTATGAGATATCAAACGTCTCGAAAATATCCTACCATAGTGGGGCATAAAGAAATGAAAGTCGTCATCTGTCTAGTTCAAGCGGCAATCATTATTATGATTGATTAACTTAGAAAATGTCATACCATATAAGGTATCAACAATCTCTCTTTTATTGACCTAGACACATGCCGACCAAAGAGCTTTTGAACAAGCGGCAAAGCCTTGATTTCAAAAGGAGCAATTCCTCTTGAAAGAGAAATTACCCCTTCCGAGGGGCTAATGTTTGGGGTAAAATTACCCTCTATATGTGGACCAATGCCACCGCGACACGTGTCCGCAAGCTCAGCTCTCTATGAGCCAATTAGAGCATGACACGTGTCACTCAATGATAGAAGAGTGATAATGGGCTCCAAGCCCATAAACCTAGAGCCTTTTAGGTTAAATGACCTAAAAGGCACATATCCCAATGCTCTATAAATACTGATCATTACATCAGTTTCAAGAGATCCAATTCTCTCTCCAAGGGGAAATGCCCCCCACATTTACTCTCCCTTCTCTCTACTTTCTCTCTCCAAAATACATTATATTGATCACTGACTTGATCGTCAGAGGCGGACCTCCGGCCCCCCCCCCCCAGGGTCCGTTGTTTTGCAGGTGATCGGGACGTTCGAGTGTTGCATTGCAGATCTGTCTCCCGATGGACGTACACACCCTCCATTCGGGTACGTACAAAAAACCCCAAAACAATCTCTGTGTGTAATTGAGTAGGTTTACCAATCTTCTCACTTGTCATATTAGTTTCGGATTTCGTGCATTGCTTGCCTAACATACTAGGTGTCGTATTCTTGTATTGGGTTGGGTTATTTGGGTGTGTTTATCGTTTATATCATGCACAGTTTTGTAAGCTTCGTGGTGAGGCTGAGTGTTTGTACTTTCGAAGTACGTGTAGTACTTTGATAGTACGAGTGAATCTAAGTGTGGTGCTTAGGTTGGGTAGGATAGGGTCTTATCAAGTAGCAATTCCAGTGAGGAACTTGTGAAACTAAAGGTCCGTGTCTAATAGGTTGTAACTTGGTGTTTGCCCTATTATAGTTGAGTTTGTGTGTTTGAAATCCCTAAGGCAGGGTCGAGGTTTTACTTTGAGTTGGGCCTCGGAAGGTTTCCTCGTAAAATCTGTGTGTGGTTTAAGTTACTATATGCATTGTTTATTAATCCGCGAAAAGTAGACATTAGGAGCTTGATACAATTCACACCCCCTCTTGTATTAATCATCTCAACTAACAATTGGTATCAGAGAAAGGTTCTCACGTGTAAGCAAATAACTTTGCTGAGTAAGTTCCTGGAGAGATGAATTACAAGGAGAAGCGAGAAGAAGGGTATTCCACCCAACGTCCACCCATGTTCAATGGTAAGTTTTACACCTACTGGAAGAACAGGATGGAGATCTTTATTAAGGCAGAAAATTACCAGGTTTGGCGTGTTATTGCAACTGGTGATTTTTAAATAACTGCAACCAATGACAAGAACGAGGTAGTTCCTAAACTTATTTCTGATTATGATAAAGAAGACTATCAGAAACTTGAATTAAATGCTTTAGCTATAAAGTATTTGCACTGTGGATTTAGACCTCATGAACATAATCGTATCATGGGATGTAAGTCTGCAAAACAGATTTGGGATCTACTGGAGGCAACTCATGAAGGTAACAATGAGGTAAAACGTTCTAAAATTGATTTGTTGATGTCTAGATATGAAAGGTTTGAAATGCAATCAAAGGAATATATAGAGGAAATGTTTACTAGGTTCAATGATATTATTAATGAACTGAATTATCATGGCAGACATATTCCTATTGATGAACAGGCTAGAAAGATCTTAAGAAGCCTACCACAAGATGAACGATGGAGATCCAAGGTTACTGCCATGCAAGAAGCCAAGGACTGCATGAAGTTTAAAATGGCACAACTAGCTGGATCATTGATGACTCATGAACTTCACTTGAGTTCCAATTCTTAAAGTTCCAAGAATAAGAGTCTTGCTCTTAAGGCCCAAGACTCAGAGGAATCGGAAGCTGATGAGGAAGAGATGGTAATTCTAGTTAGAAAGTTCAAAAGGATGATGAACAACAAGAAGTTTGATAGGAACAAGAAGTTTACAAGTTCCAAAAACACAACTTGTTTCAGATGTGGGTCTTATGATCACTTCATCAAAGATTGTCCTCAACCAGATGGTGAGAAAGGAAAGACTAAGGGCAAGGAGCAATCCAAGGAGTCAAGAGTCTATAAGCCTTACTTCACCAAGGACAATGTGAAGAAAGCCATGTTAGCTGCCTAGGGAGATTCTGATTAAGAGGAAGATCAACCGTCAGAAGAAACTGCTCATCTATGCTTGATAGCAAAGACTGATGAAAAGGCTAGATTGGAGGCGTTAGAATCTGAGGTATGGTTTTCTCAAAAAGAACTTAGACATTTCTCTAAAGAAAACTTAATATTTGCTGTTTTAGAAATTCAAGAAGAATTGAAAGAATTGCATAGATCTTAACAGCAAAGTGATGGAGCTTTGGTAACTTTTAAAGAAAACAGTGAGTGGGTCGATAATATGAAATTTGATATTCAATATAGATTCTTTAGTCTGTTTGATGATAATAGTCATTTGAAAGAAACTATAGACAGGTAGAAACATGATAACATAATGTTAAATGTAGAACTATCCTTGATGAAACTCTGTATAGAAACTCATGATTCTGAAGTTCCTCAAATTGCTCATTATCCGAATTTTGAAAAATAAAATCTGATTTGGAGGATATGAAAGCGGATAGGGCAAGACTTGAGGGGAACTGGAGAAAGCCAAGAAAGGTAAACAACCTGTAGACTACAGAGTTCCAGATTGGATCACTAAAGCCCAAACTAAGAGAACAGAAGGTTTAGGTTTCAAAAACAAATTCCAAAAGGAAAAGAAGTATGTTGACCTGCCTAGTAGTATTGTTTGTTATTTCTGTGGAAATATTGGACACAAACAGATTAAGTGTCCTAAGAAAGAAAAGAGTACACAGAAAATTGAAAAACATGTAGTACAGATTTGGATCAAGAAGAATGATGAACCTGCTGTTGTTACACAGGAACCCAAGGAAACCTGGGTTCCTGAAACTAACGTTTGATTTCTCATGCAGGTTCCAGTGAAGGGGAACAACACCTGATACCTCGACAGTGGTGGTTCTAACCACATGACTGGAGACAAATCTAGATTTCTCTCACTGGATGCCTACTGTTGTAGCCAAGCCTAACAACTTGGTTATGGACATTTCTTTGGTTCAAGATGTAGCATCATGTATTGGTGCTATGCATTCTATCCTTGGGCAGCAAGATATTCAACCCCTTGAATTTCTTGTTGTTCTTATTAACTAGTTTATTCTAGGTCTTTTTATGCTTTGAATAAATTGTAAACTTTAGTCATTTTAAGTTTGCAAATTAGTTATATTTTTTTCTTAGTTCTTTTTAGCTGATTTTAGTTCGAAAAATATTGTCACATTCACACAAAAGTACAAGTGCAAAGATACATCAAAATAGCAGCCATTTAAGCTTGGAATCCAAAATTCTTTTACAAGGAATTTCAAAGCTTTGACTTGGGAGTTACAATCAGTTTTCAAAGAGGAATTACAAGCCATTACAAGCCTTAACTTCAGCCTTCAAGTGGCCGTTGATATCAGTCAACATTGGAGCATCTTAAGCCTTAATTTCAGCCTTCAATTGGCTGTTTAATTCAGTCAGCTTTTGGAGCAACTAAAGGGCGTCCAAGTACACCCTGTCCACATACATTCAAGCTATTTTTCAAGGCTTGAACCAAGGAGGAGATACACTTCTTTGCTGTTTGAATTTAGGCGTGAATATTGGAGGAAATACATCTCCAACTTGCTGCTTGGATGGGCGTGAATTAAGGGGAGTTACACTCTCTTAATTCTGATTTTATTTCAGCCTTAATTTGGAGGTTATAAGCCACCATTTTCTCTTTGATGTATCTAGTTAAATAAGGCTTCTTTTATTAATGTATCTAGACAATAAAAGCTGATTTGTACTTAGCTTTAGCTTAGGCGTGTAACAAGTGAGCTGAACAGCCACTTAAGTTAGCTTGTACTTAAGGATGCTTGTTTACTATAAATAGCAAGCAAATGTGAATGAAAAAATCAGATTATTTAAACAAAAAACTTGTCTTACATTCGTTTCTTGGATTAGAAACAAAAACCTGAAATTCTTGGATTTGGAATTTCGTTTCCTTTGCTTAGTTAGCTAGTTTAGGCTACTGGCTTGTGATCTTAGGAATCCAAAACGTTTCTTAGTGGTGTGACTTTATCTAAGAAGCCTTTGGTTCTTTAGCCTTATCTATCCCTTGGTTTATCCCTTGTGTATTTCGAGTGTTACTCCAAATATACAACACCTATTATGGAGAAACTGTGACCTTTGGAGATAACATGACAGGAGATATAGTTGCAATTGGAAAAGTAGGAAGGTCAAGTTCCCATGCTATTGATAATGTCTTTTTAGTCGAGGGTCTCAAGCACAACTGTTTAAGTATCTCACAATTTTGTGACAAAAGGTAACTTTGTAAGCTTTACTTCTAATAAGTGCAGAATCATTCACAATGACATTGGGAACGTTGTTCTGGAAGGAACTCGTAAAGGGAACACATATGTTGTGGATCTTAACAAAGTTCCTAACAGCAGTCTAACATGTTTGAGTGTCATTGAGGATGATCCTCAATTATGGCACAAAATATTTGGCCATGCAAGCTTTAATTTACTTGATAAATTAAGATCTAAAGAACTAGTAGAAGGACTTCCTTGCATTAAGTTTCTGTGTGACAAAGTGTGTGATGCTTGTGTTAGAGGAAAACAAACTCGAGTTTCTTTTAATTCCAAGAAGATGGTAAGTACCAAAAGACCTTTGAAACTCATTCATATGGAACTATGTGGTCCTATGAGAATCCAAAGCAGAAGTGGTAAGAAATATGTTGTGGTTATTGTCGATGATTTTTCAAGGTTTACTTGGGTTTTCTTTCTTGTTAGTAAAGATGAAACATTTGATGAATTTGTAGCTTTTGTAAAGAAAGAACAGAGAAGAACAGGAAATCCACTGATTCATCTTAGATCAGATCATGGAACTAAATTTGAAAATTCTAAATTTGATAAATTTTGCACTAAGCATGGAATGGATCACAACTTCTCTGCCCCAAGAACTCCACAAAAAAATGGAGTGGTGGAACGCAATAACATAAGCCTCGAAGACATGGCTAGAACAATGCTGATCTCAAGTGGTCTGCCTAGGAACTTCTGGGCAAAAGCAGTGAACACAACATGTTATATTCTGAACAGAGTATCAGTTAGAGCCATCACTAACAAAACTCCTTATGAGTTGATCAAAGGGAGAAAACCTAATATTTCTTACTTTAGATCTTTTGGTTGTAAATGTTTTTTTCATAACAATGGTAAAAGGAATTTAGGAAAGTTTGATGAACGAAGTGATGAGGCTGTATTCTTAGGATATACATCTAATAGTAAAGAATACAGAGTATATAATAAAAGGACAATGTGTGTTGAGGAATCTGTACATATTATATTTGATGAAATTGAACAATTGAATGATGTACAGGATTGTGATGATGATCTTGAGATTGGCCTGGTACGCAAGGCAGATCCAGATGAAGAATCAACATCATTGCAGAAGCAGCAAGTTGAAATTGCTGAGAAAGCAAATCCTGAAGCAAATGAAGGTCAAGAAATGGAGAATGAACTCCCCTCATGAACAGAATCTAGATCAGAATGAAGGAGATCCTGCTGAAGTTCCAGCCGAGACTCAAGAACGAGTTCCTGCACAAGAACCAGTAAACACTAATCAGGAAAGATTGTATCCAGTCAAGGACTTTACACCTAAGCGTTGGAAATATCAGAAGTCTCATCCCGTGGATACAATAATGAGTGACATCTCAAAAGGAACTCAAACCAGATCTCAGCTTAGAAACTTCTGTGCATTCTATGCATTCCTCTCTTCTATCAAACCTAAGAACTATGTTGAAGCTTTGACTGACGCAGACTGGATTAATGCTATGCAAGCTAAACTAAATGAGTTTGAAAAAAATAAAGTTTGGCATCTGCAACCTAGACCTAAGAATAAGAAGACTATAGGTTTGAAGTGGGCATTTAGGAACAAGCTAGATGAGCATGGTATTATTGTCAGAAATAAAGCAAGACTTGTTGTACAAGGTTTCAATCAACAAGAAAGAATATACTATGAAGAAACATTTGCTCCAGTAGCCAGGTTAGAGGCTATTCGTTTACTTATTGCTTTTGCTACTTATATGGGATTCACGTTGTTCCAGATGGATGTTAAATGCGCATTTTAAAATGGATTTCTAAATGAAGAAGTCTATGTGGAACAACCTCCTAGATTTGAAAGTCAGGAGTTCCCAGACCATGTCTATAATCTTGACAAGGCTCTTTATTGGTTGAAGCAAGCACCTAGAGCATGGTATGAAAGGTTATCAAAGTTCCTTTTGAAAAATGATTTTAAACGAGGCAAAATTGATAAAACTTTGTTTTTGAATTCAAATGGAACTAATATCCTAGTTGTACAGATTTATGTAGATGATATTTTATTTGGTGCAACTAATGAATCTTTATGCAAGTATTTTGCTGACCTTATGAGTGGAGAGTTTGAAATGAGTATGATGGGAGAATTAAATTTCTTCCTTGGATTGCAAATTAAGCAAACTGAAGAAGGAATCATGTTCCATCAACAAAAGTATATCAAGGAACTGATCAAGAAATATAAGCTTGAAAATGTTAAGACCAATGATACTCCAAAGGGGTTAGCCACTAGAATGGATGAAGATCCATGTGGAACTTATGTTGATCAACCTGCGTACCGAGGTATGATAGGTTCTCTACTTTACTTAACTGCTAGTACACCTGACATATCTTTCAGTGTAGGTTTGTGTGCCAGGTTCCAAGCAAATCCAAAGGAGTCTCACTTGAAAGCAGTAAAGAGAATCCTTAGATACTTGAAAGGAACTGATGACTTGTGTCTCTTCTATCCTAGAAGTGACTCATTTGATTTAATTTGCTTTACTTATGGTGACTATGCAGGTGATTTAGTTAATAGAAAAAGCATTTCAGGTATGGTACAATTTTTAGGACCTTGTTTAGTTTCTTAGGGTTCCAAGAAGCAAAACACAGTTGCATTATCTACAACTGAAGCTGAGTATGTGGCACCAGCAGCATGTTGTTCACAACTACTCTGGATAAAGCAACAGGTTAGAGATTTTGGTCTAATATTTGAAAGTGTGCCCATTTACTGTGATAACACAAGTGCTATATGTATTTCTAAGGATCCAGTTTAGCACTCTAAGGTAAAACACATCCACATTAGGCATCACTTTCTAAAAGATAATGTGGAGCAAGGGAATATTAAATTGGAATTTTGTAATACGGAATATCAACTTGCAGGTATTTTGACCAAACCCTTGAACAGAGAAAGATTTGAGAAATTGAGACTAGAACTTGGGATGATCAAGCTGAATTGATTGCTTCTGAAATTCCAAGATATGGCAATGTCAAAGTAATGTAAATAGAGCAAAAAGAGCATTTAGCACAATCTTCGTGTGCTAAACATAGCTGAAGCGTCACCATTGTTGATCACTGGAGGTTAGTTCATTAAATCGCTTAATTAAATTTGCTTGTAGTAGTGTACATTGCATGTGTGTAGAAAGCGTGTTCCAATTGCGTGTTTTATTTTCAGAAAATTCTTTTTGTAAAATTATATGAATTTGGAAAGAAAAGAATTTTGGAAAATTCATCCTGCCAAATTGATTTCGAAAAATTAATTGAATGTGTTCAATTAAATGACTGAATAGTGACCCATTAACTCCATCACACCACTTCAGAAATTATAAAAGCAACTTTCACCTCACTGTTAAATCAATTTGACCCACCTCCAGTAAAAATCATCAAAGCTCTAAACCACCTTCAAAAATCATGGTTATCATTGCTAAAATCGTTTCCTCATAAAATTCCCGGAATTTAGAAAGAACTATTCAAGAAGTAACCTCTCCCTTAGCCATGGTGAACTACAAAGCCTCTCCTTCCACCATAAATTCTTAAAATCCTAAACCCTCGTTGTTTGAACCTAACTCATCAATGCCAAACCCTAATCTCAACGATGAAGCAGAAAGCAAGAAGGAAGCCTCTGTTTTTAAAAGACTTAAAGAATGGAAGAAAAAGAGATTGAGAGGAAAAACTTTTGAAGAGAAGATGACAGAGGTGGATGCTTTTGCTAGAGGAGAAAATTCAGATAATGAGAAAGATGAAGAAGAAGAAGAGGGTGAAGAGAAACATAATGGATCAAAATATAGAGATGAGGTTGAAGAGGAAGATGACGGTGAGCAATCGAAACTTAGTGCTGATGCTAAGAGGTATGTTGTTGGACATAGACTCGATTTAGAATGGTGCAAGAAGGCTAGGTTTTTAGAATTTCTTGATTTGGTTGAATTTCAAGGGTGGGAATATTTTTTAACAATTGCTTCAAACAATGTCATGTATCCTGCTGGAATAATTGAGTTTTGTTCCAAGTTTCAACTTAAACAAGGAAAAATCTCTAGTATGGTTAATAAAAAGAAAATTGAATTTGATGTTGAAAAATTAGGAATAATTCTGAAAGTACCAACTGATGGGTACAAAATGTATTTGAAAGGAAAGGTAACAGTGAAAGTAGGGAATTATTTAGGAGGTGATATTGTTGAAACCCTAGGAGGAAAAAGGGGGAAGAATGTCATGAGCCATAATGATCTGAGTCACTTGAACAAGTTACTTTTTAACTTAGTTCGAAAAAAAATTGTGCCTAGGACACAAAAGAGGAGTGAAGCCTGTTTGATGGATATGGCAGTTATCTTTTGTCTCTCTCAGAAAATTAAAGTCAACTTTCCATCACTAATGTATCAACACCTAGCACACTATGTTCCACGGAAGAACAAAGTGGGCTATGGAGCCGTTTTGTCTAATGTCTTTGAATCACTTGGTGTAAAATTGAAGGGAGTTTATGAGGTTTTGGAAGAGAAACCGAGAATGTAATAGATGATGAGACTCTGTAGGGCATCAATCTAGAGGTTATGAATGGAAAGGTTAGAAGAGTTGAAGAGAAAAAGAGTGTAGGAGGAAAAAGAAAAGGGAAAGAAGTTCCGGAGCAGCCTGTGAGGAAGAGCAGGAGATTATCTACTAGTTCTGCTCCTAAGACTAGTATGGAAGAACCTCTGGAACTTGATGTTGAAGAAGACAAGGTTATAGCTGGGCAAGATGCAGAGCTGGTTGATAGGGTTGAAGTTGCTGAAAAGCAGATTAAGGCTGTCATAAGAAGGATGCAAAAGTTGGAGCAAACTATGCATAAAATTGAGAGTAGTCTCAGGTCTCAAAAGCTGGAGTTCCAGATGGCTGTTAAACGTATAGAAGACAAACGGGAAGCTTCTGCACAACAAACCAAGGAGGACAACCAGAGAATCTTGGAGCTCCTTTAGACCTGATTACCCTTCAATCCTAGCCTAGCCTAATTCAGTTTTTTTTTCTTAGCCTTTTCTTATTTCAGTCTGGAACAATTTAATTTCTGTCTTTAAGGTTTTTTGAACAAATTTATTTTGGTTTGTAAGAAATTTGTTCAGCAGGATATGTATCTTTTGGTATTTTTAATAGAATGCTTTTGGAACTGCTTATACATGTATGATAGTGTACATTATGAACGATTATGCAGGAGAGTGGAACTAACTTAAGGGAAGTTAGCAGCGCTGCCTTCAGTTTCCCACACTCGATGAATTGCTTGTAGGGCTGTGGCTAGATTCTTAATAACTTGAAAATACAAGACTTTTTGATAATGCCAAAAAGGGGAAAAGAAGAAGCAAACTTGGATGCTGAAGTTGTGTAGGTTCCAGTTGAGAAAGTATAAGAAATTTCTCTAATATGATGTCATAGTAGCTTAGTTTATTTTTGTTTAGTTTACTTTGTTTATTTTGTTTCTGTTTTTTATTTACTTTCAGTCAATAAACCAAAAACACAAAAATACGACCTTTTATTTTGTTTAAATTGTTTATAGAGTTTGCTTAAATTTGTCGTCATCAAAAAGGGGGAAATTATTGAAGCATAAAGGTTTTAATGATGAGGAACTTCTACTAAAGCAAACTCAACTAATAAAGGTTTTCAAGTGTTTGATTAGTTTAGGTGAAGTTGATCATGGTGATGAAAGAAGTAGCTGGAACTAAGAAGACATGAAGAGATCTTTATCAAAGAAGTTAAACAAATCAGAAGAAGAGTTCTCTAACAAGAACTGAGTTCCCTAACAGGAACGTTCCTTAACAGGAACTTGAAGACATCAAGCTGAAGTTCTTTGGTGGAACTTAACAAGCTTGGAGCCTAAGTAATCTGGCTGAACAAAAGCGCGACACAGCTATTAATTTAGTTAAGGTTTTTATCTTTCTAGATTATTGTTATTATGTTAAGTAGGTTATTGCACGAAATTTATTAGAAGCGTGACAAGTTAGCTTGGTAAATAAAATAAAACGGAAAATAATAAAAGATAGATTTTAGGAATAAATTTTCTAAAAGTTTTATTTCCTTTAAATCGGTTTGTTAAAAAGATAATTCTTTTTAACAAAATATCTTTTTATCTTTATTTTCCGGAAAAGATTTTATTCATATGATTTACATAAAACCGTGTTTTAAAGATAAGTTAAGTTAACTTATTTATCTTTTTAGAAAACATAATTTCTATATAAGTGTGACTTGTATAAATAGTAGAGAGCAAAATGGTTTTAGGTTTTTGTGAGTTTATGCGTGAAGAAATCTCTGTGCGTAATAGAGTAAGTTTACCAAGCTTCTAACTTGTCATATTAGTTTCGGATTTCGTGCATTGCTTGCCTAACATACTAGGTGTCGTATTCTTGTATTGGGTTGGGTTATTTGGGTGTGTTTATCGTTTATATCATACACAGTTTTGTAAGCTTCGTGGTGAGGCTGAGTGTTTGTACTTTGGCAGTACGTGTAGTACTTTGACAGTACGAGTGAATCTAAGTGTGGTGCTTAGGTTGGGTAGGATAGGGTCCTATCAAGTAGCAATTCCAGTAAGGAACTTGTGAAACTAAAGGTTCGTGTCTAATAGGTTGTAACTTAGTGTTTGCCCTATTATATAGTGGAGTTTGTGTGTTTGAAATCCCTAAGGCAGGGTCGAGGTTTTACTTCCAGTTGGGCCCTGGAAGGTTTCCTCGTAAAATTTGTGTGTGCCTTTAAGTTCCTGTATGCATTGTTTATTAATCCGCGAAAAGTAGACATTAGGAACTCGATACAATCACCCCCCCCCCCCCCTTTGTTGATTAATCGTCTCAACTAACATAATGTTATACTCGCAGTAGGATTTTGTACTACCCATCTAGGAAGACTTGACTAATACTCTATCCAACAAAAAATTCGCTCGGGTTTAAAAATCACATCTTTAGGGGCATTTTAATCTTGCGGGGGAATAAATTGTTTCATCCCGTATTGTCTCATTACCCTGCAAGGAAAAATATAAGTATTACTAAATAGGCCTAAAAGCCTAATGCAAGGGCAATTGAGACTATTCCCAACCATACTATTTATGTTCCACCAAGGAATCACAAAACGTATGTTAGAAACCCCATGACAGAAAAACAACATCCACTCCTCTTCATTCTTATGCTTTTAAAGGATTCGACGTTAAGGGAATGTCCTTACTCGATCAACCTCAAGGTTTTGTGGCTAATCAAAAATTCGCAAACGCTCCATGAGCCAAATCTACAAAATAAAAAAAAGAAAAAAAAATCATTTTGCGTTTTTTTACACAAGCAGGTGGCGCGTAACAAAACCAATTTAGCGCGCCATCTGTGCGCAGCGAAGAAGATTACGCAGGTCATGCCAGCGCAACTTTGTAACTTGCGTTGATAAACGCCGAAAAAAAAATTACGTGTAATAGGAGTGGAAAACCCGTGAAACCGTTTTCGTTAGGGTCTCCTCTAGCCAATTTGATTTTTTGATTCAAACATAGAATGGTTTACGCCAAAGCCAAAGGAGCGGATGAATGACATCCCTCTATATGATCTACTATGGACACCATGGAATAATCTCCGTATTCTTTGCCTGTCCTAAGTAACCAATTAACAACAAGACAATAACATAAAGCACGAATTTTAAAGCGTTGTTTAGTCATGTTGTCAAGAGGGGCGACGAAATGTTCAATAAATTGAATCAAATTCACCCCTTCTTCAGTTCCAATATTGGTCATATCACTGTCGGAAAAGCCAAAAAATCTTTGGAATATAGGTTTCGGATCCAAAAAAATAAGTCACAAGAAGAGTATTTGTAGGGAAACCTAGCAAGGCCTTAAACTCACCAGGTAGGGGGACAGTTTCGTCCCCTTTAAACAAGAAAAGATGGTGGTTAGAGTCCTAATGGTTGACTGCGGCATGAAGAAAATCAAAGTTAACCACTAGTTGCATATAATTCAATAGAGGGTCTAAGTGGTAAATTTTGAAAGCTAGTTTGTCCTCTATTGAAAGGGAAGTGACTCATTGCTTCAAACATTGTTCAAAGGTCTTCACCATTGATAAAAAAAAAAAAGAGAAAGAATGAGAATTTAGAGAGATTAATTATTTTTAGTTTTTTATATTACTAAGCGAATGAATGCGAGATGATCAAAAGCCTACACGAAACCACGTTCAAATAGACCCAAGAGGGGAAAATTTTCGGCAAATAAGGCTTAAAGGAAAGTTCACCAACAGGTGGCGCGTGCAACTCATGAGTTGCGCGCGACATCCGGGCGAAACTTATTCAACTGCGCGCGACAGCTGCGAGCAACTCACGCAGTTGCGCGCGTCTCCCCTGACGCGGCATGTGAGTTGGATTGATTTCCGTATTTTGGCTCACATAATGACGGAATCTTCACGAAATTTTAAGACGAATCATACGCTTGCCTTTTAACACTTTGTGTCCTTTTTCTTGACTGCTTTCTTATTTTCTTTTTATTTTCCTACTTTCTTATTTTCTTTTTATTTTCTTATTTTCTTTTTATTTTCTTATTTTCTTACTTTCTTATTTTCTTTTTTTTTTATTTTCCTACTTCCTTATTTTCTTAATTTCTTTTTTTTTCTCTTTTTTCTTCTTTTTTGTTTTCTTTTCGCCTTCCTTTTTTTGAGTTTTGGTTATTTTTTCAAGGGGGGTAAGTCGGGAACCCTTTCCCTCCCTTGAATGTTTTTTGCTTTTAATGATAAAAATAATAATAATGTACACATGGATGACATATATACAAATGTGTCATATGTACAACAACGCAATACACACACACACACACACACACACACACACACATATACACACACACACACATCTGTTTCCTAAAAAAAAATATCGATATGTGTACAAGAGGAATCAGGGTGCTCGGCGACTACAAAACGGTTGCTGCACAACCTACAAAATCCAAAAAAAAGATGAATACATGAAATGTAATAACTTCATTTAAAAGAAAAGAAATAAAAATTACCGCGATCATCCGATGGTTACGGCATGATAAAGTCACGAGGGCTCTCCGATTACCAGCTCGCAAAGCACCTACAATCCTCACCATGCCGTTCACGGTCTCCTGCGGAACCTGTTCCAAGAATACAAGGACAGTAAGTAAACAAATGTACATGAAGCAAAAAATAAATAGAAATACTTAAGTACATATACACAAAAGACATACCGACTCAACCGTCTCAGGTATAAACGATATCCCCTCATCATACTCCGCTGCTAGAAGGGTCTCACGAATTAACGATCCGACATCATCGGTATACGTGATCTCCGTTGTAGGAGGCACCTAACCACCTAGCTCGACCAGCTAAAATATATATTACAAAAAAATGATAAAGTAGTCATAGTTCCAAAAAATAAATAGAAACAAGGAAAAGAGAGAGTTAAAGTACTAACTGGAACAAAAACCGGAAAAGGAGTCAGCGTGGATGCTATAAAAGCCGGATAAGAAACCTCCAGCAGCACTAGCTGCTCCGCTAGATAATCAAGGATCGCCTGAGCTCGATCTTTAGTAGACAGCAAGTCCGGACGTAACATTCTGATCGGAGGATCCGCAAGAACCAAAGGCTCCTCGGACGAAAGCTGCCAAAGAACACATTCGCCTAATAACCAAGAGTCTATCCTCTAGAGCACCGAGAATCCCAGATAGAGGGCCCGGAAATGGCAACGAATCATGCCAAACCAGAAAACCTCAAGGACTCTGACGATCAAACTCCAAGGACGGAGATCGATCTATAAAACACAACCACATGAAAAGTCATCAGAAAATAAATAAAATAAAAAAATTCACATGTAGTTGGAATACTCACCGACGCACGAGTCGCCGAAAGGATCCTGTGGCGAAAATCGCTGGCAGAAATGGCTCATCTCTTCTTAATCGTGGCTAATCGATGGACGATAGGAAAACAAGCAGCCCCAAGCACCCTGGGGGCTAAGAAAGGCAGGTACGAGTATCCCTAAGCCTGAAACTGAGAAAAGATAAGCCTTAAGGAAAAAGCAAATGTAATAACCGAACGAAGCTTAAAACACGTACCTCAAGGATACGACCATGCCACGTAAGGGAGATCCGAGGCACCTCAGTAGCTGCCGCGGAATCCATCACCCGGGTCGCCTTTCCCGTAGCTGTAAGCACACGGGTATTCGACACCTCCGCCCAACATAGGTCACCTACTTGCCCCAAATCACTAAGGCAAATAAGTAACCCAATGGCGAAATGCTCTCCTCGATCACTCAAGATGTTGACAGAAAGAACGTGAACAATGTATATCCGAGCCAGTTGCTCAGGTGTACACTGCCGATCAAGCTCGTCAGCCGACAACTCGTCGGCAAGAACCGAGTACGGACAAGACTGCACATACACGTGAATGGCCGATGCAAGACGGTCCCCCATAAGGTCGCGCAGTCTCTCGTCTGACCCCTTAATGAACTCTATAACTACGAGCTCGACTCCAAAAGGAAAACCCTTAATCATAGAGAAATCGAAAGGGGTAACCGTCATCTCTCCCCATGGAAAGTGAAAAGTGTTGGTGGAATCCCACCAAAACTCCAACAATCCACGAAGGAAAGCTGACGATGCAGGCTCACTCGATAAATCTCGAAGAGCCGCCAGTTGGGAGTCAATCCCGGAAAGTGCTACAATTTCCTTTTCCACCTCGGGCAAACTCTTAAAACGGGCTCGCAGGTCACCAGAGCCATATAAACGCATGCTAGGCTCACTCTAAATAAAAGAATAAAATTTGTTAAAAAAAATGATCATGGTTTTAAAAAGGAGAAATAAAGGAAAAGAGAAAGAAACAAAGGCGAAAAAACTCACGATACCGCGCCACCCTCAGATCGAATCATGATGATCTGGGTCCCACCTAAGGACCCTAGGGTCCCAGTTGGGAGGAGCCTCCCAAACCACATCCTCTTGGCGACGTCGATAGGCCGCAACGTGTTGCTCTCGAACCTCCTCTCGAGGACTGGTCATCCTCTTCCGAGGGCGAACTGCCTCGTTTGGACCACCGAGAATCTCCTCAGCATCGACAAATGGAGGCGAGTCCATGCTATGATGGATAAAGTTTCTTTAATTAGTTTACTTTATTTCCTAAACTAAACTAATGTATGTATTGTAGACCCATTCCGGCAGCATAACAGCTGCCGATAGGGCAAAACACGAAAATCATATGTCACCCATACTTGGGGGCTATGAAACTTATAGTTAAACTTAGTAAATGGGGGCTTCTAACACCTACAAAAGCCATCCTATACTAGTTTCAACTCAGTACTCTAGGGATTGTATTTCAAAAATCTCAAAGAATCAACTACTTCTAGACAAATAACAATAATATAAACATGGTTATCGTCTACCAAACAATTTTGAAGTTTGATCATGGCAAGAATAAGCTAAGAGTATGTTTCGCGCCATTTTCCAACAATTCAAAATTCGTGAAAATGAATTATGAAAGTAATATTGGTTCCATCACTATAATATACTTCATAATCAGCAATTATAACCCAAATGAGCAAGAAAAAACATTAAAATCAAGCAAAATTCAAAGAAAAAGAGCAAGAACGAACTTGAACAAAGAAATGCTCATACAAGGTTCAATACTTAACCATTTTTCATGAAATTTGTTGCAAAACACTCCTTAAACATAGCATAACAACATGGAACAAACAATTTCAAAAATAATGAACCGAATCAAAAACCCTCAAATTCGAAATTTAGGGTTCAACGGTTCGAAAATCGTCCCAATTAAGCCTAAATTGACGAGGGGAAAACTAGGTCGTTATCTAATCTTCCCTCGGTCAAACTAAATTTAAAAACACTTAACAAACCTAAATACAAGTATAGAGGCAAGTCAAAGGTCGAACCTAGAGGAACGGTAATGTTCAAGAACTTTCAATTATGCACCTAAGCTAGGTCGAAGACGAAGGTAAAAGAGAATACTAACAACTAACAAAACAAGTAACCAAGGAAATAAAACACTAGGAACGGGGATCAACAAGTAATCATGTCAATTGCAACAACTTAGGAAGAGCATGCCAATCAAAGGTTGTGAGGACTAAATGATAAGAGCAATAAATAGGAATCAAAGAGCTATCTTTCTTATTGTTAAGCTAGGGTTCACTATGAATAACAAACTAAGAGAATCACAATCAAAACTAATTGATAATTGCAATTCCTTAATCAATTGTTCATGTCATTAGCAATTACAATGCAATCTAGCATAATTCTCAAGGCCAAATTGAATTACACACATGCAAACCTTCACTAATCACTTTAATCTCAACAATCAATCAACACAATTCCCGAATTTATCACAATTAATCAATCATACAAGTTTCACCCAATTCCTAGCCAAACAACTACTCAAGAATCATCATCTATCAACTAACAACTATGGAAATCAAGAATCAACATAATACCAAGAACAATTACACTAATCAAGCATCAAACATCAAAATTAAACCAAACAAACATCAAATTAAACAAAACAATTGAATGAGATAGAGTTTAGAAATACTCATTGATAATTAAGAAGATCTCCAACACAATTGTCACACTTGCATCTTCAATCTCTCAATCACCATTGAAATTCCTCACTTTCTCTCTCTAAAACTACTCCTAATCTAGCCTAATATAGAGAGAGAAACTCTCAACCTAAGATAGAGAAAACTATTCTAAAACTAAAGAATTACATGAATGAAGAATAAAGGAAACCAAAAACTATATAAACAAAAGGAGAAAAGAAGCTTAAAATCGTAAAAAACCCAGAAACCCGCGCCCGCGGAGAAATCGGCCGCGCCCGCGGGGCCAAGGCCCGCGCCCTCGGGGAGCCCTCGGGACAACCGCGGGTGCTTACTGCCCGAATACGGCAGTTTTAGAGCTGCAGCAACCCCGCGCCCGCGGGTATTGTAGCCCGCGCCCGCGGCAGTTTTCTAGGGCCAACTTTAGAAGGCTGTAACTTCCGATCTAAAAATCGTATGAAGGCATGCAACCCAACTTGAATCACCCTAATCCAATCTGTAGAACTTGAGATATGACTAAATAAATGCACAAAGGTCCTATTTGATACTTTGCAATCCTTCGTTTTCCTTTGTTTCAAACTCAAATTCAATTCCGAAAAGTGCATATTGATCCTAGTGGGTGCTATTTTCAATTCCCATGCATATAGCCCGCGACGTACCTACAAAACAAGACAAAGAAACCGAGAAGCAAGAGAAATAGCCGAGAAATTAATAAAATGATAAGAAAGCCATTAAAAGCATGCATTTCTCTAAACTAACATAAAAACACGCGAATCGAGCATTATTCTCTAAAAACACGACATAAACGACTACAAAGGAGCATAGAAATATAAAGAAAACATAGCCTAAAGGTGCCATAAATGGCACGGATCATAAATCAAACGAAAAACAAAAAAAAAAATTGGATTACAAAAAATATGAATTAAGGACGAAATTTTCTTCCTTTAGCTTCAAAAATCGCAAGAAACCGAGCTCTTTAGAGAGTTAAAGGGGCGAAAATGGATGAAGGAAGGAGAGAGAAGGTGAAATGAAAAATCAAGCCTAATTAGTGTTGTTTGATCACCTTTAAAGTGAGAAAAACTCAATCAGGAAGTAGAATCGAGCAAACAGTGCTAAAAACTTGTCAAAATTAGAACTCATATTTCTAGCTCGGTATTCGAAGAACTTGGCGCCAGCGAACAGAGGCTATCGTTGCAATATGGTTCTATCGCCTGGTAATAGAGTCATATCAGCGGCGACAGACTCTGTTTTCTAGACGCCAGTTCCTACATGCCTCAACAGCTTTCTGTGTTCGATAAAATTTTCCAGTTTTCCGCAGCATTATTTCGATCCTAGTTGTGAAAGATATTCCTCGAATTTCCTACGTGTAAAAATCCTATGTTTTTAACTCATTACGGATGGTCTTTCCAATGAGATTTTTTTTTATGCATATGACAATAATGTTTATCATCCACTTGCGCACATAAAATACTTAGAACATTTCAAGTCTCATCCACTCATTCTAAATTATTTCCAATATAAATTTTAGGAATTAAAATAGAAATCCTCCCCATTGGAGTCGCCAAAAACTGTAGGGAATATTTCAAGCATTACCCCAAACTTGAACCCCACTATGATCATACACTTAAGCATGGTGGCGTCCAAAGGGAAGGAAGATAGAGCAAAAGAGTCGCCAACAAGTTTTGGGAACTTGTAAACCGTTCACAAGGTGAAGGTTACACCCCTTAACGATCCAGAGATCTTCAACTCCAATAGGTCAAGAACAATGACTGGAAGTTCGGGGATGAAGGTACAAATCCAACCTAAAAGAGATTGAATATGCCCTAATAATAGGCCTCTACTTTATTCTGATGGTATTCATGTGCGCTTTCTGACTAACATGAAATCAATAGGTTTACCCTAAACCAGTTTAATCTATGTCGGTTGAATATTAATGCACAAATAAATCTATTATTGGTGATACTTTAATTATAATCAAATTAACCCTAAACAAGATTAATAATTATCTTATTAAGCGTGATTACAAGTACCAATTCTCTTTAAACATGCATAAAAGGCGTGATCAAGCAATAACAATAAATATCAAGCAACATAATAATAATCATAAATAATAATTATAATAATCATAATCATGATAACAAATCATAATAATCATAATTAAAATAATCATGTTAAAGCATAATAATAGCAAGATCCTAGGTATGATACTAACAAGATTAATAACAAACCCTAGCATGTCACTAAACAACAAAGATCAAATATATAGCCCTGACATGATACTAACATGAATCTTAAGAAAGAAAATAGGAAGCATCGCAAGAATCATAATAAGCATATTTGATATTATAACCTTTTCCCTAAACATAATACTAGGAATCATCGTTGTCATTAAATATATCAAACATCCTAACATGATACTAGGAATCATAATAACAACCTAGACATGATTTCTATATCATAATAAAAATGCAAACAATTAAAGTAGTTACTTGGATGCCTCGTATATCTTTCTAATAATAAAATACACGCGTTAGTAACTTCAAGGAAAATATAAACTAACAATTAAATTAAGTAATTGAAAGAGAGATTTGGGATCAAACCCTCAGAAATTAAACCTTTCACATCTAGGGCGAAGGCTACTTCGAACTTGTCTTGGTGTGTCTAGATCTTGTGAATGCGGAATTTTGTTTGAGAAAAACTAGTTTAGAAAAGAGAGAGAGAGAGAATCGAGGATTTCTTGATGAGAGTTCGTGATTGAAAACGGAGTTTTAGAAGGCTATTTATAGAGAAAATTAGCCGGATATGATAAAAAAACAAATCAGAGTTTCGAAAAGAATAAAACAAGACGCTGTCGCCAAGTACGCGCTTGCCGTCAGATGCCAGACGTGTCGCCAAACGCCAGGTCTATCGCCAAGCGACATGCGTGTCATACGGCGCTGCAATCAATTTTTCCACGCGTTTTCTTATTTTAATAAAATTTAAGTGTACGAGAGGGTAAAACTGTAATTTCCTTAAAAAACACTTCTTTTATTCGAATTAATACTCTTAAAAGTCAATTTATCAATGCTAATCAAATTAAGATACAAAAGAACCTTCTAGAAGTCTATAATCAATCCTAATCGCATTAGGAATAATAAATCAATAATAGGCCCTCCTCTAGATCATAGGGCCGCACATAATGATCAAATCGGGCCCAGTTTAGTAATTTGACCATAACTTCCTCATTATTCATCGGAGTTGGGCTTACAAAATATCGTTGGAAAGCTCTTTTCGAACCCGACCCAACTACACCATTATTGGACCCTTGCTATGGACCAAACCAAACTGGATTGGATGTTTTCATAAAATAGGTTTTAAAAGATAGAGAGAAAAAGAAGAAATAATAACTAACCACAACACTAAACAATCCACACTTTCACTTCATTCGATTATGATTCGACGTGAAAGGTACTCATCACCAGGTTTAGTTTTGGGGAGACACAAATGGGTGTCTACACTAAGGTCTTTGAATGAACGCACAATCATGATGATGATGAATAATAAGTGAGGCAGTCCCAAAAGCACATGATTGTGGGTTCAACACCCCATATTCTTGAGAGCACGGCTTGAGTGCGCAAGAGCTAGAACTTCGAGAATCCAATTCCTTGCATCTTGAGCTTTCCAATTGCCATGAGCTTGCTCCAAAAGCTTCCTCCACCTTCGTAAATCACCAAAATAAAGGCCCAAACCTCGTACAATACCTACAACCACGAAAATAGAGCAAACAAAGGAGAAAAGAGTCCAAAAACCAACAAAATGCATAAAAGCTACAAAATAAGAGAGGTAAGGTGAAACCAAGACCAAATGCATAAAACTAAGCATTTATTAAGCATGAAAGCCATGAAAAGAAGGTAAAAACAACCTATATGCGCACCAAATGGGTGCGATTTATGACACCCATCAAATACCCCCAAGCTTACCTTTTGCTCGTCCTCGAGAAAAACAAAACCAAGGGAGAAATGACGACCTTATTCAAACTAACAAAAAGAAGAGAAGAGACAAGAATATACACTAACTCACTTTCGTAGGAATCACGGTCAATTTTAGCAACTAAAGACAAGCCATTTTAACCCCTAGATCGCCCTAGAGGACGAGTGATGCTCTCGTAAAGGTTTCCTAAGAGATTAACCTATAACTCTCATAGTAATACAAACAAGGCAATGCATGAAAAAGAAACCAAAATACAAGGAAAGCAAACAAATGTTCATGAATGGACTTTTCCAAATGAACAAGCATAAATGAATGCAAATCTTTCTAAACAAGTAAGGGAGTGCACGTTTCAAGATACCCGAAGTTGATTGAAACATAAATATGCTAAGCATAGAAACTAGAGAAACACAATCCACTTTCATCCCTAACGATCTTACCGCGTTATCCCTACTAGTCCCATATCTTC
The DNA here is from genome assembly GCF_001683475.1 of Chenopodium quinoa. NCBI lineage: Eukaryota > Viridiplantae > Streptophyta > Magnoliopsida > Caryophyllales > Amaranthaceae > Chenopodium > Chenopodium quinoa. Next base: position 372,019 of record NW_018743880.1, on the reverse strand, counting down.
CCCTAGTGAGCATCTCAAAAAATCCACGAAGGAACTAGAAAAAGAAATAATTTTGGGCTACTCGACGTCTTGACAATGCATCCCCTCTCCTTAGGCTTTAACTTATAATGCCCTCCCCCGATATATGACTCAACCTCTAGGTCGAATGGTCTTTCCCAAAGGTTATAACTAAAGGCAAAAAGGGTGAGTGTAGGCTTATAATTTGAAAATTTGGCGGTATTCCTAATTAGTGAAACAAAGGGTGATCAAACCTTCTCCTCATAACCAAGCAATCGCCAAAAAAAAACAAACTAACTCCCCAAGCTTATTCAAAGCTATAACCACAATCTATATACAAAAAGCGTAAACGCTTCTCCCCCAAGCTTAAAGGAAGCATTGTCCTCAATGATTGAAAAGGGGAAAAGAATCACATCAAAATATATTTGTTTTTTTTTCTTATTATCATTTTTTTTGTATTTTCATTTCTTTACAAGCAATTGTCCATGTCTCTTTAACTTAGGACGACTTTTAAAATTTTTGATTTGCATTGTCCTTGCCTTTTTTTACTTTAGACGACTTTTTCATTTATTCATTTGCCATTATTTGCACAAAAATCACAACACAAACTTAATTTCAAGAGAACCAAATATCCAAACTCCTCCACCACAAACTCCAACAATAATGATTAATTGCTTCACAAAAACTAAAAATGGAAACAAAAATGAAACAAAAGGCTCAAGATCTAAAGATGTGGCGTGAAAAGAAGGTATAAGGCTAAAATGGTTAGCAAGAAGGCAAATGTAAACCCAATGAACTTAAGAGAGAGAAAATAAACCTAGAAAAGAAAAATTACCACCCAAAGATACCATTGTCCTCCCTAGATGGCTCGGTCTCAAGTTTAAGAATTATGACTCAAGATTCTAGATTAGGTCCGTAATAGTCAAGGATCTATGCCGCTAATGCAAATATATGTTGAAGGCTTGAAAAATAATAAACCTCACGTGGATGTAGCAAATTCTCACTATTGGTGTCAATTCGACTATAGGAAGCAACTACCAACATTTCACAAACGTGTTGAATCCGGTTTCATGGTCCCACTAGTTATAACCAAATACCTTAGCATGCTTTATCCTTAAATCATGCAAACATAACCAAATAACCAAATTGTGCACACCGTTACCATTTAAGAAGAAAAGAATTCAACTATACAAGTCCAAAAGTATTATGTCCAAAGCAAGAACAAAACAAAGATACATTGAAAATTTTCCTTAATAGAAACAAAAATATTTTTGGATTTTTTTAAAAATATAAGAACATGGAAAAGCATATATAAAGGTGCAAAGCATATATGTGATCCGTGCCATTTATGGAACCTTTAGGCTATGTTTTCTTTATATTTCTATGCTCTTTTTTAGTCGTTTATGTTTGATCGAGGGTTAGATAGGTCGTTAAGCTACTACCCTAATCAAATTAATCATTTATAATACCTAAACCTACACTAAACTAGTTAGTGGCAAGTAAAGGGTCGAACCACTAGGGAAGCACACTAATTCAACATCAATAATCACTAATACAAGAGTAAAAAGGGGATTGTTTTTGTTGGTTTTGTTGATTAAGAACACCAAAACTACAAATAACCAAGAAAATGATGATTAAAATCAAGGGAAAATGACGCTAGGGATAATGGTGATTATCATGAAACACATGCCAAAGAACACAAGATTCTACCTAAACAATTCATTCTCTTGCAATAGTCTAGGCAAATCAATGAAAGAGGTCTACACTAATAAGGATCATTCTCATGCAACCTATTAGTTATAATACAAATTAAGAGAATAAATAAGCACGATCCATAAAAACTCCACTTTAATAGCTCATTCTCATGCAATCATTAAAATAGAGATGATCTAAATCTAGTTCAAATCACTTTGATGCATTTAAACTAGAAAACATCAAATAGAGTGCAACAATAATCTCACACTATTAAAAATCATGTCTTTCATCAATTTATGGCATAAGTTCAATCCAACCATCATCATTCATCCAATATCAACTCATATTTTCCACCCCCTTCCCCTAGCAAAAAGATTAGCCTAGAGAAAGGAGATTAAACATAATATCAAAACTAGAAACAAACTCAAGAAACTCAAAACAAAACATGATTAAAAACAATGAAAACAATAATAACTAGATGAACTAAAAGGATTAACAAAAATAAGCAACAATAAAGCAAATAAATATAACTAAGATTAGAGATTTCTAAAGAAAGGATTAATGAAAGATGAAAACTTGAAGTCTTGCTTGATTAAAGATTAAACTTGAACAAGTTGAATACCATAAGGAAATTTGAGTAACAATCTACTTTCTCTCAAAAATTATCTAATGTAACCCTAAGAGAGAGAGAAGCTCTTCTGAAACTAGAGAAAAAAGATCTAATAATCTCCCCCAAGTCCCGTCCAAAAACAAGCCTCGAATATAAAAATAGATACGCGCAAAAAAGCTGAACAGGGCTCGCTGTGCGCCCGCGCAAGGCGACTGCGCGCCTGCGCCTTTGTGGGTTGGAGCTTGCTGGCTGAGTTGTGCGCTCGCGCGCCTTTGGTATGCGCCCACGCACAGGTCGCACACAACCCTCGCAAATCTCTCTACCTCAATTTTGAAATTTACATCCTTCTACGCGGGTTCTGACAGGCCTGCGCGCTCGCGCACTATGGCCACACTCTCGCACATATTTTACGCTCCCTCGCACCTTGCTTCTTCGATTCTACTCTCGCGCTTACTTATCCTCTTCTTTGCAATCCAAGACTTCAAATACCGAAGCACAAGCACCAAGGGAAGCAATAAGGTAAAGGCAATGGTAAAAACACGCAATAAAGGGAAGCATTGAAGCATATACGCGATTTCATCCAAAACACATCGAGACATGTGTGAACGCATTATTTGAACAAAACAACTACAAAACACCTCAAGACAAGCTAAAACAAAGCATAAACACTACCCTAAGCATGACATAAATGTCACTTATCAAACTAAAAACTTAAAATATAAACATAGAATATAAGAGAATTTTAAATAAATTAAGAAAATAAGCTAAAAACTATTAAAAACTACTAAAATACATAAAATATAGATCAAATAAGGAAAATAAGAAAAAGAGTGAAATAAAGCGTAAAACTAGGGAAATTATTAGAAACTAAACCGGAAAATAAGCATAAAAATACCCTAAAAGTGACATAAAAGTTACTGATCTAACTCCCCCAAGCTAAAATTTTGCTCGTCCTCGAGCGAATTAACATGAAACACGAGAGAAGGAGAGTGAATCATTCACGCAAAGCTAAGACAATAAAGGAGATAAGAATGTACACTAACTCACTTTCGTAGGAATCACGGTCAATTTTAGCAACTAAAGACAAGCCATTTAAACCCCTAGATCGCCCTTGAGGACGAGTATGCTCTCATGAGGGTTTCCTAAGAGCTTAACCCACAACTCTAGACAAAAACCAAAGAAAAACAAAAAGAAAAAGAAAAGCAAACACAAAAAACAAACACAACCATGACCAACATAACATAGCAAGGTTTAGGAAAACCAATCAAGCTCAAAGGCGGAAAATACTCCATTTGGACTCAAAAAGAAGAGACATGCACCAAAGAATACTCATATTCATGAGAGCACGGCTTGAGAGCGCAAGAGTTAGATCTTGGAGAATCCACTTTCTTGCATCTTGAGCTTTCCTATTGCCATGAGCTTGCTCTTAAAGCTTCATCCACCTTATTAAATCACCAATTTTAAGATCCGGACATCGTACAATACCTTTAACCACGAAAATAGAGCAAATAAAGGAGAAAAGAGTAGAAAAACCAACAAAATGCATAAAAGGTACAAAATAAGAGAGGAAAGGTAAAACCAAGACCAAATGCATAAAACTAAGCATTTATTAAGCATGAAAGCCATGAAAAGAAGGTAAAAATAACCTAAATGATCATCTAATAGGTGCCATTTATGACGCCCATCACGCAATTAAAAAGAGGCTTCAGAAACTCCGCTTTGAAGAGCTCTCCTTCCCTCATCTCGAAGTTTGCAGCACACTTCTTCAATACAGCCGCCTCCTGGGGTGAATTAGGAAATGTATCGTCTGTTAAATACACCTAGATGCCATCCATCCAAGTAGAACATCGGTCTAGTACTCCAATGGGCGCATCATCAGATATGCTTCATTTTTCAATCACTTCCTAGAAGACTAACCGAAGCGTTTCACAGGAGCGGAGTATGCCAATTTTGACAGTGCATCCGCCTGGAGATTTTCAGACCTGGGCACCTGACTTAGATGAAATTGTTCAAGTATCCCATCTTCAGCTTTGACCGCCTGCAAATATTTGATCATAGCCGGATGGGTGGCTTAAAATTCACAATGGTATTGGCTAATAACCAATTGAAAATCAAAGCAAGCGTCAAATTTTTTTACCCCTACCGCCTTACACATGCAGATATCGGCTAGCAGGGCTTCTGATGTAAATCTAAATACCCCCTCCCGAATATGGGTTGATGGATTTAAAAATACTTATAGTTAGAATACTCAAATATCATGGAACAAGATAAAAGGGCCAAAACTCAAGGACACACTCAAAGTTTTGGGGTTTTAGGCCAGAGATAAGACTCACTCAATCTCTCCTAAGCTTATCACTCAAGACTCACTCAAAGCAATAAGGGAACACTTGAACTTGAGACAAACTCTAAGTTAAAATGCTATAAACACAAGGTTTTTTATCAAATCTCAAAACTGCCTTTTAATTTCTCTTTTGCTCTCCCTTTTATAGAGGAAAGGAGCAGCAAAAGCACACCAAAAGCCAAGGAAACCGTCCAAGAATGAAAGGCCAACAACCAATGGTTTCCTCCTTGATTTAAGCCTTGATTTAAACTAAGTAATGAAAGCATAATAAAGCCTATTGATAACCCCCCCCCATTACAACCGGCCAAGAGCTAGATTCTTGGCATTATTTCAGCAACAGTAACTAGCACATAAGTTAATAATAGATAGTAAATGGCCTAGGATCCACACGCCCAAAATAGTCATGAAATGCGTCCAAAATGTGATGCTAGCCAACCGTGTACCAGTCTTCAATCTTCCCATGAAATGCAGCATAGAATTTCACCATTCTTTGTGAATGGGAAAAACCCAAGAGTCTCTAAGACTAAAGCAACAGGTTCATTAGATGTCCACTTTGGATCATTCCCCCCTTCTTCAAAAGAGTTTGCCCTCAAACTTGAATCATCAAAGTATGGTGATAAATCCCCTACATTGAAAGTCGCACTAACACCCATCAATTTGTCTGGTAGCTCAATTTTGTAAGCACTATCGTTCACCCTCTCAAGAACCTTAAAAGGACCATCAGAACGAGGCATAAGCTTGTTTTTGCGAAGCTTAGGGAACCTCTCCTTCCTCAAATGCACCCAAACCAAGTCCCCGGGATGAAAAATAGGCTGTTTGCGTTTCTTATTGGCTCGCTCTTGGTATTTTTTATTCATCTCCTCAATTCTTTTCTTCACTTGCTCACAGGTTTTTTGAAAGGTTTCCACCCTCTTTTTAGCATCTTTCTCTACCATGTCACTCTTAACCATAGGAACAAGATCAATCGGCACAAATGGGTTCACTCCATAAACTACTTCAAATGGAGAACGGGAAGTAGTTAGGGAATGAGCTCTATTGTAAGCAAACTCCGCATGGGCTAATTTCATGTCCCAATCTTTTTGCGTTTTGCTCACAAGACCTCGTAACAAAGTACCCAAAGTTCTATTAGTGACCTCGGTTTGCCCATCGGTTTGGGGATGATGCGAGGTACTAAATAGTAACTTGGTACCCACAAGTTTCCATAGGGTTCTCCAAAAGTGACTAAGGAATTTGGAGTCCCTATCAGATACTATACTTCGAGGAATGCCATGGAGTTTGACAATTTCCTTGAAGTACAGCTTGGCCACTTTCACGGCATCATCAGTTTTATTACAAGCTACAAAGTGTGCCATTTTAGAGAATCTATCTACAACAACCATGATGCTATCTCTTCCCCTTTGAGTGCGAGGCAATCCAACAATGAAATCCATGCTAACACTTTCCCATGGAGCATCCGGAACTGGCAACGGAGTATAAAGACCCTTTGTGAAGTGTCCCTTAGCCTTTTGACAAGTAGCACATCTCTCCACAACATGAGTAACATCCTTGATCATTCTAGGCCAATAGAAGTGTTCACCTAGAATATCAAGAGTCTTTTGTATCCCAAAATGACCGGCTAAACCTCCACCATGCACTTCTCTCACTAATAACTCCCTAACCCCACTCTTCGGAACACATAGCTTGTTACCTTTAAAGAGGTAGCCATCTTGTCTCACAAACTCTTTGGTAGGATTCTCTATCTCGCTAGCAAAGTCGGGATCATTTATGTAACATTCCTTGAGTTGTTCAATACCCAAGATCTTAGCATCCACCATGGAAAGTAAGTAGCTCCGACGAGACAATGCATCGGCCACAACATTACTCTTTCCATCCTTGTACTTGGAGCTAAAGGTAAATGATTGGAGAAACTCCACCCATTTAGCATGTCTCTTGTTGAGTTTTTGTTGCCCATGAATAAATTTCAGAGCCTCATGATCGGAATGAAGAACAAATGGTTTTGGTCTAAGGTAGTGAGACCAATGATCAAGTGCTCTAACTATGGCATAGAACTCACGGTCATAAGTGGAATAGTTCAACTTAGCCCCATTCAACTTCTCACTAAAGTAACTCACGGGCTTCTTCTCTTGAATCAAAACAGCACCTATTCCAATCCCACTTGCATCACACTTTACCTCAAACACTTTGTTGAAATCTGGTAGCACAAGTATAGGAGCGTTGCAAAGCATATGTTTAACCTTCTCAAAGGCTCGTTGAGCATTTTCTTACCATACGAACTCACCCTTTTTGGTCAACTCGGTGATTGGAGCCATGATGGTAGAGAAGTTTTTGATGAACCGCCTATAGAAGGAGGCAAGTCCATGAAAACTTCTAACTTCGTGCACATTGGTTGGAGCCAACCAAGACTGGACTGCTTTTACCTTATCCGGATCTACATGAACCCCCTCTCCTGTTACAATGTATCCTAAGAATACAACACTAGGAGTCATGAATACACATTTTTCAAGCTTACCATACAACTTCACCTCCCTCAATTTTTCAAACAATCTCCTCAAATGAATTACATGATCATCATTGTTTTTACTATACACAAGAATGTCATCTAAGTAAACAACAACAAAATCATTAAGAAAAGGACGGAGAACTTCATTCATCAATCTCATGAAGGAGCTTGGGGCGTTGCAAAGCCCAAATGGCATCACTAACCACTCATACAACCCTTGTTTTGTTTTGAAAGCCGTCTTCCACTCATCCCCCTCTCGAATTCTCATTTGATGGTACCCACTCCTTAAATCTATTTTGGAAAAGACTAAGGCACCACTCAACTCATCTAACATATCTTGCAATCGAGGCATAGGAAAACGGTATTTGACCGTTATATTGTTAATGGAACGACTATCAACACACATTCTCCAAGTACCATCTTTTTTTGGTACTAAGAGGGTTGGAACCGCGCAAGGACTAAGGCTTTCTTTCACATAACCTCTCTCAAGTAATTTGTTCACTTGCTTTTCAAGTTCCTTACTCTCTTCCGGATTACACCTATAGGAAACCTTGTTGGGCAAAGGTGCTCCTGGAATTAAGTCAATGGCGTGCTCAATGCCTCTAATTGGAGGTAGGCCTTTGGGCAAGTCATTGGGGAACACATCTTGGTACTCTTCTAATAACTCATTTAGCATGGATGAGTTAATACAAGTAGTACCATTATCATCTTTGGTCCTTACCACCAAAGCATACCCTCCCCCCATTTCTTTCATTATTCGTTCATATTCATTACAAGTTACAAGATAGTTGCTTTTCTCTTTTTCTTTCTTAGCAACTTTAGGAGGTAAAGGCACTAACTTAACTTTTCTACCATTTTTGGTAGTTACAATATACACATTAGTTTTCCCTTTATGCTCCGAATCATGATCAAACTGCCACGGTCTTCCAAGCAACAAATGACACGCATCCATAGGAAAAATATCACACCAACGCTCATCTTCGAACCCTCCAATGGAATAAGACACCAATGCTTGCTTCTTGACTCTAATGCTTGTGCCATCATTCAACCAATTGAGCTTGTAAGGTTCACCATGGTCTCTAGTGGGTAGCTTCAATTTACTCACAGCCTCGAATGAAACAACATCTGTTTGGGCACCACTATCAACAATCACATTGCAAGTCTTCTCTCCTATCTTGCATCTAGTGTGGAACAAGTTGTTTCGTTGTTTAAGATCAATTTCGGGTTCATTATACAAGATTCTACGAACCACCATCATGTTGAACTCATCTTCGGGTTGAATCTCTTCCTCATACTCTTCATCAAACTCGCAACCCTCCTCATGAGCCACAAAGTTATAGACCTTTTCTTCCTCATCCATGAGAGCACATTGAGAGGCTGTTAACACACTCTTACTAGGACATTCCGATGCAATATGTCCTCTCCCATGACACTTGAAGCATTTTCTCCTAGTTGAAAGCTCACTAGGCGAAACTACTTGTTTTTCTTTCCCTTTTGATGAGCTAGGTGAAAAGGTTTTACTTTGAAAAGTACTCCCTTTAGAGTTGAAAGGAGTAAATTTCGAAGTATTCTTGAAAGAAGAAGTTTTGGGCTTCTCTTTCTCCCTTTCTTCTTTAAGTTGAGACTCATACTTCAAAGCTAGTTTGCATACATCACTAAAAGTGGCATACTGAGTAACTTCCACTTTCCTATTAATTTCTTTGGTCAACCCCTTGACAAATCTAGCAATTTTGTAAGCCTCCTTTTCTTGCAAGTCGCAAGTCAAGCCTAACCTTTCAAATTCTTTTATGTAATCCTCCACACTCGTGTTTTCTTGTGATAGGTGGGTTAATTTTAAGTATTGATCTTGTTCATACTCTTTACTTACCCATTTTTCCCTCATTTTCTTTTTTAATTTTTCCCACGAGTCTATCTTATCTTTCCCTTCTCTTCTTCTATTTGACTTGAGGTTTTCATACCACAATGCAGCTAGTTTAGTGAGTTTAAGGACAGCCAACTTGAACCGTTTCCTATCATCATACCCCTTGTAATCAAAAACGGTTTCAATTTGCCTAACCCAATCTAAGAAAGCCTCACAATCATGCCCTCCATCAAATTCATGCATATCAATTTTTAGACCCCTATCTTCATCAAATTGTCTAAAATTGTTACCACTATTTTCATCCTCCTCCTCTAATTCATTTATTTTCCTAGTGGCTTTAAGGAGCATATTAGATATGGCATCCATCCTAGTATCTTGTTGTGCCCTAGAGACTTCACTCTCTTCTGTTTTTTTCTCCAAATTCTCCAATTTTTCAGTGATTACTTGCAACATTCTAGCAAGCTCCTCACTAGACATGATTTCCACTATTTTTGCTTGGATATTACAAGTACAATGAAAACTGCTGAAATTAGAGACAAAATGAAAAACGAAAATTGCCTCTAGACTCTCAAAGGCTTACAAATTCAGAATATTCAGATCAAAACAACCAATTTGAAAAAAAAGAAATTCCTCAAAAGCTTTTCGGATGAGGGAGAAATCTTCAATTGAATTCTGCCTTCCCGGTTTTGCCTCTTTTCTGCGCTGCTGCGAAAAACCTGCCCAGTTTATTAGCAGAAAGATTCCAAAATATCTGAAAATTTTTGTGAGTAATCTACGCAAAAAAATATCCAGATTCAAAAAAGAAATAACTCGATTTGGACAGAAAACGAAGGAGATATGTCCTTCTCAAACCGCAACTCCAAACTGATTGAATTCTGCCGTTTTGCTCCAAACGCCTTCAAACTCGATTTTCTTTAAGAAAACCCTTAACTAGGCTCTGATACCAGATGATGTAAATCTAAATACCCCCTCCCGAATATGGGTTGATGGATTTAAAAATACTTATAGTTAGAATACTCAAATATCATGGAACAAGATAAAAGGGCCAAAACTCAAGGACACACTCAAAGTTTTGGGGTTTTAGGCCAGAGATAAGACTCACTCAATCTCTCCTAAGCTTATCACTCAAGACTCACTCAAAGCAATAAGGGAACACTTGAACTTGAGACAAACTCTAAGTTAAAATGCTATAAACACAAGGTTTTTTATCAAATCTCAAAACTGCCTTTTAATTTCTGTTTTGCTCTCCCTTTTATAGAGGAAAGGAGCAGCAAAAGCACACCAAAAGCCAAGGAAACCGTCCAAGAATGAAAGGCCAACAGCCAATGGTTTCCTCCTTGATTTAAGCCTTGATTTAAACTAAGTAATGAAAGCATAATAAAGCCTATTGATAACCCCCCCATTACAACCGGCCAAGAGCTAGATTCTTGGCATTATTTCAGCAACATTAACTAGCACATAAGTTAATAATAGATAGTAAATGGCCTAGGATCCACACGCCCAAAATAGTCATGAAATGCGTTCAAAATGTGATGCTAGCCAACCGTGTACCAATCTTCAATCTTCCCATGAAATGCAGCATAGAATTTCACCCTTCTTTGTGAATGGGAAAAACCCAAGAGTCTCTAAGACTAAAGCAACAGGTTCATTAGATGTCCACTTTGGATCAGCTTCATATTCCGCCTCGTTATTTAAGGCTTGGAACTTGAACCGCAGTGCATATTCATATTTATCTCCTTCTAGAGATTGACAAATTATACCTGCACCACAGTCGTTCATAGTAGAGCTCCCGTCTACATGCACCTTCCAAACCTAATCAAGGTTATCTGGATCAATCGGCCTTGTCATTTCGACAATGAGGTCAGCAAACGCCTGACCCTTCACTGCCTTTCTTGGTTCATAGGTGATATCAAGACTTTGCATTTCAATAACCCATATAAACATTCTACCGGATGAGTCCATGGTTGTAATTAGCCGCTTGAGGGGTTAGTTTGTGTAGATCACCGTCGGATGTGCCAGGAAGTATGGTTTCAACTTGTTAACAGCCATGTAAAGAGGAAGGACAAAGCTTTAACCATGGGGTACCGGAGTTCAGCATTACTGGGTACATGGCTAATGTAATAGACCGGGAGCTGAATACTGTCTCTCTTAGCAAGGAGAACGGCACTCAGGGCATGATCTGAGACGACTAGGTACATGTAAAGAGTCTCCTTTGGCAAGGAGTGTAAATGTTCTTTTAATTTTTGAAAGGCCACCTCAGCATCATCTCCCCATTCAAATCTAGTCTTCTTCCTGAGTGCTAGGAATAAATAAAGCATTTGTACCCTGACCAGCTGAGGAATCTCCCAAGCACAGCCAGGCAACCGGTAAGCCTCGGAGCTTCCTTGAAAGAGCTTGGTGACTTCATGTCAATCACCGCATTTATCTTCTCTAGGTTAGCCTCAATCCCCCTTTGATTAATCGGGAATCTGAGAAACTTCCCATACATAACACCAAAAACACATTTTCCGGGATTTTACATGAGTTTATGTCGCCTGAGTGTGGTGAAGGTTTCTCGGAGATCAGCAAGGTGATCAATTCGTAGCTTGGATTTGCCTTTCACGTCATCAATGTACGCCTCTAAATTCCTCCCAATCTGATTAATGAAGACTGTATTAATCATCCGTTGGAAAGTAGCCAGCGCATTCTTCAAGCCAAACGACATCACCGTATAACAGAATAACCCTTGATCAGTGACGAAGGCCGTCTACTCTTGATCTTTTTTCCACAAGGGTTTCTGATGGAAGCTAGAGTAGGCATCCATAAAACTCATCAGGCATGCCCGGCTATAGAGTCGACAAGTTACATGGCTGAATGAACCCGGCGTCTATCAGCTTTTTGACTTCGGCAGTTGCCGCCTGACTTTTTTCCTCGCCGTGATTTCTTTTCTTTTGCCAGCTGGGCTTCTTTTTTTATCCACGACGAGTTTGTGGACAGCGAGATCCGGGATGATTCCTGGCATCTCTTCCACTTCAAAGGCAAAGATGAATTTGAATTCTTTCAGCAAAAGGTGCAACTCTGCACCAAGCTTTTCAAAGGCAGGCGTCCCCACCTTAACTGTTTGATCTGGACGGCTGTATTCCAAAGAAATATCAATATACTCACAAGCTGATTGGGGGAGGAGATCATCTGACCGTTCCCCGATCAGTGATTGCAATTTCTTCTCCTTCTTCACCTCCATTAGTTGTTTAGTTTTTCTTTTCTTTGCGGCTGGAAGGGGTGAATCAGGGTTCTTGAGGTCGTCAAGATATATTGGCTCCTTCAGCTGACCGGCTGTAGTAGCAATCGACTTGATGTCTAAGAGGTAACACTTACTCCCTAGCCGTCTTCTGACCCCCATTAAGGGAGCCAACAGAGCCATCATCCTTTTAATACTTGAGAAGCATGATAGTTGGGATGATGACGGCCTTGCACTAGTTCAGAGTGGGTCGACTTAGAATGATGTTGTAGGCAGTCAGCTCTTTAACCACCATGAACCGGACGACCATGTGTCGCCCTTTTCCATTCAGCCCCAATAGGATGGGAGGGTCAATTTATCCGACTGGATGAACAACCCCTCCACCAAAGCCAACCAATGGATGGGAGACGTCGTGCAGATTATCAAGCTTGTAACTAAGCTTGAACATACACTTGTAGCTAATGAGATCAGAAGAGCTACCCGTGTCTATGATGATCCGACCAACTAGTTGGTTGGCGACCTTGCATTCAATGACGAATTGGTCGTCATGCGGTTTGCGAACTTTGGCTTGATCCTTCTCATTGATGACAACGTCTAGGAATGTTCCACTGAAGGACGTTTGGGAATGTTCCACTGGAGGACGCCTATCCATCATTAACTGAGTGGATCATCTTCTTCTGATGATACTTGGTGCCCCGAATGGTCGAACTACTGCATGTAAATTCGCCTGCTATAGTGTAGACCAGATCTTTGTGGGTATCCGAGCTACTAGTAGGCTAGAAAATTTTTGACGACTGCCTCTGATTTGTCTTAGAAGTTGCTTTAGACTTCAAGACATAAGATTTCAGCAAGCCTGTGTCAGCTAGATGGTCCAACGTCCGCTTGAGACTATATCAATCGTTGGTGTCATAGCCTATTTCCTGGTGGAAGTGACAATTTATTCTTGTTTCATGACTAAACGAAACTCTTCGTAGGATTCGGCTTCTTAATGGTCAGCTAGTCCTTCACCTCTTTAAAGATGGTGTAACAGTCTTTATTGAATTCATACCGTGAGACAAACAATTTCAATTCTTTCTTTTTCTTTTTAGATAGCTGATCGGGTTCCTCAACCGCCCAAACTTCTTTTCTCTTTTTGCTCTCATCAGAATTCTGAGCCGGCTAAGCAAACTGACTATCTTTTTGATTGTCAGACTTCTTGGAGTCCGACTAATGGCTAGACGAGCAGAGGTTCGTAGCCTGAATAAAGCTCTCCGCCTCTATCAACACCTTTTGAAGGGTGAATACCCTTTTTTGGACAAGGTCGAACTTAAAAGTTGACCCGTCCTTCACACCCTTAAAGAGTCTACATATGCTATCTTGTCAAACACCCCTTGGATTTGCATTTTTCACCAGGTTGAACCGCCTGACATAGAAGCGGAGCCCCTATCTCTCCCTGCCGGATCATGCGCAAGTCGAGAATTGTTTTCTTAGCAGGGATGGTCATCGAGAAGTTAGAGGCAAACGGGAAGACAAGCTTCCTGATGCATCATGCTAGCAAGTTGTCAAGCCATTGTTGGGAAATGCCCTTTAATGTAGCCGGGAAGCACCGACACCACATAGAGTCCTCCAACCCGTGCTTGTGCATGAGGTTGGAGTAGGCCATGAGGTAGTCTTCTAGGTTGGTGGTACCGTTATAGGCACCTACCAACACATTGTTAACCTTGGACAGTTTTGCCGCCTCGATTATCTCCTAGGTGTACAAAGAAGTTTGTTCACCAAGTTTGAGCAGACGTAGTTAATGTTGGAAATGGTAACTCAAGTTATTAAGGATGGGACATGCAATTTTTAAAGCGTCGAAAAGTTGTGAGGAAGGGAGTGAGGATGAGGAGGATGAAGTAGTTTCCATGAGAGATTAGATGTTTCAAGGTGATGAGGACCAAGAGGTTTTCAGTGTTAAAAAACCAATTAGTGAGTCAATTCCCCCACCTACCTCTCTTGATTGTGATTTCATTCCTTAATTTTGAAAATTAATCTTCTTTCACACCATCTCTTTTGCATGATAACCATGGTTGCTTTGAGGGTGAGACCTTGAGTTTAAATGATTTTGATGTAGATAAGGATCAATATGAGAGGGTAGAAGAGGGAAAGCTTACTATTAATGATTATGAAGATGAAAGTGAAGTGTTTAGTGAGGTTGAGTCTCCATCTCCTATCTCATATCTTCAACCATTGTCTTCCCCTTTCACTTTTTATGACCCCTTCTCTTCTACATTTTCCACCATTGAGATGGATGAGGCCTTTTTATGGAAATTGTACTTCTCATGTTTATCTTGAGCTACCTTCCAAGTTCGACCCTTAACCCTTGATGAGCTTCCTTTGAATTTTGATGATGATTTAAAGGTTTTGAGAGCTCATTTACGGTGTGAAATTCATGAGAAGGATGTGATTTAGAATGAGCTTAATTTGAATGATGATGAGTTGGAGGAAAGCCCTTTGGATGTGAGTTCACTGGATGAGAGAGATTGTGTTTCTACGCTTAGTGGTGTAAGTGAGCAACCAATTCCTACACCTTTACAATACACCTCATTTTCATGAAAGCTTGATCTTGTTCCCTCCTATCCCATGTCATTACCTTCTTTTCTCAAATCCCCTTCTCTTGAAGAGCCTTTAGTCCCCCAAGTGCCTCATTTGATGATTTTGAAGATGATGGTGGGACTTCCAACCAAAAATATTTTGTTGAGAATAGTATGCCTTCTTCCTTTTCTTTTATTTCTCTTCCTTTTTCTTATATTCTTCTTTTTCCCTTCTATCCATATTCTTCTTGGAATACCGCTTCTCAACCCAATAGGTGTGCATTATTCTTGTTGCAAGACATCATTTTGTCATGTGCATACTTACTTTCATATGAAATGTGTAATAGTGCATTTGACAAGCTCTTGCGTTCGTTGCAATACTATATTACTAGAGCGGTCAAGCTTTGATTTTAAGCAAGCCTTCGGGAAGTAACCCGCGTTTTAATGCCTTCATTTTCTTTTCTTTTTAGAATAGATTTTCTCTCATTGAAATGTTTGTGTGCCTTTTTATAGGTACATGACTCGATATACTTTGGTGCATTGGTTTGAATCATGAATCAAGGAAGATTGACTCCTATTTTGCCAGCATATGGAAAACAAGATTCAATGATAGATGAACTTGGATTTAAAGATTAAATTGGGTCATTTACGGGTATTTACACCCACCTCAATCCGGTAATATATTTCCTTGATCTTTCTCTAAAGGTTGATGCCTTATTGTACATGTGTTGGTATTGTTGGATTGAACTATTTGTTTTCCCCTCCAATGGATAATTTGAATTGTGTTTGAGCATGTTGTCTCATTCAAGCTTGGGGGATGGCGAAGTGCGTCAAGTTTATAGAGTCACAACCCTTTCCAAAACCTTTTGACCTTTGTGGTTGAGTCACAAGTCGGTAGAGGAAGAAGTGCGTCAAGTTTATAGAGCGACAAGCAATAGTTGAGATGTCGAGAAACCTCAAATCTATTTCCTTTTCTGATTCCTTTAAGGAACTATAGAAATGCTTGCTAAAAGTAGATTTGAAGCCAATTGGGAGAATGTGCTAAAATGTTTTGAGATGAAAGTGAATTGCATTTCGTTAGTTATCTATGCTAAAATGGCAAAGGAAGAAGAAGAAGAGTGCGAAATGAAAATCACGCTCAGCAATTTCTTTTTGCTGACTTAAAATGTCGCGCGCAACTGAAACAGTTACGCGTGACACATTTGCGCGTGATAGACAAGCACAAATCAAAACGATGCGCGCGCCAGGCCAGCGCGACCCATTGAGTTGTGCGCGGATACTGGTCACTAAAATGACCGGTATCCATATTTTGGTCCGTTTGATTATTTTTAACGGTTTTTGCTCGTTATTAGTCGTAATGGCGCGCAAATTATCAAAATCTTTTTAAATTGCTTTGCATTTTGTAGTTTATTTTCTTCTTTGATAGTTTTTTTTGCATCATTCTGTATGCACATCGTGCTTTGTGCCTTCCCTAAGCATACGTTTTGAACATTTTTTGTAAAAGTGTCTTAAGACGTTCGGTAGTGGTGCTTTACGTAAAAGCTCCCATAGATAGATTTGTCATTTTACTGTACTGACGTTATAAATGTCCAACTTTTCTTCTTTTTTTCACGTCTACGGCAAAAAGGAAGGTATCATCATGTAGTGTCAAAATGCAAGGCGTTATCATACAGCGTAAAATTGTATGGCGTAGGTGTTGCGTAAAATTTCACTTCGTCCCAACCTTTGCGAGATCCACCTCTCGAAAATAAAAGTTAGAGAAATACTTTAATTTAGGCGTTAGCTCACGAGTCGACAGACACGCCAAACCATTCGAGAACAGACTGTTGTAAGGTTTTGAGGATTGTGAACAAATGATGATTATCTAACTAATATGTGTATTGAGATGTGCATAAACAAGTCATGAAGCATGAAGATGATTGAGTACAGGTTAGATCATCGTTAAAGATGGTTCCCTACATACAATGTGTGGATCGTGCTTGAGTTCCTCAAGGGGAACATAAAGAGAAGAAGTCTAAAAAGTACAAACGTATTGTTAGACTTTACATGCAGTTCCTAAGAAGAATGAGAAGATGTTCTTTGCAAGGAATGAGCAGCAGTTCCTCAGGGGGAACAAGTAAAGAGAAGTTCCTTCGCGGGAGTAGAAGCTTCAGAGTAGAAGTTTCATCAGAGAAGAGAAGTTCCTTTGCAGGAATAGAAGCAACGGAGTAGAAGCTTCATCAGAGAAACATGAAGACAAAAAAATAGGAGTATATTTTTCTAGGAATCATGTAAGTATGTTGGACAAGAGAAATTGTCTGGAACAAGCCTAAGGAACTACATTGGAATGTCAGTCGGTAAGGAACTTATTAGTGTTGATAACCAGTAAGTTCCTTACTAGTCATTCTAGAATTCATTTATAGAAAGAACACGAGTTTGCACAGAACTAGTAGTCAGTTTTCCACGTTAAATAGTCATTGCATTATGTTTGCCTACTTTATAGGAAGTTAGTTTTTACTAGGTATTAATATTTATTATTAGATTTTATTTTATAAAAGATAAGTTTTTGAAAATAAAATCTGATTTTCTCTTAGTAAAAAAGATAACTTATTTTCCTAGTTTCTAGGGATTTCGTTTTCAAATAAACTAATTTATAAAATGATTTTATTTTATAAAACAAAGTTTTATAATCAAAATCTGATTTTATTGTAGTCAAAGTCGTGGGAAAAAGATTTTCAAAGTGGTTGCCTTAAAAGTAGGAGTTCAGTTGAGATTTTGTTTGTTAAGGAACAAAGTGAATCTGGTCTATATGTGAAGTTAAATTAATGAACGAGTGTGTTATTTTAACTTATCTTCTTAAAGAAGTCAGTTTTAAACTCCTATTTTTTAGCACAAGGACTTGGTCCCCAAGGAACTTATGGCTGTTATTTGCAAAACGTGCTGATTGCTTTCTTAACAAAAAGGAAGTTATTGAGCAAGTCGTGGAGCAACTAATTGACCCATTATTGTTGCTTATAATCAGAATTAGTTTTCTATTAGTGGGCCTAAAGATTCGGACCACTTCAGATCATAAGGAACATGGGCAATTAGTGGGTTTTCTAATCTTCTATAAATAGAACGTTTTTAATTCTTTCAAAATAGTCTGTCTTAATTGAGTC
The DNA here is from genome assembly GCF_001683475.1 of Chenopodium quinoa. NCBI lineage: Eukaryota > Viridiplantae > Streptophyta > Magnoliopsida > Caryophyllales > Amaranthaceae > Chenopodium > Chenopodium quinoa. The sequence continues at coordinate 354,109 of NW_018743880.1, read as the reverse complement.
ATTCCATAATGGAGTTTATCCGAAGTGGTAGAGCAGTAGAAAAGAAATATAGTTTCTCTCCACGTTGGTAAGCCAGTTCCTCCAGGTTCCAAGTTCCTTACATATCTCAAAGTGTCCAACATATTAGTTTTATACATTATATCTTTTATATGTATTTGAGAGTTGTTTAAGGGTTTGAGTGAACTCTTGTACTGGGGTGAGAACTTGAGTGAGTTCTTTGTATGTAGAGAAGGATTTGAGTGAAGCTTGAGAGAAAGAGAAAGAGTAAGGTTTTGGGTGAAGTCTTGAGTGAGAAGAGAGGTCTTTGAGGGAAGATTTCGAGCTGAAACTATTAGAGGGAATAGTTGTTGCGGATATGAGTTCGTTGAGGAACTCGGTAGAGGCTCAAGTTCCTCATAGGTTGTAACAGAGTCGTTGGCCTATTTTAGTGGAATGTTTGAGTCAAAATCCCTTTGGGTCGAGGTTTTTCACTTCCTATTTGGCCTAGGAAGTTTTCCTCGTAAAATCTCTCTTGCACAATTTATCTATTGCGTTAAGTTTCTTTTAATTCCTCTAAAAGTAACTAGCAATCTCCATACTACAATTCCCCCCCCCTCTTGTAGTATTTCATCTAAATAACAATTGGTATTAGAGCCGGAGTTTATGATTAAGCAGGCAACCCTAACGAGCAAGGTCTTGGCTAAGATGAGTACGTACAAGAAAATTCAAGGAAGGAACTCAACCCTACGTTGTTCCTCGAAGCAGATGAAGATTAACTTTTTCTGGAGAAGTGAAAGGTATTCAAAGACTCATACTTTTGAGGTAAGTATTCTGTCTTTGATTTCTTCATTGTATGCATACATTGGTGTAAGCATGTTCCTTGTTGTATTTTTGCTTGATGTCATGTTAATTCTTTTGAATTCTTCTATCAACTTTGGATAAACATCTATTCTGATTTTTAGTATGTTTAAAAGTCAGTATGTTAGATTTCAATTTTTGAATTTTATTCACAAAGAATTGATTGATTAGAAGTAGTTCAAGGAACACATCTTGTGGAACGACAAACTTGGATTCCTATCCAAAGGAACTTTATTTTTCTGACTTGGTAATACACGAAAATTTTGAGTAGTGTCAGAGAAATAGTATCTCTTCATGTATATTAAATATCTATTGTATAGATACATGTTGTTCCTTGTTAGTTTTATTAATTTTGACTACTATTACCAACGGGAAGGAACCTAATTTATTTTGGGTTCCAAAGATCAAGAGGCAATCAGATTTTGCAGACTCAATATGAGAGGAAGCAACTACGTTGGATGGTCGCTTGTATATTAGGGCACATATACAAGTTCCTCTTTATATACGTCTTTATAAGAGGTATGTGAAAGTAATACTTTTTACACATGCTAATGGGTAAGATAGTTTTACATCTTCTTATAAGTAGTTTTTGTCAGTATTTGTTTGCCTTTTATTCAATTTAATCTTTTACTTAATTATGCTAAGCTCTTTCAATATTTCAATTGCATAATTGTGAAAGATTATGATAGAGAAGTAGATTTGCTATGGTTTCATAACTTCTCTTCAAGTTTTGTGCAGGTTAATAATGAGTGTCTTGTAGGTTGATACCTGATGTGAATAAATGCATAAAAAGAAAGTTTTTGGATCAAGGAACTTTAGACGTTGATCTAAAGGAACTTGGTGGATTTAAGAATGAAGGAAGGAACCAACAACATGGAAGTAACACAACTTTACATTAAGTTGTCGCGATATATAATATACAAGTTTCGGTTCAAGTTCCTGCTGATTTTGATTCCCAAAAATAAATCATAAATTCCTTTTTCAATTCTCTACAAAGGATGTTGGCGCTATATGATGACTTCCAAGCAAAGTATTGGAAGTACAAAAGCCTACTTTTAGACTTAAATATGGGATGACATTCTTAAGGGAGTATACTTTGGAACTTTATAATTTGAGCTTTTTGTGTCATATTTCTATTCACTAACCTACTAACCTTGAAAATAGCACAAATCATTTAATTGGGTTCTTGAATTACAGGTCTTATGCTTATGATAAAGATATGAGGATCCATGGTTGATATGGTGTTAAAACATTGAAGATCAAATCAACTCATTCAATTCCTCATGATAAAAGAACCCAAGAGAATGTGGAATGGTCTAAAAGGACCAAAGGAACATGTTCCAGTTTGAGATCAAGAGGAACATGGAAAAGAAGGCGATATCTGGTGAGGGGGAATAACTCGTGGTATCTCGACAGCGGGTGCTCTTAACATGTGATATAAGGCTTGACAAAAGTTTTCTTACTAGTGGCCTACGATGGAGGAACTTCAATTCAACTTTTGGTATTAACTTAAAAGGTTGTTAAGTTAAGTTCCTTCTCCATTGTGAACATTCTTTCGAGATCATGAAGCACATTACGATATTTTCGAAGTTTTGTAACTTTATTTGTTTTACCAATAATAGTTCATCATCTATAAAACTAGAAGTGTCATATTGAAAGGGAATCGAAGAAGGAACTCATACTATGTGTGAGGGTCACAATTTGGTTCCTTACAATAACATGACATTTCAAGGATTTATTGAAAATGAATTCTTCTGTGTTTCAAACATATATTTGACTTGTTGGTTTTCCATACTTGATAAACGCCAAGGAACTTTGTTGTTACTTTATCTTATATCAAGTTCCTTACCATAAGTTTGTGAAGTATGAAAAGTCAGTGATTTTGTCTAATTTATCTTCTTTCAAGCTAAATAATGATAAGGAACACAAACCTATTGGACCTCATTCAATTGAATTTGTGTGAACCCTTGAGTATTTAAAGTTGGGATTGAAAGTGATATGTCTTGGTTATATTTGATAATTGTTATGCAATCACTTACCTTAGAATGTAACAAAGATTATATTTTTGTTATCTTTTCTATGAGGGATTAAGTGATTAAGAAGTATGATCAAGTGTTATATTAAAGATCTAACCATGGAACCAAGTTCCTTTGAAGTGTAATGATTTGTGCAAGAATAAAGTGTTGATTACAAGCTCTCAATGTTGAAATCACTACAAAGTTATCAATGCTACTTGCTGCATCATATACAAGGAAATGGTTAGACCTTTGAGAAACAAGACACCCTTCATTTGAAAAGGGAAGTTTGATAACATAAGTAGTAAGGTGGTGCTCTTATGATACACATCCACGTGTGAAACATGTACATGTTACAACAAGGTATTAATGTGCATTGAGTGACTATAAATTTTATGAATCTAACATGTTTATTACCAGCATGCAGGTTTAAAAGAATTTAGTGTAGAACTCATTAGTTCCTTTGAAACTAGTGGAATTTCTACAAAAGCATGTCACTCTATAAAGCAGCATCAATCAGCTACATTGTCTTGTAGTTCCTTAAGCTCCAACAAGGAACACATGAAGCCTTCCAACGAGGTGTAAATGAATTAGCTAAGGTGCAGAACCATGAACTTATTCAGGAACACCAAAAATCATTTGATAAGTGTTTATGAATAGATATGAGCATAGTTCCTACATCAAGGAACTTTGTCAGGTTCGTATTTTTATAGCTAGATAATGAGTTGATTGCATATCATTTATTTTGCTGCTTACATGGGAATCAAGTTGTTTGTAATAGATGCCTAATATGAATTTTCTAAATATTCTAATTAAAGGTGTCTATGAGGAACAACCTTTAGGATTTGAAAATCCTAAATCTTTTTGCCATATTAATGAACCTAACAAAGCTCTTTAAGTGTTGAAGCAGGTTCATACTCAATTGCATAGGAGATTATTCAAGTTCCCTCTTTAATCTAATGTGAAAATTAATTGTTTTATTTTCTAGAGGAACTTATTGATTTATTAGTTGTACATACTTATATTGTTTATATCATTGGTGCAACTAACGAATCTTTCTGCAAGGGATTTCTAACCTTGTAAAATCATGATGGGGAACTCAGTTTCTCTTTGGATCAGCATCCAAAATAAGAGAAAGGCATGGTGGTCTAATCGACAAAAATACGACAAGGAACTTTAAAAGAAAGATGGCCAGTGACATCAAAGCCACTTAATGAGTTTCAAGTCAAAAGTGATTGTTCACATTGGATGTGAGTGCATCAAGAGGATGGAATGAATCCTTAAGGAACTCGTAAGTTAGCCATTAAATTTCGGTCCATTGCTAATTTATAGTGATACATGGTGAAATATAACTTGAGGTATGTCCTCTTATATTCAATTGCATAGTTGATTTTGAATTGAGTGTTGTATTTATTAAGGAACTTGCAATATGATGTTTGAATATGTGGAATCTCTTTCTTAAGCTTTCACGATTTCACCTAATTAGTAAAGTATGGACTGTTTTAAGGAATAAAATATGTTGAAGTATGGCATGAGCATATATACATATCTCTTTCTTATAATTGTTAAGTGTGGTTTCTTGTGCACATTATAAATAAAGTAAAATACATACATACACTGAAGTGTAATGTTTCACCCTTAATTATTGTGTTGTAAAAGACATATTCACTTGCCTAAAAGTGTCAAAGGTCTTGTTGAGAATTATGGATGTTGTCAAATACAAAAATCCTAAGTTGCCAAAGGAACAATGGAAGAAGATTTGATGGAATAGGACAGGTATATTCCCAAACTATTTTATCTCATATGGTTATATATTCTAGAGGGAACGAACCTATATTTTTGCCAACTTTCAAATTATCCACACCATTCACCTTCGAAAACAACATTATTCTACAAAATTATATTGTGTGTCCGTGTTGTGTTATGGTTTGTGTTTCTCATTTCCATATTTTACATATACATAACTTTGAAGATCCTTATTCGTTATGTTTTCCTCAGCTCATTCATATCCTCCCACTCTATTTTCACACAACCCATGTGCTCTAAGTTAAATTCATCCCTTTTTATGGTTCAATGATACATGAAGAGTTGGATGAATATATACATGTTGAGGGGGAAGTTGTGAAAGGATTGAAGTGCGTGAGATTTATCATTTGATGTCTTGGAGGAAGAATCAGCTTGAGGATAAAATAAATCCCAAGATGAAAAAGAAGGATAAGGAACTAAGGTGAAATAAGGGAGGAACCAATTAAAGTGGTTCATATATTTGGTGTTGGAACTCAATAGTATATGAGTAAGTTCTATCTTCATTACTGTAAAAGAAAATTTTGAAAGTCACCCAAAAAAAAAAGGGTGATTATTGAATCTTTAGATGATGAAGGACTTTATTCATGAAGCTTGAGAAAGCTAAGGAACAAAAGGAGATATTGAAAGAACTTGATCATGAATATTCAAGTTTCACTTATGAACATGTTCCTTAAGGAAGGTTGGTGGTTGAAGTGAAGGGAACTTGGTAAGTACATATATACCAAGGTAATTATATGTGTATGTTGTGTTTCGTTGAACATTCAAGAGTGTGAGATACAGGTAATTAAACTCTTATGATTGTTACGAACCTTATCTCAAACTTTCTAAACTAAGATCACATCATTTGTCTCAAGTTCCTTTTACTCGAAATATTTCCATTATCTTTTTTCATATCTTTTGAGCTAAATATTCATTATTCTTTTCTCTAACAAACTTTCAAAATCGAACTTTGCTTGATTTTGTATCTAATCATTCAAGTTCCTTCATTGGTTTTGAAGTTGGGTCTTTGGATTGTTAATTGGAAATTTGTGTAGCAGTATCCTAATTTGAAAATTGAGTATCTTAACCTTTTAGGAATACCAAGTGTTTAACCATTTTTATGGTGGTATGTGTGACATTTGCCCTTATGTATGTATGCACAAATGATTAAATTGAATTAATAATTATGTGCAAGAATACCCTTTTTGATAATGACAAAAGGGGGAAGAATATGTGAGTTATGTGATGCTTATTATGTGATGTGCTAATAGAAATGCTTAATGAATAGTTATTTTACCTGAGATAAGTCATATTGATGTACGTCCATATAATGTACTTCAAATTACATGTTATTATCCTTTTATTAGTAGTTCCTTATCGTACATGCATGAATTGTTCAATAGCTCCTAATTTGCATGATTAAGGCGGAATATATACACATCTTCTTTTATCTATCTTGTGATAAGCATCATTTGTTTGTCATCATCAAAAAGGGGGAAATTGTTGTAAGGTTTTGATGATTGTGAACAAATGATGATTATCTAACTAATATGTGTATTGAGATGTGCATGAACAAGTCATGAAGCATGAAGATGATTGAGTACATGTTAGATCATCGTTGAAGATGGTTCCCTACATACAATGTGTGGATCGTGCTTGAGTTCCTCAAGGGGAACATAAAGAGAAGAAGTCTAAAAAGTACAAACGTATTGTTAAACTTTACATGCAGTTCCTAAGAAGAATGAGAAGATGTTCTTTGCAAGGAATAAGCAGCAGTTCCTCAGGGGGAACAAGTAAAGAGAAGTTCCTTCGCGGGAGTAGAAGCTTTAGAGTAGAAGTTTCATCAGAGAAGAGAAGTTCCTTTGCAGGAATAGAAGCATCGGAGTAGAAGCTTCATCAGAGAAACATGAAGACAGAAAAATAGGAGTATATTTTTCTAGGAATCATGTAAGTATGTTGGACAAGAGAAATTGTCTGGAACAAGCCTAAGGAACTACATTGGAACGTCAGTCGGTAAGGAACTTATTAGTGTTGATAACCAGTAAGTTCCTTACTAGTCAGTCTAGAATTCATTTATAGAAGGAACACGAGTTTGCACAGCACTAGTAGTCAGTTTTCCACGTTAGTCATTGCATTATGTTTGCCTACTTTATAGGAAGTTAGCTTTGACTTGGTATTAATATTTATTATTAGATTTTATTTTATAAAAGATAAGTTTTTGAAAATAAACTCTGATTTTCTCTTAGTAAAAAAGATAACTTATTTTCCTAGTTTCTAGGGATTTAGTTTTCAAATAAACTAATTTATAAATTGATTTTATTTTATAAAACAAAGTTTTATAATCAAAATCTGATTTTATTGTAGTCAAAGTCGTGGGAAAAAGATTTTCAAAGTGGTTGCCTTAAAAGTAGGAGTTCAGTTGAGATTTTGTTTGTTAAGGAACAAAGTGAATCTGGTCTATATGTGAAGTTAAATTAATGAACGAGTGTGTTATTTTAACTTATCTTCTTAAAGAAGTCAGTTTTAAACTCCTATTTTTTAGCACAAGGACTTGGTCCCCAAGGAACTTATGGCTGTTATTTGCAAAACGTGCTGATTGCTTTCCTAACAAAAAGGAAGTTATTGAGCAAGTCGTGGAGCAACTAATTGACCCATTATTGTTGCTTATAATCAGAATTAGTTTTCTATTAGTGGGCCTAAAGATTCGGACCACTTCTGATCATAAGGAACATGGGCAATTAGTGGGTTTTCTAATCTTCTATAAATAGAACGTTTTTAATTCTTTCAAAATAGTCTGTCTTAATTGAGTCATTCCATAATGGAGTTTATCCGAAGTGGTAGAGCAGTAGAAAAGAAATATAGTTTCTCTCCACGTTGGTAAGCCAGTTCCTCCAGGTTCCAAGTTCCTTACATATCTCAAAGTGTCCAACATATTAGTTTTATACATTATATCTTTTATATGTATTTGAGAGTTGTTTAAGGGTTTGAGTGAACTCTTGTACTGGGGTGAGAACTTGAGTGAGTTTTTTGTATGTAGAGAAGGCTTTGAGTGAAGCTTGAGAGAAAGAGAAAGAGTAAGGTTTTGGGTGAAGTCTTGAGTGAGAAGAGAGGTCTTTGAGGGAAGATTTCGAGCTGAAACTATTAGAGGGAATAGTTGTTGGGGATATGAGTTCGTTGAGGAACTCGGTAGAGGCTCAAGTTCCTCATAGGTTGTAACAGAGTCGTTGGCCTATTTTAGTGGAATGTTTGAGTCAAAATTCCTTTGGATCGAGGTTTTTCACTTCCTATTTGGCCTAGGAAGTTTTCCCCGTAAAATCTTTGTTGCACTATTTCTCTATTGCGTTAAGTTTCTTTTAATTCCGCAAATAGTAACTAGCAATCTCCATACTACAATTCACCCCTCCTCTTGTAGTATTTCATCTAAATAACACAGACACTTCTTGGTTGGAAGCAAATACGGTAGTTAGTGAGCTTACTAGCTTACCGGACAGTAAGGGTGTCGTCCACCCCCTATATAAAGAGCGATGAGACGATATCGCACCTATGTAGTCACGTGCCCCCACTCATGAGACACGTGTACTCATCATGTGGACAAAAATGTTGAGAGAGTTTCCGATTTTCTTCTTTCTCACTAGATTTGGATATATTCCTCCAGTCCTGAGACATGTATTTCTGTCTTGTGGACATCGAGTATTGCGTTTTGACAATCTAATTGTCAAGAACTTTACTTCGGCTGCGAAAGCCAAAATGTTTAGGCTGCGAAAGCTGGAAAGCTGGGAAAGCCGAAACATTCTTTTTATCATATTTCAAATTGTTAAAATCAAGCTAAAGTTTCAATGACGTATCAAGGGACTTTAGACTAACGATGACATGATTGGGAGTACATCATCCCCTTTTAATGCTTTATAAACCGATCTCTTCTCATGACATGACATCACCTAGAACACCTTTACTTGTAAAAGCGTTCTACAATTTCTAAGGATCAATCTAGATTCTTCAACGCGTTAAGACTAGAAAATATTTTTCTAGCCTTAATAGCTACTTGTTTCAAACACTTAGCGAATCAAGGATCGTTTCGACATCCTTAACTAATATGAAATATTTGCTACTCTTTAAGAACTTTGCAGAATAAGTCTCGGATTTATTTCCTTGACTACTTTGATCCTCGTCTATTCTAGACTCAATCAAAGGGGGGCTAACTGTAGACATCTACTTTTGGTCTCCTATCCCGACAGGAAGTGCAATGACAATAAATAAAACCATTTACGGATGACTGGCTAAATCGAAATGACACAAAAAGTCTAGCCTAACCAAAAAACAAATACAATCTGATGTGGATCAAGAGGGAAATTCTTTTGAAGAGCCAATCATATTGGTTTTAAGGCCAATAGGGTTCGAGCTTGGAGTAAAGAATCAAGAATGGTTAACATGCGCAGCCATTGAAGAAGAAGTCAAGGACCAGTTGGGTTCCGACGACGGTAGCGGCGGCGACGCGCCGATCTGGGTCCAGCTACACGGCGGTGGGGCGCGTGTCGATGATGGCGGCGCGTGAGAAGGTGGTTCTGCGGCAGTACGAAAAGAAAGATTTTCCTAACTTAGTTTTTCTAGAGTTTTTGCTTGCAAGTTTTTACCTTTCACTTGAAAGGGTTTTTCTTGGTTTAAGCAATTAGGAATCTTCTTAATTTCTGTTATTTTATTTTAAAATAATTTCTAAGTCAATTAGGAATTGTTTTAAGAAGTTTTAGGTTAATTAGAACTAGTCTTATTACTAGTTTCCTAGTTCCATTAGAATTGGTTTTCCTATTCTATCTAGGATACTTTGGGATCAAGGCTAGGGTTTTTTCTAGTTTGAATAGACTTAGGAATAGTTAGTTTTAGTCTATAAATAATGTAATTTTCGTGATTTTTCAATAACATTCGAAAATCATTAAAATTCAAGTTAATTGTTTGTTTTGCTTAATTGCTTACAAATTCTTTTGCTAGTTTTCAATTCAAGGAGTTGTTTTGATAACTAGAACGTTCAATTCTTAGTTCTAGGAGTAGTCTAAGTTTTTTTCATCAAAGTACTTAGTTCCAGGAGTGGTCTAGGTAATTTGAGAGGCGTTGAATTCGTTCCAGGAGTGGTCGTTTTCAAAGTCATATCCGGTTCGTTATTCTTAAGTTGTTCGATTTTCTTAGGAAATTCGAAGGGCTTGTGTTACTTGTGTGATTTTAGATTCTTTATTAAGTTAAGGGGTTTAAATCCACATCAAATTGGTATCAGATTTCAGGGGTTTTGATCGTTCAACAATTCGTTCATCAAATCGCACTTGTTCTCGGATAACCAGTTTTTCTGTCAACTTCAGAAGGCTCGTTCTCCTTTGTTACAAGGTCTTTTCAGGTGATTCTTTTTTTTACTTTGGGTGAAATTTTGTCCAATTTCTGACTGTGAAATTTCAGTATTTTTCGAGTTTGTTTGCTATTAAACTGGACTGTTTTCCGCAACTGTGTCAGTTTTGGTCCGATTTGATACTTAGTGCTCTTTGTGTGCGATTTTCTTCCAAGTTGTGTTGCGATTTTTGAGGATTATTCCTGTGTGTTTTAGGGTCTTTTAAGTCTGTTTTTGTCTTATAATTATGGAGGAAGCTTTGAGCAAACTCATGGATGAATTTGCAAGATTGCAAGATAATACGGAGGCACGTTTTAATGCTTTTTCACAACTATTGCTTGATAAAAAGAAAAAGAAGAAAAAACGGCATGATAGTGATAGTGATGCTTCTAGCAGTGATGATGATACTCATTATAATAAAAAGATCGATGATAAAGGTATCAAGCTTGATGATTTTACGGGTCTAGGAAGCCCCGAAGATTTTCTTGAGTGGGCGAGACAATTAGAGAAAATTTCAGATTATAAAGGTTTTGATGATTCTCAACGTTTCAAAATTGCTTATATACGACTCACTAAGAATGCGGGAATTTGGTTCGATAATTTAAAGGCTCGACGTGCTAGAGCAGGGAAGGATAAGATCAAGACATGGACAGTTTTGAAGAAGAAGATGCGTTCTAAATACCTTCCACATGATTTCGAACAAATTCTATATGTGAAACTCACTATGTTGACACAAGATACTAAGAGTGTTAATGAATATATTGCTGAATTTGATAAGCTAACCTCTCTTTGTGATTTGGAGGAGAAAGAACCATTGCGGATTGCTCGATTCCTTAAGGGTCTTAATCGACCTATTGCTAAGAAGATTGAATTGAGTACTTATGAGTCATTCAATGATGTGTGCAAATTAGCTTTGAAGATTGAAAGTCATTGGCTCGAGGATAATAAAAAAACCGAGGCAAATAAAAGTTTTTCGAAACCTTTCAAGCCTAGTTCCACAAATTTTTCTAACGAGCACAAGGGAGAAAGTTCGACGAGTGGAGAAAAGAAGGTTGTCAAGGTGTCTAAAGAGGAATTTGAAAGTTGAATTAGGTGCTTCAAGTGTCAAGGAAAGGGACATAGGTCGGATCAATGTCCTACTAAGAAAGCTCTTACAATCAAACAATATCAACAAATGGAAGAAGAAGAGGAACACATAACCTTTGAGTGTGAAGAGGAGTCAATTCATAATAAGGAGGAAAAGGTTGTTGACTCGGAAGAAAAGGTGAGTGAAACAATTGATGTTCCAATTGTGTGTGACGTTGTTCAAGATCAGATTATTCATAATGATCTACCAATGGTGGTGTCGGAAAAGGTTTTTGATACTATTGAGGAGCCATTCGTGAATCAAGATAATAATTTAATGGTTTCTTTAGAAGTGGTGGATTCATTAGGCATGCATAAAGAGAAGAAATTGTTAGTTATACATGAGAAAAATATCATGAAGCCTAAAGTGTTCTTATGGTCAACTTCGAAGACCAAGGACCAAATTGAGAATTGGTTGTTTCTAAAATATTGCCTTGCTCGTGGTGATGTTGTTACATTGCTTGAAATTGCTAGCGTTGAGGTAATAGTTCTTTTGGCTTGTATTCGTCGAATTTGGATGGTTTCATGGAATTGTTCTCCTTACATGGATGATGCGAATTTGAGGACAAATTCTTTTGAAGAGGGGGAGAATGATGTGGATCAAGAGGGAAATTCTTTTGAAGAGCCAATCATATTGGTTTTAAGGCCAATAGGGTTCGAGCTTGGAGTAAAGAATCAAGAATGGTTAACATGCGCAACCATTGAAGAAGAAGTCAAGGACCAGTTGGGTTCCGACGACGGTAGCGGCGGCGACGCGCCGATCTGGGTGCCCCGCCCGGCTCCCTAGCTCCGGCCTGAGTCCAGCTACACGGCGGTGGGGCGCGTGTCGATGATGGCGGCGCGTGAGAAGGTGGTTCTGCGGCAGTACGAAAAGAAAGATTTTCGTAACTTAGTTTTTCTAGAGTTTTTGCTTGCAAGTTTTTACCTTTCACTTGAAAGGGTTTTTCTTGGTTTAAGCAATTAGGAATCTTCTTAATTTCTGTTATTTTATTTTAAAATAATTTCTAAGTCAATTAGGAATTGTTTTAAGAAGTTTTAGGTTAATTAGAACTAGTCTTATTACTAGTTTCCTAGTTCCATTAGAATTGGTTTTCCTATTCTATCTAGGATACTTTGGGATCAAGGCTAGGGTTTTTTCTAGTTTGAATAGACTTAGGAATAGTTAGTTTTAGTCTATAAATAATGTATTTTTCGTGATTTTTCAATAACATTCGAAAATCATTAAAATTCAAGTTAATTGTTTGTTTTGCTAAATTGCTTACAAATTCTTTTGCTAGTTTTCAATTCAAGGAGTTGTTTTGATAATTAGAACGTTCAATTCTTAGTTCTAGGAGTAGTCTAAGTTTTGTTCATCAAAGTACTTAGTTGCAGGAGTGGTCTAGGTAATTTGAGAGGCGTTGAATTCGTTCCAGGAGTGGTCGTTTTCAAAGTCATATCCGGTTCGTTATTCTTAAGTTGTTCGATTTTCTTAGGAAATTCGAAGGGCTTGTGTTACTTGTGTGATTTTAGATTCTTTATTAAGTTAAGGGGTTTAAATCCACATCACAATCAAAGTCCAATTAACTAAATTTCGATCATAATTAGGCTTAAGCCCGTGCTTAAAACCCAAAAATGGCGGATTTAGAGGTGCCTAGGTTAAATTTAATGATGCCGCATAAATAGTCGCGCGCATCTAAATGGGTCGCGGTAGTCTGGTGCGCGCAACTAATTTAGTTGCGCGCAACACCCAGCGCAACTGCTAGTGATGCACTTGCGAAAGATTCAGTATTTCATAAAAATATAAAATCAAATCTTACCAGGCTATAATGCCGCACGCAAGATATCCAATTGCGTTGCCTATAGCAGTGCAACTAAATCACTTGCACTGGGATGCCGTGCGCAACTCATCTATATGTGCGCGATACCTGCTGCGATAGAATGCTTAAAGCCCTAATTGCGTCCATTCCCTATAAATAGAGGCTTAATACGAGGCTTAAAGACATAGAAATTAACCTAAAACTTTGGCTAAAACTCTTGTTAACTTATGCTACCAAACCCTCTTATCCTAAACATTAACCCCTCTTAATCCTTGTTACTATGGTGGAAGTTCCAGAACAAGAAGGAGGCTATAACTGTGTTAAACGGAGATCTAGCAAAGAGGAGTGGTAAATTCCCGAGCACTTAAATAAATCATATCTACTTTTCTTGTTTAAAAAGAACATTAATCAATAAAATAGTGTTGTTTGACCACTTTAAAAGGATATTTAATTAATCAATTCCATATAGTATCTGGGGTTAAATAAGATTAGAATTAAATAATTAATAAAGGCAAATCTTGTTTATTTTTTCTTCTTTCACGAATTTGAATTAAATAAATAATAATGACTTTGCAATGTAATTCCTACGTGATTAATGCTTGTAAATAAAATTAACTAACTTAGCTATAGGTATCACGTTTCATATATTGTTTGGTGATGAAATTGTACAAAAGAAAGAGCTAGTAGTGGCCGTAATAGGGATAGAATAGCGATTCTCCTCTAAAAGGAACCTTATTTTAGTACCCTCACTCCTGAACTCATTTCTGGTTTTTGTAAACCGATTTGGCCATGGGTAAACTTACGATTTGTGCTAATTATCCCATGAACTCCACATGGAAGAAAGGCATGAACGAGGTTTATGTGTTTTCCCAAAACTCATTGGTGACTCCAATTTGTTTCTTACAAAAAAGTATAATGATAGAATAAATTCTAATTCAAGGTCCCCAAAACAGTCAGGAATTCTAATCCTAATACACCCTAACAAGTGTAAAATCCTAAGCTTTTAAAGGGCTATGGGTAGCGTGCCATGTTGGCAGCGCGCCACAGTGGTAGCTTCATGTAGCATAGACCATGGACCCGGGTGAAGGGTCATGAAAATAGGCCAAAAAGTAGTGGCCCAACCAAACCCAATTTGGGGCTAAAGTTTGGGTGACACATGGTTAGCTCACAGTGCATGTAAGTTGCCTTGGGGAGCAAGTGAGGAAGTGGTCTTCAACTAACCATGTAACACTTGTTACTTAGTTATTCCTTAGTTTATTTAACTAAGGATTGAATTTCACAATCATTCCATGTGGGATCATTTTGTGTAAAGTCCCACATTGAAAGATGAGTGGAATTCACAAGGAAGCTTTCCTTATAAATACCCAAGGCATGCCTTGGGATTGTTCACTTGAGTAAGTGTTGAAAAAGGCATCACAATGTGAAAACCTTTAAACACAAATTACTCGGGTTTAGGACGGGCCTTGCTAACTGTAAGGCAATAGACTGAGTTTAACGCTCTCATTGCGGGTGGACTTTGAGAAGGTACCCGCGTGAGTGGGGCTTGATCGCGGAAAGATAGGTCGTGAAGCTACCACCCTAACCAAATTAATCATTTATAATACCTAAACTTACACTAAACTAGTTAGTGGAAAGTAAAGAGTCGAACCCAAAAGGACTAAGTGTATTAATTTGTACCAACTAGACTACTAGGAAAGGTCGTGAGATGGAGAGAGGTTAAACTAAACACGACTAAGAACAAACAAATAAAACTAGGGAAAGTGGAATCCAATCACATCAATGTATTAAACAACATCATACAAATAGATGAAAATGCCCTCGATTAGGAATATCAACACATTTAACTCACTCTCGCACAATTAAGCATGTTAATTATCCTACTAAACTAATTCACTCTCGTGCAACAAGCCCAACAAAGGTATGGTAGAATTTAGGGCTCTCAACCAATTCACTCTCGCACAATTGATTGAAAGCACAATTAAGAGCATAGAATCGATTAGCAAGAAAGATTCTAATCCATAAAAACATCACCCATACACAATAATCAAGAAACAATTTCAAATTAATCACAATCAATCATTCAATTCATTAATATAACCTTCATCTAATTCCCTAGAACAAGACCTAAGCTAACATAATGAATAAAGACATGGACAACAAGGTAAAATAAGAATAAAAATAAGATCAAACAAACAAACTAATTAATCTACTCAAATCAAAAAAACAAAAAGCAAAAACTAAGAATTAAGTAAAGAAATAAAGATGAGAGAAAGTTAGAAAATGCTCATTGAATATATGAGAAGTTCCACAAAGTTGCTTCTTCAACCTCTCAAAAACTCCATGGAAATCCAAGCTTTCTCTCTCTACACTACTCCTAAACTAACCCTAAGAGAGAGAAAATATAGGCTAAACTAATCTAATCTATCTAAAATAAAATGTTGATTGAAAGTTCTTAGAAAATAACCCCAAAGGGGTATTTATAATACAAGTTAAATAAAAATAAAATAAAATAAATAAAACTCATTAAAACTAAATACAAAAAATAAAACTAAAATAAAATAAAAGAAAAGAAAAAGAAAAAGAAAATGGAGAGATAAACCCAAAAACCCCCAAAATTCCCACCTAAACCCACGAAAACCAATAGACCACCTCTTCTTCTTCCCTTTCGAATTTGTCTGCTTTCACTCCATCATCAACCATCATCCAAACAACATCATCACCGTTCATCAACATTATCATCATCTAGCATCAAATTGTGGCCGTCCGATTTTCATTAAAATCACGTGATAAGCTCGTGATTGACCCACATTTGTGCGCCCGCACAGAAGTCGCCCAAAGATCACGCAAAGCTACTGCCTCAACTCTGATTTTGGACTCCAATTTGTGCGCTTTCTTACAAGGCTGCGCGGCCGCGAATTGGTTGCTATGTAAGTTTTGGTGTTGGGCGAATTGCGGCTGCAATTGTTGTTGTTGTTTTGGTGGCTGATGGTGGTCTATTGGAGGTGAGTTCGGTGGTCATTTGGGTGGTTGTTGTTGTTGCGTGAAGTGAGGGAATAGGGGAATTGGTTGTTGCGGTGGTGTTGGTGGTTTAGTTGGATTAAATGGGGGAATTGGATGTTGCGAGGTGTTGGTGGTTGATTGTAGGTGAAGGGCTGGTGGTTGGTAATTGGTTTAGTTGCATGATTTAGGGCGGTGTGGTTGGGTTGTTGTGCA
The DNA here is from genome assembly GCF_001683475.1 of Chenopodium quinoa. NCBI lineage: Eukaryota > Viridiplantae > Streptophyta > Magnoliopsida > Caryophyllales > Amaranthaceae > Chenopodium > Chenopodium quinoa. Next base: position 337,970 of record NW_018743880.1, on the reverse strand, counting down.
AATTTCGTCGCTAATTGGAGGTGTTAATTGCTGTTGCGGGTTGTTTGGTGGTTGATAGAAGGTGAGATTGGTGGTGGTTTTGTGAGTGTGTGACGGTGCTGCGTGAGGTTGGAGTGCACGGACAGTGTTGCTACTGTAATTGGGATTGTTGTTGGCGGTTTTGGCGGCTGTGGAGGCTGTTGGTGTTGAGTGGATGTGGTTGGGATGGTGGTGCGTTGTTGGTGTTAAGGTTTATGACGCTTTTTACTCAAAATGGCCCGAATATGGCCTATATGACTTTACTTTGCCGTTTCCTACATTTCTTATTAAATGAACTTTATTTATCTCATAACATATCAATATTATCTAATTATAGGTGTATATGGAAAGAAATCACATCAAAAGAGCATATTAACACAAAATGGCCCTAATATGGCCCATATGACTTCTATTCAGCCCATTTTCTACCTTTCTTGTGAAATAGTCTTTTTGTTTCTCATAACATGTCATTGTTGGATAATATTAGGTGTCTAAGGCGTGAAATCACATAAATATAGCATTTCAATAAGTTTTAGGACTTACCTCATCAAGCTGTTGAGTGTCCGTACAACGAGTCACAATGTCAAGCATGAATCTCATCGCATACAAAGCACAATCAAGTCCATTCTCTTGTTGTGCGCACTAGCATATGACAAACAAATCACATCAGTGAAACATGCAAAGGAAATGAGCAAATATTTACTAACATAGATTTTCAAGATTATCACAATATCATGTAAATTACCAACGGTGTCTTCCATGTTGGACCCTTTGGAGCACGACAATGTAGCTTCTTCATAACACTGTAGTAAAAAAAAGTACATTCAAATTTGATTAGTCGTATGATTACTAAATTAGTTATTATTAGCAATAATCATCACTAGGTTGCTATATATATTTACTATTGCAATATAGACTTCACGAGCCACTTCTCCGATGATCGAGCTAAATCAAGGTGATAAATTGTGTTAGTGGAATTACAAATCACCATGAGGCTCCAATGCTCCCTACATAAGTTCACAATAGACAAGGTAATAATATTTAGGAGTCAACATATAATGAGGCCAAATTGATTGAATTTGACATGGTTAGACTTACTCTCTATAACATGGGGCGAATATGAACTTGTCTCCCGCATGCGCTGATTCCCTTATACTCTGTTCAACATAGCACAACACGTCGTGGGGGTTGCCTATGATTCTAGTAGTGGATAACTGCTCGGGGCATAACCACCCAACTTTGCAAGTAGAATCAGTGTCAGTTAAGTGCTCATGTAGTGCTCTGCGTGCATGAACATTAAATAATTTATCAGATGTAGGATAATCACCATCAATTTGAATAACTTGAAAAAAGTATAGATTATGTGGGCATTGAAGTACCTCATGAATGTTTGAATGAGGGAAATGTTAAGCATTGCACCACATAGAAATTTCTTCACATCTTCTTTATTGATCCATGCAATTGCATCCTCATCATAGTGGAACATTGCCTTAGGAAGTGCAACTTCCATGGGATCGACCAAATGACAAGCACGGTTGTGAAGAAAGGTCATGTCAGTAGAGAGCGATTGAAGAACAATGTCTTCAACAAGTTGAGTAGGTGGCATGGGTGAACTTTTCGAAGAGTGCAACTTCGACGCTTGTTCACTCTTGGACCGTTGTTCACTTAGCTTCTTCTTAGGTTGATCAATTCTTTTAGGCTTCTCCACCCTCTTTCTCTTTGAAGTTTTGCTTCCATTCGAAATCTGAAATAGTTTGAGAAATAATAAGTTTCAACTCACAATCACTTATACGTATGTAATTATAATATGGTTTGAGAATGTATAAGTTTATTAGTTGAGAAATGAAGAAAATAGGCAAGTGAGTAGCCATTTCGGCTCAAATGACCTTTATTTTGATGAATTGGACCCAAAAACTTATAACTTGGCGATTTTTATGTAATTTCAAATGAAAAACACTTATAAATATGTGATTATGAGTTGTTTTGAGATGCAAGGAGTTTATAAGTTGAGAAATGAAGAAAATAAGCAAGTAAGTAGCCATTTCGGCTCAAAGTGGCTTTATTTTGATGAAATGCGCCAAAAAAAATTAGAACTTTGCATCTTTTATGCAATTTCAACTGACAATCACTTATACATATGTAATTATGATATGGTTTGAGAATGTATAAGTTTATTAGTTGAGAAATGAAGAAAATAGGCAAGTGAGTAGCCATTTCAGCTCAAATGACCTTGATTTTGATGAATTGGACCCAAAACCTTAGAACTTGGCGATTTTTTTATGCAATTTCAAATGACAAACACTTATAAATATGGTTGCTGCCGAGGCTGCAGCAGTCTGGCAGCCGCCTGCCGTGGCTGCTACAGCCTTGGCAGCCACCTGTCGGGGCTGTTGTGGCCTTGGCGCGGGCTGCCTTCGCTGTTCCAGCAGCGTGGGCGGCTCCTTCGGGTGTCTCGGGGCGGCAGAACTTGCATATTTTTTTAAAAAAAAAATTTTTGAGGCATTTGAAATCAACTTGGCGGACCTTTCATATTGTAAAAAAAAATGTATATATATATATATTTGGCGGTTTTATTTTAAGAGTGTCTAACGGTTTAACACTACCAAAAAATGAGAGCTAAATAATTTACCTCCTTATTAATCAACTTCACCCATGCACGTGGCCAATCAACGAAGCTACCTACAGCTTGCTATCTCAACCTCCTCTATCGGTACGGATAGTGAATGTCTTCGAACCCCGCAACCACTGAATCGATCCCAACCGAGTAATGATGTGGCCCCGCCGTAGCACCCGTCGTTGGTTGGGCACTACCATACGCCACCAAACTCAATGCCGTACTATTTTCATGCCCCGGGGCTAGAAGTGCACACTGGGTGTCTTCCTACACAAGTATATATATAAAAAGAAGATAGTTAAATAGGAATTTTACAACAGCATAGATAATATAACAAATTTCATTAAGGTAGAGGGTTACAAATCACCTGTAACTTTGGAAATTCATGCGGTGTTGGATTTTCAAGCTCCCTCGAGTCCGCATGTGTAGGAGTAGGAACCTGCAACAGTACATCAATCATTGCACCTCAAATCTCAATTAACTCAGTATTTTAAAACTTTTAATAACCCAATTGATTTTACCTCAGGTGGCACATCTTCACCACGTATCTCATCTCCTCCATGTCTATCACCTTCTCCTTGTCCTTTTGGTTCAGAACATGAGTCGACCGGGTTACTCGTGAGGAACGGCAAAGTCGGTAAGTTCATCAGCTTCGCCCAAGTACTCAATTCACCAACTAACTCGTTGCGTACTTGTTCCTTAATTGATGCCACCTTGGCATCCAACTCCCCCGGTGAGTTAACACTGGCTCGAGATCTACCCGATTTTGTGTATTCGGGACCCATCACCTTATTCCATCTAAGCAATGACCCTCCCGAACCTACTACTCGTCCTTGATGGTATGGCCTTCCCAAAGCCATGGTGAAAGGGTCATTCTCCACACTTGGTTCAAATTTGCCCTCCACCATCTCTTGAGTGTGCTCAAGCTATAGCATAAGGAAAAATGACGTCATTAAAATAGTTAATGGTTTGTACAGTGATTTAGATTCAAAAGTGACTTAATTTCAACAATTCATAGGTAACTTACAAGCTTATCCGCTAGTTTTTTGGCTTCAGGACCCTTAATGACCCATTTTCCGGTTTTCTTATCAAACGAATGGAGAGAACAAAAGAAATCACCGGCACGACTCACCAATGTAGTGACCGTGGAACTAGAGGGTTCCTTCGATGCCACTAGAAGCGCTTTAGGGTATAAACCCTAACCGACCCACTCAGGTCTCTTTTCACCAAAAGTCTTAGGACCCATACGATGGACGTATTCCTTCTTTTCGTCATTCGCTTGATTTTGCTCTCGAAGTTCCTACAGAACAAAAAATGTTAGTCTCATTAATACAAAAAGTGTCAAGCTATTATTCAATTGAGATCAGATTTACACAAACTTACAATGGCTTTCTTTTGACTCTTCATTCTAACGAACTCTTCCCAATCATCTTTTGACACGGTCGGCCATATTCGCCACGGGAGACGGTCATCCTCTTTGGCATTCTTCTTCTTTGTTTGCACCTTCTTCTTCTTGTAGATCCACCAATTAGTCAACTTGATCTTAAAGCCTCTGAATATTTCCGCTAATAAAGATTCAAACACCCTTCTCTTCTCGGGATCATTAGGAATAGAAAACAGCCTCTGCAAGCACAAATTAAAACCGATTATTAGTTTCTATTTAGTAACAACCATAAGGTTAAGGTATCTTAAATTGTCTAAATGTGCCAAAAACACACTTACCCTTGTATCATCCCTAAATGCTTAAATCAAACCCGGAGGTACTTGCCGCATTACAAGTGTAATAGGGATTTTCCGCGAACATATGCCAACTTGATTAGCATATTGTCGACGCCATTTGGGCCCGGGTTGGCCTTTGTTGTCACACTCCAAGACCATGGGACCGTCTGGTTTCTTAAAGCTTCTCGTCGGACCCCTTCTTTTTCTTTGAGCTGGTGCCTTTTCCCCCCCTCCACCACCCGTGTTGTTTTCATCTTGTCCTTGGCCTTGACTTTCAGGAGTCGGGTTCTCACCATCAATCTCACGTGCTGTATTTACAATGGACGGTGCACGTTCAGTTGAAATTTCAAAATCGTCAAGCCTACGCTCGAACTCATCTTGAGCCTGATCCTCTGGCTCACCCAAATCATCCTCCTTATTCACATCATAAGGCACATCACTATCATCCTGGTCCTCGTCCTCATACTCATCATCGTCAATGTCCTCTACCAAATGAGGATCATGATCGTCCGCTATGAGATATAAGCACCTGTCAAAGCAATCATAAAACAATATTAGTGTATAGTAAAGTATATGCATGATAGTTATTATGGTTATGTAGAAGCTATTTAAGCCATTTTCACCTACTTATTATGGTCCTATAACCTTGTATATGCATGATAATGAGTACAAAATGGCAATTTAAATCTACATATCACTTATACATATGGAAAATAGGTTGTTAGAATGAATAAATGTTAGTTCATACACAAAACAAAGGAGTTGGGTTAAGTAGAAGTTATTTAAGCCAGTTTCACCTACTTATGGTCCTATAACTACATGATAATGAGTAAACTTAGGCATTTTAAAACTACAAACATGTTAAATATATTGAATGTAGGTTGTTAGAATGAATAAATGTTAGTTCATACACAAAACAAAAGAATTGGGTTAAGTAGAAGCTATTTAAGCCAATTTCACCTACTTATGGTCCTATAACCTTGTATATGCATGATAATGAGTACACTTAGGCAATTTCAAACTACAAATATATCATTTTTGCCTACTTATGCTCCTATATACATGATAACTAAACTATATTTGCAATGAAACCATTACTAACTTTTAATCAAACTACCTCATTCTGAAATTCCTTCGTTGTGGTCTGATCGCATATAACCTGCTTCGTTGTCTATGTCATTTAGTACAACAGGTCTAGGAACAGTGAAAGGTGCTGAATCATCAAACGCATCATATTCTTCCTCATCCTCAACATCTCCAATGCCTAGGATTCTTCTTTTGCCAGCTAGCACTATAAACCATTTTGAATCCACTAGGTCAGTTACGTAGAACACTTGCTTAGCTTGAGATGCAAGGATAAATGGTTCTGCACTATCATTCAAGTGGCCAAGATCTACAAGAGTAAAGTCCTCATGTTTGACGTTATGCCTGATATTATCAACCCACTTACACTTGAAAAGAGCAACCGTGAAGTCACAATAATCAAACTCCCATATTTCTTGAATTCGACCATAGTATGACAACTCTGCATCGACAGGTGATTTATCCTTAGAACTTGCAAACTCCCTTGACGATGCCACAAGAGTTACACCACTGTTTTGGGTGGAGGAAGATTTAAAATCATGAGCCTCGGTCCAAAAAGTGTACCCATTGATGTCATATCCCTCAAATGAACGGACATCATCCCTAGGACCGTACGCAAGCCACCATACTGTATCGGTCACATTAGTATCATTCAATCCACTCATTACTCGATCACGAAACCAATCAACAAATTTCTTATTATGCAACTGCATAAGTGCCCTTTCACCTTTGGATGGAAATTCGGCACGCAAACTAGCCATGTGCTCGTCTAAATATGGGTGCACATCAGAAACATGGTGCAACACATAAAGGTGTGCTTGTAAGAACTGATCTCGGTCTGGTGACATTCGTTTCGACCCAATTGTGCCATGACCATCAAGTCTACCTTCATGTCGAGAAGTAGGAAGACCAATAGGTTGAGCAAGGGCTATTGATCCAAAGTGGACATCTAATGAACCTGTTGCTTTAGTCTTAGAGACTCTTGGGTTTTTCCCATTCACAAAGAAGGGTGAAATTCTATGCTGCATTTCATGGGAAGATTGAAGATTGGTACACGGTTGGCTAGCATCACATTTTGGACGCATTTCATGACTCATCCGGTAGAATGTTTATATGGGTTATTGAAATGCAAAGTCTTGATATCACCTATGAACCAAGAAAGGCAGTGAAGGGTCAGGCGTTTGCTGACCTCATTGTCGAAATGACAAGGCCGATTGATCCAGATAACCTTGATTAGGTTTGGAAGGTGCATGTAGACGGGAGCTCTACTATGAACGGCTGTGGTGCAGGTATAATTTGTCAATCTCTAGAAGGAGATAAATATGAATATGCACTGCGGTTCAAGTTCCAAGCCTTAAATAACGAGGCGGAATATGAAGCTGATCCAAAGTGGACATCTAATGAACCTGTTGCTTTAGTCTTAGAGACTCTTGGGTTTTTCCCATTCACAAAGAAGGGTGAAATTCTATGCTGCATTTCATGGGAAGATTGAAGATTGGTACACGGTTGGCTAGCATCACATTTTGGACGCATTTCATGACTATTTTGGGCGTGTGGTTTCTAGGCCATTTACTATCTATTATTAACTTATGTGCTAGTTAATGTTGCTGAAATAATGCCAAGAATCTAGCTCTTGGCCGGTTGTAATGGGGGGGTTATCAATAGGCTTTATTATGCTTTCATTACTTAGTTTAAATCAAGGCTTAAATCAAGGAGGAAACCATTGGCTGTTGGCCTTTCATTCTTGGACGGTTTCCTTCGCTTTTGGTGTGCTTTTGCTGCTCCTTTCCTCTATAAAAGGGAGAGCAAAACAGAAATTAAAAGGCAGTTTTGAGATTTGATAAAAAACCTTGTGTTTATAGCATTTTAACTTAGAGTTTGTCTCAAGTTCAAGTGTTCCCTTATTGCTTTGAGTGAGTCTTGAGTGATAAGCTTAGGAGAGATTGAGTGAGTCTTATCTCTGGCCTAAAACCCCAAAACTTTGAGTGTGTCCTTGAGTTTTGGCCCTTTTATCTTGTTCCATGATATTTGAGTATTCTAACTATAAGTATTTTTAAATCCATCAACCCATATTCGGGAGGGGGTATTTAGATTTAAATCATCTGGTATCAGAGCCTAGTTAAGGGTTTTCTTAAAGAAAATCGAGTTTGAAGGCGTTTGGAGCAAAACGGCAGAATTCAATCAGTTTGGAGTTGCGGTTTGAGAAGGACATATCTCCTTCGTTTTCTGTCCAAATCGAGTTATTTCTTTTTTGAATCTGGATATTTTTTTGCGTAGATTACTTACAAAAATTTTCAGATATTTTGGAATCTTTCTGCTTATAAACTGGGCAGGTTTTTCGCAGCAGCGCAGAAAAGAGGCAAAACCGGGAAGGCAGAATTCAATTGAAGATTTCTCCCTCATCCGAAAAGCTTTTGAGGAATTTCTTTTTTGCAAATTGGTTGTTTTGATCTGAATATTCTGAATTTGTAAGCCTTTGAGAGTCTAGAGGCAATTTTCGTTTTTCAATTTGGTCTCTAATTTCGTCAGTTTTCATTGTACTTGTAATATCCAAGCAAAAATAGTGGAAATCATGTCTAGTGAGGAGCTTGCTAGAATGTTGCAAGTAATCACTGAAAAATTGGAGAATTTGGAGAAAAAAACAGAAGAGAGTGAAGTCTCTAGGGCACAACAAGATACTAGGATGGATGCCATATCTGATATGCTCCTTAAAGCCACTAGGAAAATAAATGAATTAGAGGAGGAGGATGAAAATAGTGGTAACAATTTTAGACAATTTGATGAAGATAGGGGTCTAAAAATTGATATGCATGAATTTGGTGGAGGGCATGATTGTGAGGCTTTCTTAGATTGGGTTAGGCAAATTGAAACCGTTTTTGATTACAAGGGGTATGATGATAGGAAACGGTTCAAGTTGGTTGTCCTTAAACTCACTAAACTAGCTGCATTGTGGTATGAAAACCTCAAGTCAAATAGAAGAAGAGAAGGGAAAGATAAGATAGACTCGTGGGAAAAATTAAAAAAGAAAATGAGGGAAAAATGGGTAAGTAAAGAGTATGAACAAGATCAATACTTAAAATTAACCCACCTATCACAAGAAAACATGAGTGTGGAGGATTACATAAAAGAATTTGAAAGGTTAGGCTTGACTTGCGACTTGCAAGAAAAGGAGGCTTACAAAATTGCTAGATTTGTCAAGGGGTTGACCAAAGAAATTAATAGGAAAGTGGAAGTTACTCATTATGCCACTTTTAGTGATGTATGCAAACTAGCTTTGAAGTATGAGTCTCAACTTAAAGAAGAAAGGGAGAAAGAGAAGCCCAAAACTTCTTCTTTCAAGAATACTTCGAAATTTACTCCTTTCAACTCTAAAGGGAGTACTTTTCAAAGTAAAACCTTTTCACCTAGCTCATCAAAAGGGAAAGAAAAACAAGTAGTTTCGCCTAGTGAGCTTTCAACTAGGAGAAAATGTTTCAAGTGTCATGGGAGAGGACATATTGCATCGGAATGTCCTAGTAAGAGTGTGTTAACAGCCTCTCAATGTGCTCTCATGGATGAGGAAGAAAAGGTCTATAACTTTGTGGCTCATGAGGAGGGTTGCGAGTTTGATGAAGAGTATGAGGAAGAGATTCAACCCGAAGATGAGTTCAACATGATGGTGGTTCGTAGAATCTTGTATAATGAACCCGAAATTGATCTTAAACAACGAAACAACTTGTTCCACACTAGATGCAAGATAGGAGAGAAGACTTGCAATGTGATTGTTGATAGTGGTGCCCAAACAGATGTTGTTTCATCCGAGGCTGTGAGTAAATTGAAGCTACCCACTAGAGACCATGGTGAACCTTACAAGCTCAATTGGTTGAATGATGGCACAAGCATTAGAGTCAAGAAGCAAGCATTGGTGTCTTATTCCATTGGAGGGTTCGAAGATGAGCGTTGGTGTGATATTCTTCCTATGGATGCGTGTCATTTGTTGCTTGGAAGACCGTGGCAGTTTGATCATGATTCGGAGCATAAAGGGAAAACTAATGTGTATATTGTAACTACCAAAAATGGTAGAAAAGTTAAGTTAGTGCCTTTACCTCCTAAAGTTGCTAAGAAAGAAAAAGAGAAAAGCAACTATCTTGTAACTTGTAATGAATATGAACGAATAATGAAAGAAATGGGGGGAGGGTATGCTTTGGTGGTAAGGACCAAAGATGATAATGGTACTACTTGTATTAACTCATCCATGCTAAATGAGTTATTAGAAGAGTACCAAGATGTGTTCCCCAATGACTTGCCCAAAGGCCTACCTCCAATTAGAGGCATTGAGCACGCCATTGACTTAATTCCAGGAGCACCTTTGCCCAACAAGGCTGCCTATAGGTGTAATCCGGAAGAGAGTAAGGAACTTGAAAAGCAAGTGAACGAATTACTTGAGAGAGGTTATGTGAGAGAAAGCCTTAGTCCTTGCGCGGTTCCAGCCCTCTTAGTACCAAAAAAAGATGGTACTTGGAGAATGTGTGTTGATAGTCGTTCCATTAACAATATAACGGTCAAATACCGTTTTCCTATGCCTCGATTGCAAGATATGTTAGATGAGTTGAGTGGTGCCTTAGTCTTTTCCAAAATAGATTTAAGGAGTGGGTACCATCAAATGAGAATTCGAGAGGGGGATGAGTGGAAGACGGCTTTCAGAACAAAACAAGGGTTGTATGAGTGGTTAGTGATGCCATTTGGGCTTTGCAACGCCCCAAGCTCCTTCATGAGATTGATGAATGAAGTTCTCCGTCCTTTTCTTAATGATTTTGTTGTTGTTTACTTAGATGACATTCTTGTGTATAGTAAAAACAATGATGATCATGTAATTCATTTGAGGAGATTGTTTGAAAAATTGAGGGAGGTGAAGTTGTATGGTAAGCTTGAAAAATGTGTATTCATGACTCCTAGTGTTGTATTCTTAGGATACATTGTAACAGGAGAGGGGGTTCATGTAGATCCGGAGAAGGTAAAAGCAGTCCAGTCTTGGTTGGCTCCAACCAATGTGCACGAAGTTAGAAGTTTTCATGGACTTGCCTCCTTCTATAGGCGGTTCATCAAAAACTTCTCTACCATCATGGCTCCAATCACCGAGTTGACCAAAAAGGGTGAGTTCGTATGGGAAGAAAATGCTCAACGAGCCTTTGAGAAGGTTAAACATATGCTTTGCAACGCTCCTATACTTGTGCTACCAGATTTCAACAAAGTGTTTGAGGTAGAGTGTGATGCAAGTGGGATTGGAATAGGTGCTGTTTTGATTCAAGAGAAGAAGCCCGTGAGTTACTTTAGTGAGAAGTTGAATGGGGCTAAGTTGAACTATTCCACTTATGACCGTGAGTTCTATGCCATAGTTAGAGCACTTGATCATTGGTCTCACTACCTTAGACCAAAACCATTTGTTCTTCATTCCGATCATGAGGCTCTGAAATTTATTCATGGGCAACAAAAACTCAACAAGAGACATGCTAAATGGGTGGAGTTTCTCCAATCATTTACCTTTAGCTCCAAGTACAAGGATGGAAAGAGTAATGTTGTGGCCGATGCATTGTCTCGTCGGAGCTACTTACTTTCCATGGTGGATGCTAAGATCTCGGGTTTTGAACAACTCAAGGAATGTTACATAAATGATCCCGACTTTGCTAGCGAGATAGAGAATCCTACCAAAGAGTTTGTGAGACAAGATGGCTACCTCTTTAAAGGTAACAAGCTATGTGTTCCGAAGAGTGGGGTTAGGGAGTTATTAGTGAGAGAAGTGCATGGTGGAGGTTTAGCCGGTCATTTTGGGATACAAAAGACTCTTGATATTCTAGGTGAACACTTCTATTGGCCTAGAATGATCAAGGATGTTACTCATGTTGTGGAGAGATGTGCTACTTGTCAAAAGGCTAAGGGACACTTCACAAAGAGTCTTTATACTCCGTTGCCAGTTCCGGATGCTCCATGGGAAATTGTTAGCATGGATTTCATTGTTGGATTGCCTCGCACTCAAAGGGGAAGAGATAGCATCATGGTTGTTGTAGATAGATTCTCTAAAATGGCACACTTTGTAGCTTGTAATAAAACTGATGATGCCGTGGAAGTAGCCGAGCTGTACTTCAAGGAAATTGTCAAACTCCATGGCATTCCTCGAAGTATAGTATCTGATAGGGACTCCAAATTCCTTAGTCACTTTTGGAGAACCCTATGGAAACTTGTGGGTACCAAGTTACTATTTAGTACCTCTCATCATCCCCAAACCGATGGGCAAACCGAGGTCACTAATAGAACTTTGGGTACTTTGTTACGAGGTCTTGTGAGCAAAACGCAAAAAGATTGGGACATGAAATCAGCCCATGCGGAGTTTGCTTACAATAGAGCTCATTCCCTAACTACTTCCCGTTCTCCATTTGAAGTAGTTTATGGAGTGAACCCATTTGTGCCGATTGATCTTGTTCCTATGGTTAAGAGTGACATGGTAGAGAAAGATGCTAAAAAGAGGGTGGAAACCTTTCAAAAAACCTGTGAGCAAGTGAAGAAAAGAATTGAGGAGATGAATAAAAAATACCAAGAGCGAGCCAATAAGAAACGCAAACAGCCTATTTTTCATCCCGGGGACTTGGTTTGGGTGCATTTGAGGAAGGAGAGGTTCCCTAAGCTTCGCAAAAACAAGCTTATGCCTCGTTCTGATGGTCCTTTTAAGGTTCTTGAGAGGGTGAACGATAGTGCTTACAAAATTGAGCTACCAGACAAATTGATGGGTGTTAGTGCGACTTTCAATGTAGGGGATTTATCACCATAATTTGATGATTCAAGTTTGAGGGCAAACTCTTTTGAAGAAGGGGGGAATGATCCAAAGTGGACATCTAATGAACCTGTTGCTTTAGTCTTAGAGACTCTTGGGTTTTTCCCATTCACAAAGAAGGGTGAAATTCTATGCTGCATTTCATGGGAAGATTGAAGATTGGTACACGGTTGGCTAGCATCACATTTTGGACGCATTTCATGACTATTTTGGGCGTGTGGATCCTAGGCCATTTACTATCTATTATTAACTTATGTGCTAGTTAATGTTGCTGAAATAATGCCAATAATCTAGCTCTTGGCCGGTTGTAATGGGGGGGGTTATCAATAGGCTTTATTATGCTTTCATTACTTAGCTTAAATCAAGGCTTAAATCAAGGAGGAAACCATTGGCTGTTGGCCTTTCATTCTTGGACGGTTTCCTTGGCTTTTGGTGTGCTTTTGCTGCTCCTTTCCTCTATAAAAGGGAGAGCAAAACAGAAATTAAGGGGCAGTTTTGAGATTTGATAAAAAAAACCTTGTGTTTATAGCATTTTAACTTAGAGTTTGTCTCAAGTTCAAGTGTTCCCTTATTGCTTTGAGTGAGTCTTGAGTGATAAGCTTAGGAGAGATTGAGTGAGTCTTATCTCTGGCCTAAACCCCAAAACTTTGAGTGTGTCCTTGAGTTTTGGCCCTTTTATCTTGTTCCATGATATTTGAGTATTCTAACTATAAGTATTTTTGAATCCATCAACCCATATTCGGGAGGGGGTATTTAGATTTACATCAGCTATGTAGTCCACCATAAAGTTACCTATCTCCTCACCCACTGTCCCTTGCATTATACTTCCTTCAGGGTGAGCTCGGTTCCGTACTTTATCTTGTAATGTACCCATGTGTCTTTCAAAAGGGTAGCACCACCTCATGAACACTGGACTGCACAACTTAATCTCACGCACCAAATGAAGAACCAGATGAACCATTATGTCAAAAAATGAGGGTGGGAAATACATTTCAAATTTGCACAAAGTCACAACCACATTTGCTTGCAAAGCATCTAGTGTACAAGGATCAAGAACTTTGCTACAAATTGTATTGAAAAAATGAAAAAAGGCTTGTAATCGCTTCCCTCACGTGTTTCGGTAGAATAAAACGGATTGCAATCGGTAGGAATACTTGCATCATAATGTGACAATCATGGGATTTCATACTTGCCAGCTTCAATTCTCCATTTAAGGTTACAAATATTTTCATGTTAGATGAGTACCCTGATGGAACCTTAATGCCGTTCAGACATGCACAAAACATACATTTCTCTACCCTTGACAATGTATAGGAAGCCGGGGGTAAATAACTCTTTTCATCCTTCCCTTTACCCATAACTTTCTTCTTTAACGCATCTTTTGCCTTTCCCTTTCCCTTGCTCTTCTCCTTCCCTTTTTTCAAAACATTTTCATCTTCTATTCTCGGCTCCTTCCCCTTTCTAACCTTTTCTTGAGGCCACAATTCTGGACGAATCTCCATCTCTTTCAAATCTAACAGTGCACCCTTTCCGTCCTTTGTTTTTCCTGGGATATTCATAAGCGTCCCCAAAAGAGCATCACACACATTCTTCTCTATATGCATCACATCAAGACAATGCCTGACGTCATGTTCTCTCCAGTACGGAAGCTTCCAAAAGATTGATTCTTTCTTTAACAGAGCAGCTGAGACCACAGTTTTTTCTGATTTTCCAAACACCGTTCGTATCCCTTTCACCCGAGCACTAATCTCAGCACCAGTCAATGGTCTAGGCGCAATATCCTCTTCCACGGTTCCATTGAAAGCCTTTTTTCTGCCTACGGTACGGGTGATCACGCCTAAGGAACCTTCGAGTCCGTAGGTAGACATCTTTGTGAGAATGAGTCAGGTATACGCTTGATGTGTCATCAATACATATGGGGCATGCTTTTTTCCCTTTGACCTTGTATCCACACAAGTTGCCATATGTAGGGAAGTCATTCATGGTCCACATAAGGGCTGCACGCAATGTGAACATCTTGTTCCGATGAGCATCGAAAACGGAAACCCCTTCGTCCCACATCTTTCTCAAGTCGTCAATAAGCGGCGCAAGGTAAACATCTATGTCATTTCCAGGTTGCTTAGGACCAGTTATTAGCAATGAAAGCATTACATACTTACGTTTCATGCACAGCCAAGGAGGCAAATTATAAATCACTAAAAGTACCGGCCATGTGCTGTGTTGGGTACTAAGAGTGCCAAATAAATTCATCCCATCTGTGCACAACCCAAGCCTTAAATTTCTGACTTCATTACCAAATTCCTCAAACTTCAAATCAATGTTCTTCCACTGTGGAGAGTCAGTTGGATGCTTTAGCATTCTGTTTTTCTTTCTTCCCTCTGCATGCCACCTCAAGTTTTTAGCGTCTTTTGGTATTGAGAACAGACACTTAAACCTTGGAATAATGGGAAGATACCACAACACCTTAGCAGGAGGTCCCTCTATGCCAGGATTGCAACTCATGCGCTTGTACCGCGACCGCTTGCATCGTGGACACTCCTGCAGTTTTTCATACTCATTTCGATACAAAATACAGTCATTAGGACATGCATGTATCTTCTTACACTCCAAACCAAAGGGATACATGAGCTTCTTTGCGTAATAATAAGACTTAGTAATTTCATTCCCATCAGGCAACATATCACTTAATGCGGTCAACAAAGAAGTAAAACTGATGTTCGTCCACCCATGCTTCGACTTAATGTTGAAAAGTGTTAGCACGGCCGATAGTTTGGAGTATTTTTTGCACCCGGGATACAAAGGCTTTTTGGAAGCCTCCGATTATAATTCAAATACTTCACCTTCAACACCATGCAACATCTCATCCACTTGTTCATCCTCGACCTCATCCGCCTGATCTTCATCGGCTCCATCCTCACCATTATCAACAATATACTCATCATTCTCGTATTCCTCGTCCACATGAATCTCATTGCTTCTAACACGCACATCATTCCGATCAAGATCCCCACTGTACTCTCCACTTTCTCCGTGCCAAATCCACACATGGTATAATTGCCTAAACCCACGACATAATACATGATCTGTAATGATTTCAACACTATCGACCACATTCACATTATTACAATCAACACAAGGACAATAAAGGCCTTTGCCTCCCAGTTTGCGTTAATAAGCTAAAGCCCTCTCGCAAAACTCTTGAACCCCATTCCAAAATTCCAATGTATCGCGTCTACCATACATCCAACCAAGATCCTTCTCCATTTAGTAAATTGTCTCTAAACATATATAGCACCATATAATTATAATGTGTAAGTGCTACATATTTTATGTAAATCAAATTCAAGTGCAAAACGTGAATATACCATTCATATAGTGAAAAAATGCATGTTTCCAAAGGGTCCTTATCACTCCAACCTAACCCATCCTTGAATGTCTACTCTCACTAGTGAATGTATGTCAACTTTCCAATTTTAAGGAAAATCCAGCAGCATTTCCCCCTAGCTCTCCAAGTACACGATGTAGATAATTAATTATCCACATATGTACCCAGAGAACATAGTGAGGTAATGGTAAGCCAAGATATTCCTTAAAATCGAAAAGAAAACATACATTCACCACCTAAGTGAGAGTACACATTCAAGAACAGTCCCAACCGGGGACTATTCAAGACTTTCTCCTAATGAGAAAGCCTTGAACGGGTATCGAGGCATATGACGATGCAATTCAAGTATTCTATATATTGTTGTATTTATTTGCAATTAAACAATACACAAGTTGCAATTTCATGAATAAACTTTTATTAAATGGATAAATAGAAAGAAATATAGCTAAGTAAAGTTTATAAGTCATACCAATATAGCAACTACCCACTTGAGCTCAATATGTAGTCCTCAAGCTAATTAAACTCGTGTTTCAATTCACAAATCGGTTAAAAAAAAACAATATACAAAAATTAGGTTAAATATAAGGTATGTACTATTTATTTCTCATAACATGTCAATTCACTAAGTTATTTATAAGCTAAAACACATCATTCATTGAACTAACAATTGCTAAACTAACAAGGTTACTAATCTCTAATTTTTTCAAAATTACCCATCAAAACAACTTAAAAGTAACCATTCACCCATTCCAAAATTCATCTACTTTAGTAACAAGCAAGGTTACTTAGCTAATCTCAAATTAATTCAAATATACCCATCAAAACAATTCAATATTAACCATTTAAACATTCCAAAAGTCAACTTATTTAATAACAAAGTTAACTAATCTCTAACTTATTCAAAATAATACATCAAAACAACTTCAAATTAACCATTAAAAGTAAAATACCAAATTTCACCTATTTAATTAAGTACCAAGATTAATATATTTTCTATAATTATTTCAAAATTATACACCAAAACACATTAAATTAACCATTAAAACATAATAAAATCCAACTAATTGAGTAACAAGGTTACTAATCTCTAATATTTTCACAATTTCCCAATAAAAAAACCAAAAATTGGTAAAAATTGAAGTAAAATTATATTTAAACCTAAATTTTAATTTGCTTAACAATTCTTCAACAAGCAAAAGAAATTAATAAAAGTAGATAATTGATAAAATAAGTGTGAATAAAGAAAAAAAAATTATACCTAGAACAGCCGTGGAAGGTGGTGCGGTGGAAGGTGGCGCGGCGGCGACGTTCAGGGCTGCGGCGCGACGTCTTCAAACAGCCCCAGAGGACACGAGCAAAGAAGAGAAGAGGAGAAGAGAAGAGGAGAACAGCAGACCGAGGATGGAGGCTAGGTCTGGAGGCGCGGCTTCTTCAATTTGAACAGCAGAGATGGAGGGAAAAGGAGGGGACGGAGGCTAGGTTCGGGTTTTCTGGTGGTGTTCAAGGGGGCAGCAGTAGTGGAGGGAAAAGGAGGGGACGGAGGCAGCAGGTGGTTTGGGTTTTGCCGTTTGAGTCGAATGAAACAGTGAATGAATGGTTAAGGAAAGGAGGAAGAAAGGAGGGAAAAGGGCTGGGTTTTTTTTTTAAAAAAAAACCACCGGTTCACTAAGGCACCAGTTCAAACCGGTGTTTTTTATTTTTTTGGCACCGGTTTGAGTTGAACCGGCGCCTTTTATCAACTTATTAAATCCCGCCCAATTTTGGGCCGGTTTTTGGCAGCGGTTTGGCTTGAACCGGTGCCATTAGGGGGTTGCCTTTTTGTATTTTTCTACTAGTGTGTGGCTAGAGGTGGTTGTTGGGATGGTGTAGGATAGTTAAGGGTGTGGTGAAGGTTTAGGTGGCAGCAACTATGATGGATTGGAAGGTTTTGAATTGTGAAATTTGACACATGACTCAATCCCGAAAACCAAACTTGATTTGAACATTAAAACGGAGCATCAACCTGAACACACCTACAACCAAAAACAATCACGAGGGTAGATTGACATATAAAATAGAATAAGATAAAGATAAAATAAAATAAAATAACTGAAAAATAAAATCAAAAGAAATTAAATAAAATAAAAAAAAGAAAACAAATATAAAAATAAAATAAAATAAGAAAATGAGAGAAACTAGGAATTATTAACTAAAAATATAATAAACTAAAAACTATTAAAAACTATTAAAAACTACTAAAATACTCAAAATAAAGATAAAAGACGAGAATAAGCAAATAAAATAAATAAAGAACAAAATGGGATAAATTATTGTAAAATAAGCCGGAAAGCGACTCAATAAACACCCTAAAAGTGACATAAAAGTCAGTTATCAGGGCTAAGGGGCTTTCGAAGTAAGAGCTTAATTAAGTGAGCGAAGCACGCTACAAAGGTAATAATCTCTTACTTAGTCTTGTGTTTATTTTAATTACGCATTATGGTTATAATTATTATGAGTTTTGTTTTGGGTCGGGTTTCTGTCTGTGGTGGATCGGACTCACCGAAACCCTAAATTTTATTTTTGGCCTTCAGTCCGATTTGGTGGGAACTTGCCAATATTTTTTCTTTTCATCTTGTTTGTGACGGAGGCTTTTGCCTTATTTGCACACCATTTAGTTTGCTTGGGCGCAGTCTACTTATGTATGGTTTAGGCTGTTTTGCTATGACTTTTTCATGTCATCTAGCTTTTTTTGCTGTGAATTATTTATGGTGTCCATCTTTTTGGTTGTAGTTTATTTATATATAGTTCATCTTATTTTTCCGTGACTTACATATGTCATTCAGCTTTCTTTTCTACGACTTATTTATGTCGTTCAGCTTGCCTTGATGCGACTTATTATTTTATGCATCTTAATTGTCTTTTGTAAGAGCTTTCTGCTGGTCCATCTCCTCTCTTCCATACAAAAGAGGTGAGCTGGGTGGGACCAAGAGGACCTTTGTGATGCCCGCTCAACTTGCTCTCTTGTTTTTTGTTTACCTTTCCCTGCTCAAGTTGAACATGTCTGGCCTCCCCCTCAGGTGTCCTCGAGGTGTTCCCCTGTTTTACTTTAACCAAGTAAGTAAAACTTAGGGATGTGCATTTGTCGTTGCCTAATGGTGCATTGTTGCACCTTTTTATGGTGTTTTCGGCCTTCAATGCTTCTATGGCTTTTTCTGCATGTTAGTGTGCAATGCTAAAAAATAACTTAACACATTTAGACAAGTTTGTATAGCATACTCCTCACATAGAGGCTTGTATTTCATTGAATTCAAATGTCTTAAATTGCCTTGATTAACACATTATAAACTAGACAACGTGTGTGCATATCTTAAGTAATTTTTTCAATTTCTACTTAGCCATTTGCCTTTTAAACAAAGTATTTCTTTAACACATTTGCATTGAAACTATTCCTTAAGACCTGAGCTTGTTAATCAGCGAGGAAGAAAGAGTCTTGCCCAACTTGCTCATGGATGATGAAAGGACCATCTTAGTTGGCTGACAGCTTTCCGTGCTGATTTCCTCTCCCCACTACTGTTGTCCTTCTAAGGACTAGGTCTCCGGGAAACAACTCTCGGTGCTTGACTCTCTTGTTGAAAGCCTTTGAGATCCTGATGTTTTAGCCTCATCTCCGTCCAAAGGTCTAGTTCCTCCAGCATACGCTTCTCATTTCCTTACTTCTCATAGTGCTGGATTCTTAGGTTAAGGATTTTCACTTCCACTAGAACTATTGCGTCTGCCCCGTAAGAAAGGGTTTAAGGAATTATTCTAGTGGATTCCTTCTCTATTGTTCTGTTTCCCCATAATACCTCTTGGACTTGGTCAACCTAGAGGCCTTTATATTCTTCTAACTTCCTTTGCAAGGCTGTCATGATTAGCTTGTTGGCTGCTTCCGCTTGGCCATTGCTCTACGGGTCGTAGACTGAGGTACTTGCATACTTTGTGACCATTTCCTGCAAGTAATCATTTATGGTGTCACAGTGAAATAGGCACCCATGATAAAAAAAAACAATGCACTACAACACCCCAAATCTTGTTATGATGTTTTTCCATATGAACGTTCTCACTTGAACTGCCTTTATGTACTTGGTAGGCTCAGCCTCAATCTACCTAGTGAAATAATCTACTGCCACTATAATATACTTCATGCCCGCTTACCTAGGGGTGTAGGGTCCTAATATGTCCATTCCCCACTGGGTAAACGGGATTGGGTTGAGAATTGGAGTTAGATTGTTTGTCGGCTAGTTTATGAATAGGGCGTACTTTTGGCACTTTTTGCATTTTTTGACGTATGCTAAGGCATCATGCGTTAGCATTGGCCAATAAACTGCAGCAAGCCAGTTTTCATCCGTTTTGACTTTCTTGGCTTGCGCCTCATCATCCTACAGCAAGCCATGCACCTTGTAAGTTAGTATGTCTATGAACCATGCTCGCTGCTGTCCGATGCATTTCACTTGCTTGCTTTCTACAATGCTGCTTTCCTCCAAGTCTTCCGCCATGAGCTGAGTGTCCTTGTGAGGCTTTGAAGGGTAGAACTAGCTAGCTTTGATAATGCATCGTCTAGGGAGTGTTCAGTCCCGGGGACCAGGTCTATATAAAAATATATTAGCCGGGCCACTAGCTCTTTCACCTTAAGTGTGTACTTTAGCATTGTAGGATCTCTAGCCTTATACTCTTCCTTCTACTAGTTGGCTAACAGCTTATAGTTAGTTTGTAGGTGCAATTTTCTAGCTCCTGCTGCTATACTCATTCTTTGGCCTGCTAGAGTTGCTTCACACTCTGCTTCGTTTTTTGATGCCTTGAACTTGAACTTGGTGGCATATTCTTTCCCTCTAGCGATATTATTATCCTTGCTCCGCTTCCTGTTTGAGCTGAAGATTCGTCCACTACCGCTTTTTAGATTTTTATTTCATCTTCCTTTTCTTTATAGTAGGCTTCCACTATGAAATCTATTAGGGCTTGAGCTTTGATAGCTGCCCTAGGCTTGACCTCTAACTCGATCGTATTCAGAGAGCTCTATTGCCCACTTCAGGAGCCTACCTAAGGTGTCCATCTTCTGCAAGGATTTTTCCAGCGGTTGATTAGTGAGGATTTGAATTGTGTGCGCATCAAAATAGGGTTTCAGCTTTCTTGCTATTGTCACCACTACAAAAGCCAGTTTTTCTACTAATGGGTATTGTTTGGGGTAAAAATACCCCCTGTATGTGGACCAATGCCACCGTGACACCTGTCCGCAAGCTCGATGCTCAATGAGCCAATTAGAGCATGACATGTGTCACTCAATGATAGAAGGGTGAAAATGGGCTCTAAGCCCACAACCTTAGAAACCGTAAAATGATGGGAAGCCAATCTACTTAGGTTAAATAACCTAAGAGGCACATATCCTAATGCTCTATAAATACTGATCTTTACATCAGTTTCAAGGGATCGAATTCTCTCTCCAAGGGCAATGCCCCCCACAATTACTCTCCCTTCTCTCTACTTTCTCTCTCTAAAATACATTATTTCGACCACTAACTTGATCGTCGGAGGCGGACCTCCGGCCCCCCGGGGTCCGTTGTTTTGCAGGTGACCGGGCCGTTTGAGTGTTGCATGCAGATCTGTCTCTCGCGGGACGTACACACCCTCCATTCGGGTACGTACAAAAAACCCCAAAACATTTGGCGCCGTCTGTGGGGAGACACATCAGTAATGGCACAACGGTTGTGGATCACCGACTCAAGAGGGGAGCCTCCTTCGGGAGGCAGCAGGCGTCATGAGGCCAGATGTCAAGTACAGCAGGCGTCATGAAGCTGAATGTCGAGAGTCAGGCAGCCAAAAAGGCCTGTCAGACTAAGTCATGCATTTTTTATTCTCACAATTGAGGGTTCAAATGCAATGCCGTTTGATCTAAGTTGGGGGATGATTCATTAGGAGTGAGACGGCTAAATTGGCCAACTCCACTATTTTAAACCAACTCATTTAATGAGTTGGCCGCATGCTACGCAGCCGGATGCATACAGCCGGCATTCTACTCTATCTATAGATTCCACTAGTTTTGACAACTAATGGAACAAGCTATTCATCTACCGGCTGCCATTGTTGCCTTAATCAACCTCAAAGCCGGCTGTGTGGCTGCTATATTCATCACTAAGTCAAAGTGGCTGCGTGCGGTAAAGCTTGTAAGCTTTATACTTCTTATCATATCATTATTATGATTATATAAGGAGATAATTATTATGATAAGTTTATCATATCAATATCAAGCTGCTCCAATATTCCTTTAATTGGAGGGACGCATGGGTCTTTGTTCATCAACTAATGCGGCTGTTTTGCTCATCATTATCATTATTCAATCTCTATTAAAGGAAGAAGAAAGTGGGAAAGCCGCCTACCTAACTGATCTACCTTTTTTCTATGTATATACAACTTTGTTGGAAAAAAGGCAAGTATATTTCCAAATAATTTACAAGAGCCGCATGTTGACTTGTATGTGTTAGTATTGAAAGCAAGCCATCTTGCATACAAACACGCAAGTGGCAAGTGGTTTGGTATGAGCTAGCTGACATTATAATTTGCATGAGATCAAAAAGGTGCCGCATGAGTTACATTATCATTATAAAAGCCTTTTATTTTGATGATAAGAATAAGCTAAAACCCCACCACGGTTGGCTAACAAGAAAGCTGGTTGCAAGTTCTTAGCAAGCGGCATCAAGTTAGGCGGCATTATGATTGATACTATCATAAACATTAGTAATTCAATTAATAATTCAAGTGCGGTACAAGCGGCAAGGGGTGTGTGGTAAAAATGTCGTCTGTATACATTGCTACCCCTTGTACAATTCTCAATTGAAGCACACAGCCAGCTCAAGTTGCTCCAATCCAAGCGGCAAAAATGCCGACTCGTATTAAAGCAGCCGGTTACCACAATAAAAGGTGACGGCTGGTGATCACAATCAAGGCGGTTGTATGGGCTGCTTCGTGCATTCTCAAGCCGGCTACATGGATGCTTCTCTCATTAATTCAACCGGCTGTGGGCTGCTTGGTTCATACTCAAGCCCAACCGCAGTGGCTGCTTTGTTCAAAGCTCAAAGCCGGCTGCCATGGCTGCTTTGTTCAAGCTCAAAGCCAGCTGCCATGGCTGCTTTGTTCAAGCTCAAAGCCGGCTGCCATGCCTGCTTTGTGCCTCCATCAAAGCCGGCTGTGCTCAAACATTTTTAATGTCGGGCTGCTAAGGGGTTGTGTTGCTCTTCAATCAATCCCGTTTTTGGGATATTTTGTTGTTCATCAAGCCCGGCCGTGGGGCTGATTTTTTCATCTTCAAAGCCGGTTGCGTGGCTGCCTCAATTAAATCCGGGTGCTTTGTGCATCATTATTATAGCAATATGCGTACGGTATAAAGAGCCGTTTGTATAGTCAGTGATCAAAGCTTGTTTTTCAAGATCAGTTTCTTGACATCCCAAAGCTGGCCAACCTTCGAGAACTTGTGTTCAAGAGTGTATAAGCTAGCACAGGCGGCAAATTAGAGTTCAGGGCAAGCGAGAAATGCCACATGGCACTACAATAATGAGCTTGCGATATCTCCGGCTCCGATTCTTAAGTTTTCAAAGCAATTCAAAGCCGCATCAAGCATTTGAATATTGGAGGTAACCATATAATATGATTTTATTCCCTCCAATAATATTAATGCATTAATATAGTAATGACAGTCTTCATTATTATTGTTATAATTGTTATTATTGATTCATTGATTGAATTTCAATATAATCTGACGGACTGTCCAATGCCGGATAATAAACTAAGTTTGAAACTTAGTAGCTAAATTAACGTCCAAGTGACGTGAGGCCAATGGCCGGATAATAAACTAAGTTTGAAACTTAGTAGCTAAATTAACGTCCAAGTGACGTGAGGCCAATGGCCGGATAATAAACTAAGTTTGAAACTTAGTAGCAAATTCAACGTCCAAGTGACATGCGGCCAATGGCCAGATAAATTAAGCTAAGCACAAAACCGCTTAGTGGCTATACAGCCGGTCTCAACTAAGACCAGAGGAAAATGGCCGGATGGCTGCTCTTTTCACAAATTCGCCTGCCCCAATGTGAAATATGGCGTCCGGCGACACCCCTCCGGGTGCAATCGTCGCAGAGAGAAGCCAACCTGCTTACTCTACGTACCAATGTAGGCGGCCACAATTGGACGGCTGAATCGGCCCATCCATAGCCGTCTAACCAGAACAGTCTAAAAGAACGACCAAGTTTTTGGGACACCGGATGTCCTCAGACATCAGTCGATGACCGACGAAGTTCTTACTTAGGCTTTTCACTCCAAATTGCACGGACTCTCCCGGTTGGGGCAAAAAAGAGTTGTACAATGGCTATACAACCGTCTTGAAAAAGACATGAGGCCAATGGCCGGATGGTTAAACATTTTTGTAAATTCGCCCGCTTCAATGTGAAATGTGGCATCCGGCGACACCCCTCCGGGTGCAATCGTCGCAGAAAGCACTCTATCGTTTGTTTTACGTCCGCATGCAGGCGGCAAAAATTGAACGACCTCATTGGTTAACTCATAGCCGACCTGGGTAATCTAAAGAATGACAAAGTCTTTGGGAACCGGATGTCCAAAAGACATCAGCCGGTGACCAACCGAAGTTCTAACCTAGATTACCTTCTGAAATTATACAAGTCCTCCCAATGGGGTAAAAGGACATTGAAAGTATAATTGGATTACAAACACCAGGCGACCATTTGCCTCCTTCCCTATAAAAAGTCAGGCGGCCATTTGCCTCCTGCCCTAAGAAAAAGTCAGGCGGCATTTGCCTCTTGCCCTATGAAGAGTCAGGCGGCCATTTGCCTCTTGCCCCCAAGCGACCAATTGCCTCCTGCCCCAGGCGGCCATTCGCCTCCTGCCTTATGGGATGTCAAACGTCTCAAAAGTATTATTCTAAGTCACCCAAAGGTCATATGACCACCATAGTGGGGCTAAAAGAAATAAAAGTCGTCATCTGTCTAGTTCAGGCGGCAATCATTATCATGATTGATTAACTTAGAAAATATCATACCCTTTAAGGTATCAAATTTTCCAAGTTAATCAAATCTTTCTTTTATAGCTGCCCTAGGCTTGACCTCTAACTCGATCGTATTCAGATTGCTCTATTGCCCACTTCAGGAGCCTACCTAAGGTCTCCATCTTCTGCAAGGATTTTTCCAGCGGTTGATTAGTGAGGATTTGAATTGTGTGCGCATCAAAATAGGGTTTCAGCTTTCTTGCTATTGTCACCACTACAAAAGCCAGTTTTTCTACTAATGGGTATTGTTTGGGGTAAAAATACCCCCTGTATGTGGACCAATGCCACCGTGACACCTGTCCGCAAGCTCGATGCTCAATGAGCCAATTAGAGCATGACATGTGTCACTCAATGATAGAAGGGTGAAAATGGGCTCTAAGCCCACAACCTTAGAAACCGTAAAATGATGGGAAGCCAATCTACTTAGGTTAAATAACCTAAGAGGCACATATCCCAATGCTCAATAAATACTGATCTTTACATCAGTTTCAAGGGATCGAATTCTCTCTCCAAGGGCAATGCCCCCCACAATTACTCTCCCTTCTCTCTACTTTCTCTCTCTAAAATACATTATTTCGACCACTGACTTGATCGTCGGAGGCGGACCTCCGGCCCCCCCGGGGTCCGTTGTTTTGCAGGTGACCGGGCCGTTCGAGTGTTGCATTGCAGATCTGTCTCCCGCGGGACGTACACACCCTTCATTCGGGTACGCACAAAAAACCCCAAAACAGGTATCTTTGCTCAGCCTCTGTCAGCACGTGGCTTACTAAGTATACTTGTTTCTGCTGTTTTTGCCTCTCGATCAAGAGGACAGACGCGATTGTTTGTATTGAGGAGGATATATACTATCGTAGCTTTTTGTTCAGCTTCGGGCTGATCATGTTCAGGAGTTTGGTCAGGAGCTCTCTGATCCCTTTGAAAGCTTCTTTCTCTGATGCACCCCATTTAAACCCCCTTTTTTCCTTTCAGTAGTTGATTGAATGGTTGAGCTTGTCGGCTGACTTGCTGATGAATCGAGTCAGTGCTGACATCCTTCATGTCAGCGGCAAGATGACTTTAGTGCATTTTTGCTCTAGGAGGCTTAAGACTGCCCCTAATTTCTCTAGGTTGGCGTCGATTCCTCTCTCGCTGACCAGGAAACCCAAGAACTTCTCAGAGCTCACTCCGAAAACACATTTCTTTGGGTTGAGCTTTATGTTATACTTATTAAGCGTGGAAAATGTTTTCTCTAGGTCAATAATTTGCCCTGCCTGTGTGTCACTCTTTATAATTGAATCGTCAACATATACTTCAACATTTCTCCCTTTTTAATGCATGAAAACCTATCCATTATCTTTAGAAAAGTGGCTTCTGCATTCTTCAGCCCGAAGGGCATAATTATGTAATTGTACACGCCCCTTCGGTGATGATTGCGGTATTTTACTTG
Source organism: Chenopodium quinoa (assembly GCF_001683475.1). Taxonomy (NCBI): domain Eukaryota; kingdom Viridiplantae; phylum Streptophyta; class Magnoliopsida; order Caryophyllales; family Amaranthaceae; genus Chenopodium; species Chenopodium quinoa. The sequence goes on along the minus strand of NW_018743880.1, from coordinate 311,859 downwards.
TCTAGCTAGTGCAGCCTAATCTGGTGATACCCTGAGAAGGCATCCATGAAACTGAACAAAGCGTGGCCGCTGTTGAGTGTACTAGCTAGTCAATCCGCGGCAGCGGGTAGTATTCTTTTGGACATGCTTTGTTGAAATATGCGAAATTAATGCACATCCTCCATTCTTTACCATGACCACATTGACCAACCAATCTAGATAATCATAAGGATATATGAACCCATCTTCTAGGAGCTTGTCCACCTCCTCTTGGATTGCCATAGTTTTCTTTGTGGAGTAGCTCCACTTTTTCTGCCTATCTAGGATGATGTCTTCTTTCACATTCAGTATGTGCACCATGACCGCGCGGTCAATCCCTAGCATCTCGTCTGCTAAAAATGCGAAAAATGTCCTTATTCACCCTCACCAGCTCTATGAGGTTTACTCCAACTCCAGGGTCAATATCTTTTCTAATCTTCACCATCCTAGAATTTTCACCCTCTGTGAGCTCAATAGTTATGTGCTCCCCGTTGGGCATTGGCCTGGCTGCCTCTTCCTTTGCGAGCTCAAAGTTTTCCATTGCAAACTTCTGCTTATCCTTCTCCTTGTGATACTCCTCCCTCTTTCTTTCCCTTGATTTCCTTTCAACCTGCCTGTTGGATCTTGGCTCAAAACCTGGCTGCTGCCTGGTCCTAGGCTGCTTTAAAGCTGTGATAAAGCATTGTTGGGCTGGCTTTTGGCTTCCCTTGAGTTTTTCAAACCGTCCATCATTGGTAGTGTATGCCATGGCAAGGTGAAAGGTGGATAACACCCCGCCTATTTTGTGAATGAGCGGTCTTCCCATACTCACATTGCATGGTGATGGGGAGTCCATTACCAAGAATTCTGCTCAAATATCACGTCGTCTTGACCTTTCTCTTACTCGGACTTAGAGCCTAATTGTGCCCTCCAGGACGAGTCCTGACCCATTGAACCCGGTGTCTACATAACTAACCCGTTTTAGGTCTTTTATGTCTAGGTTTAGCTCTTTGAATGCACTAATGTATATGATGTTAGCTGAGCTGCCACCATCTATTAGTACTCTATCTACTTCCTAGTTTGTAATTCTCACCGTTACCACCAGAGGGTCGTCATGGGGGTAAATTATGCCTTCTTGGTCGTACTCATCAATTGTAGCTTCTGGCTGCATAGGAAGTTGTGGCCACCTACGATTCCCATTGTTCCTAAATCAGCCCACGCTCTATGACCTCCTCTGCGATTGTAATTAGACCTGTCCTCTTCTTATCTCTTAGAAGAGTTAAAATGTTGCTTGAACTGGTTCAAGTATCCTCTTTGGACTAACTCCTCTATGTTTTCTTTTAGGTACGTGCATTTATTAGTGGTGTGCCCATGGTCCTTGTTGTAGTTACACCATTTTCTTGGGTCATGGTTTCTATTCACCATTCTGGGTAGTCGCTACCACTTATTATCAGCTTTGTCCACGCTGAAAATATGAGACCTCAACTGAGTGAGCAGATTATAATGGTCAAACCTTCTAGGTTTACCTCATCATTTCTGGCCCAACCTTCTAACCTCAACCGTTGTGTCTGTTTCCTTGCCACCTTGTTCATCCCGCCTAGGTTGATCTACCTTGTTTGTGTATTCTGCACGGGCGAATTCAGCTTGCTATACCTAATCGTTTGGCCCTTTTTGGCTCAACATTGCCCTATCCGTCTCATCTACTTTTATAAATTCATGCGCCTTTCCTTGTGCCTTAGCTAACGTTTTGAGACTCTTCCCCCCTAAATACGCTCTGAATGGTGAACCTGGCATCAATCCACTTTGCATTGCTAGCAGCGCTACCTTTTGGATCATTTTCAAGATGGTTGTGGCTTCTTTTTTGAATCTAGTGATGAACTCTCTCTAGGGCTCATCTTTTCCTTGCACTAGTGACATCAACTCGGTGGCCATTTTTGTACGATCCACCAGAGTGAGAAAGTGCTTCATGGACATTCTCTTCAACTAGTTATATGAGTAAATGAACCCTTCTAAGATGGCACCATACCACTCCGCTGCCAAATCCTGAGTCTGTCATGGTGTACAGTACCATATGATTCTCAAACGCGGAAATGTGGTTCTTAGGTAATGTGGTTCCATTTTACTTAAAGCTGGGTATCTTTATCTTCTCCATCAGTTGCTATAGAATATCCCTATATAATGGGGAAACATCTTGAATAACTTGGATTCACCCTTATTTCTCCCTATCTAGGCTCGGTCTCTGCTCGGAGGCTGGTGACCTACTGTGGATAACTCGAGCCTACGGGCTGCCATTATCTTAAGGTTGCCTCATCCACACTTTACTCCTGATTCAGGTTTCTTGCCTCATGCTCCAATACCTTCTTCCTCAGCTGGACTATTTCTGCCTGCTCGGGGGTGATAGTCATAGGTTTCACCTTTTTAATGGTTGACTCTATAGCTTTAGCTACTGGCGAGGTGAGTGTTCCTTTACCAAAGTTGCTAAGGACTGCCTTAATAGCTTTGAACTACTCTTTACTACATTTAGAGAGGTTATGTAGGATGGCAGGTATATTTACAGGCTGCGATTTCTAGGTTACTAATGTTGAAATGATAGGTTTGTTGTTCGTGCCTATTTGTGGCATTTTGAACTTGAATAAAGAATTAGGCCCTATCGGATCTACTGGTTTCACTGCCGCTTTGGTTGCATCAGACACCGAACCGGTAGGATTAGATTTCTAGGATATACTGGATATGGGTTTTTCTGTTGATCCTTTTTTATCAAGGGTTATTGATAATGTTTTTGGTGATGTTTGGTTGGCGTCACTGATCTTAGAGATCATTTTTTTCATAACTTACTCTCCGGCCATGGCGGTCCGTAAACTAGTCCCTTGCTCAGCTAGTTAACCTCGGGTTAGATTATCCTTCCCCTCTTTCTAGCGCCAATTGTTCCAGTGTTGATCCAAGGGTTCTACTGGAATAAGATAGGTCCTGTCAATGACCTATGCAAGGTAACACACATAAATTGCATTTGAGGGAGGCCGGAGGAACCCTCTTTTGATGCTTAAGTTAGAATGTGTTCAAAGAGAGAAATTATACTTAGAAACAAAGAGAAAGTGTAATAAGATGTATGTCTAACCTCCTTTCTGTTGCACTTTTTCCTCTATTTATAGGAGTTTAACTCTTTTATGGAAAGTTGCACCTGGTTAGCTTGCGGGCTGACTCTATCTAGTTGAGGAGCCTCGTCGACTATGCTTCTTGCGGTGAGTGCACACCTTGGAGGCTAGTCTTGGAGCCCAGTGATAGCTCAGCAGGAGCTATCTTATGCAACTAGCCCCTCAAGATGTGGTATGAGGTCACTCATGCTGGCTCTTGCTTGCACGGTGAATCTCGTTTCATAGTGGTTCCAGTTGGGGGAGATATATCAACATGAGTTATCCCCTACAAGAAGAAATAGAAATCACAGACTAGGGGACGGTCGAAATAACTCCGTTACCAGCTGCCTAGTAATTACATTGATTTTTCTCTAGATGACAGACGTCAAGAGCGAACTATTAAGGAGGGGACGATTGCTTTTGCTAATTTGGGTGCAGACTTGCACCTACTGCTGAAGGATTTCAAACACATTTTACCTTTGAAGTGAAAGAGATATCGGGCATCATCCCATATCTCGCCGTCCACAAACACATTGTTAATCCTAAAAAGAAGCCCGTCTCGAAACGAAAAAAATCATGGCGAGGAGAGAAGTCAGGCGGTACCTGATTGGTTCAAAAATCTATTAGACATTGGGTTCATTCGGCCATGTAAGGTCCCTGATTGGGTTGGAAATGTTGTCCTTGTAAAAAAGCCGAATGGCACGTCACAAGGAAAACTACCTGCTTCTAAATATCGACAGCTTGGTCGACTCTACATCTGGGCATGCCTTGATGAGTTTTATAGATGCGTACTCAGGTTTCCACCAGGTACTCCTGTGGAAAAATGTTAAAAAGAAGACAAGTTTCGTCACTGATGAGGGGTTATTCTATTATACTATGATAACTTTTAGCTTGAAGAATGCGCCAGCTACATTCCAAAAAATGATAATTATTATCTTCATTAATCAGATTGGGAGGAATTTAGAGGTGTACATTGATGATATGATAGTCAAATCCAAGTAGCAGATTTATCATCTTGCTGGTATCCGAGAAACCGTCACTACACTCAGGCGGCACATGGTCATACTAAATCCCAAGATGTGTGTGTTTGGCATTGAGTCTTGGATGTTTCTCGGATTTTTAATTGATCAAAGGGGGATACGTGCAGACCCATAAAAGATATATCGACATCCTCGACGTCAACTTTAGATGTCTTTTACAAATCTTGAGCATTAATCTACTCACTTATCATGAGCAACTAATATGTACGCCAGCGTGGGATATCTCCATCTTCTCATAGCGAGGAACATTGATTAACATGAAAAAATGATCGTTAATGCTATCACACGTATACCTCAATGCCAAGTCATCACGAGTATTCAAATATTAAGTCATTGATCCATGCTTTTCGAGTACATGTTTAACTCTCTTTCTTTATTCCTCTATGGGAAAGTTGGATTCTCCTTTCTTTTTATAAAAATCCGTCTTTTTTGTTCATTTCTTTTTTAGGGGTAAGTCGGAATGATCCCTCCCATTTGGAAACTAAATACTTGAATATTAGTATAATTTCTCTCTTTGCCTCAAACTGGGGGCTAAAATGTCTGGATATCCTAACTTCTCTCTATTTACATGTTTGAACACGCTATTTATGCTGCCAAATCAATGTCATGCAAAGCTTATTACGAACCATCTTAATAACTTCAAATGATAAAGGGAAGAATGAAACTTCCTATAATTTGACCAAGATAATTAATTATGTTACTTGAACTGATCATAGAATTCATGATAAACATATGCAATATACCACAAATTAAAATATTGGGGATTCAAATAAATATGAGAAATATCCCCTAGCATGTGCATACATGAAATGCAAAAGCAACCTAAGGATACACTTGGGGGCTACAAAAATATAGGTCTCACCTCAACTTTCGTTTTGAAATAAGACCATATTTTGGAAAGTGATAAGAACGATTTTATAAATTATTCTAACACTCCAAAAAACCTAGGTTTGATAAACATTCATTTTTAAACTACGGTGTTTATTTAATTGAAAGAATTCACTTTCAATTAGAAAAATATGTAAATGATAACAAACACTATAAACAAAAACATAAACAAAATCAGATATATGAATGTTTGCTCACATTTTCATATCTTTGTTGAAATAAGTTGCAAATTACAACGTACCTTCATCAATCTTGGACAAAAAAAGTCACACTCAATTACGAGCTATACTTTTCTTTCCATTTTTGGTCTAGTTTTGAAAATAATATGAATATGTAACTTTTCTACGTACTAGAAAAAGTTGCATTTCAAAACAAATTTTCGTTTAAATTATTGGTCCCTTTTCAAATTTTAAATTTAAGTTCAAAATAATATTGTAGGGAATATTTCAAGCATTACCCCAAACTTGAACCCTATTGTGATCATGCACTTAAGCATGGTGGCGTTCAAAGGGAAGGAATCTAGAGCAAAAGAGTCGCCAACAAGTTTTAGGAACATGTAAACCGTTCATAGGGTGAAGGTTACACCCTTAACGATCTATGAGAGCGTCAACTCTAATAGGTCTGGAACCAAGACTGGAAGTTCGGGGATGAAGGTACAAATTCAATCTAAAAGAGAAAGAACTCGCCCTAATATTAGGCCTCTACTTTATTCTTCTCGTATTCATGTGCGCTTTGTGACTAACATGCAAGCAATGGGTTTACCCTAAACCTGTTTAACTATGTTGGTTGAATATTAATGCGCAAATAAAACTATTATTGGCGATCACTTGAGTTATAATCATATTAACCTAAACAAGATTATTAATTATCTTATTAAGCGTAATTACAAGTATAAATTCCCTTTAAACATGCATAAAAGGTGTGATCAAGCAATAACAATAAATCTAATCAAGCAACATAATAATCAAATTATAATAATAATCATAATCATGTTAAAGCATAATAATAGCAAGATCCTGGCATGATACTAACAAGATTAATAACAAACCCTATCATGTCACTAAAAAATATAAATCAAATCTTTAGCCCTAACATGATACTAACATGAATATTAGGAAATACAATAAGAAGCATTTCAAAAATCATAATTGATATTAGAAATTTTTAGTTGTTACCCTAAACATGATACTAGGAAACAATAAAACATCCTAACATGATACTAGGAATCAAATAACAACCTAAATATGATTTCTATATCATAATATCAATTAAGAAAATTAAAGTACTTACTTGGATGCATCGTACCTCTTTCTAATAACAAATTACACACGTTAGTAACTTCAAGGAAAATACAAATCAAACAATTAAATTAAATAATTGAAATAGATATTTGCGACCAAACCCTCAAAAATACCAAACCTTTCACGTCTAGGGAGAAGGAAATTTCGAATTATGCTAGGTGTGTGTAGATCTTGTGAATGTGGAATTTTTTTTGTGAAAAGTTGGTTTAGAAATAAACAGAGAGAATATAAAGAATTTCTGGATGAGAGTTGGTGAGAATTAGATGGAGAATTGATAATTAAAAATCGAGGTCTAAGGACGCTAACTATAATGAAATCCAGTCTGGATATGATAATAAAGAATGGAGTTTTCATAAGAATGAAACACGCCGCTGTCGCCGCAATATCACATGTCGCCACGCAACACGCCCTGTCACGCGAAAGGGTCTGTCGTAAGGCAACAACCTGACGTTCGGCGCTGCAGGAGATTTTCCCACACGTTTTCTATTTTTTGATAAAATTAAATCATAAAAGTCCGTATAAGGGGTCAAATCGTAATTTCATTTAAAACACTTCTTTTATTCCAAGTAAAACTCATAAAACTTAATTATCAATCCTAATCACATTAGGATTCAATTGAATCTTCTAGAAGACTCTAGAAGACTATAATCAATCCCAATTTCATTAGAAAATAATTCATAATAGGCTCTCCTCTAGATCATTGGGCAGCATATAAAGACCAAACCGAGCCCAGTTTAGTAATTTGGCCATAACTTCCTCATTATTCATTGGTGGTTGGCTTATAATATATTATTGAAAAGCTCTTTTTGAGCCCTATCAAACTAAACTATTATTGGACCTTTGTTATGGACCAAACTAAACTGGATTGGCTATTCATAGGTTTTTGAAAACAGAAGGAGAGAATTTTAAACTTGACAGGGTAAAGTCATATCCCCTAATAAAATGTATTACCTAAGTCCTCTAACTAATGCAGATAGGGAAGTAGGGTCGAATCCACAGGGAAACAAGTCTTTCTTCTCCTAATTAAATATTATAATCTAAATTATCAAGATAACCAATGTTGTTGTAATTAAAGACTATACTACAAAGAATATGATCAGAGAAAATAAAGTAGGGAGAAATTAAATATTAAAAGGCGAAGGGCATAAGTTCACTAATAAACAATATTCCAAGGCAAATCATAAAAAACAATCATCAAGCATTGATTAATAAGATTATAAAGGGCTTTCGCTACGTATTGTAATAACAGAGTTAATTTACCGGTATTAAATCTCATCTGTCGAATCTCGACTTAACCATTTATAAATTAATCCGCCTATTGAAACTAAGGCTAAACATCAATTCTCATCTGTCGAATCTCGAATTAATATTGCTAAACTCATACAAATAAATCTGGCCAAACCTAATTGCATAACATCAAATCAATCAATAGGAAATTAACCAAGCATTGATAATCAACAATCACAAATTTACCCCTTCATATTTTTTATTTGACCCCCTTAAACCCTAGAAATAAAACTACTCAAGCATAATTAAATCTAAACTTATCAAACCAATAAAGAAAAAATAATGAAAGAATTAAATAAAATAACTGAAATTAAAAGTGAAGAAATTGTTACCAAAAGAAATCTTGACTAATGAATGTAATTAAGAACAATGTTGAGAGAGAGTTTAAGAGAGAGAATATCCTAAGTAGAGAGAGAAAATCTAAAAGAGATGTTGATAAAAAATTACGTCCAAAAATGGTACTTAAACATCCCTAAAACACATCCTTAAACAAAATTAATCAGGTCCATACAAAAACACGCACCCGATCGGGCGAAGGGCCGCCCGATCGGGCCCGCCTTTTTTACTACGCCCTTGCTGGTGTGCTGCGCCCGATCGAGCCTACGCTCACCCGATCGGGCGCGACGTCTTCCTTGAGGCTACTTTGCGCGCTCCCGCCCCATCGGGCGGATGCTTGGCCGATCGGGCCTGGCTTCTTCTTTGAGGCTTGGATTTCGATTGGGCTCGATTCCTCGGCCCAATCCGAATTTCCTCATCGGGTCTTTATTACTTGATCCAATTGCCCTAGTATCACATACCGAGCCCATAATCACCAGCTCTCACCGGTCCTAGGCTTCAAGGATGGTCGTGTCCTCCTAACGCTCGTAGTTGCTTCGTGGAAAACCTAAAAAACGCTGCAAGTGTGCAATTTCCTACAAAACTCAAGCAAAACTACCAAAACACTAGAAAACACAAATTAGTAATAAAAGTTGCCCGAAAGAGCCAAAAACACTACTAATTATGACCATGGGACATGGGTAAAACACTATATAAATTGGACATTTCAAACTCCCCCAAGCCAAACCTTTGCTTGTCCCTAAGCAAAGAGCTCATCAATGAACATATAAAACATGCCTCATCCAAATAAACGAAATCCAGCACAAACGATTGTCAAGTAGAGCAAACCACATGAGCATATAGAATTCAAGACTAGTGCTCACACACTCAACTCTCATTTATGTGGCGAGTAAAATATGTACTCGATCGCTCTCCAACCAACCCCTTTTTTTGTGAACACTGCCCTCCCAACTCACACTCTCGTGTGTTTAAAACAATGAAAGCTCAACCTACCAGTCTACTTGAAATATGTCAAATTATAACTTGCATTGATAAACAACACTTTCACATTCATACAACTCTTATGCACAAAGGTCGGAAGGTCTTAAAGCTTGTAATGTAAGGCTAGGGTAAAGGGTAGAATAAATTTAGGAAAATGCGAGAGTAAAGCCATGCTTAAGGGAGCCATATCCTAATAAAACCAAAGGTCACAACAAGTGATGACCAAAACATCTCCAATCACAACTCAACTCCACAAAATTTCACCAAACAATTATATACACAACACAATCCTAACACTTACATATTCACTCACAAAATATGATAATATGAAATAGAGTAAATTAAAACAAACTTTGAACTACTTATACGTTTTCTTTCTTTTTTTCTTCAAACTTGAACCTTTTTTTTTCTTTTGAATTTTTTTTCTTCTTTTTTTTTCTTCTTGAGCAACCTTCAAATAGAACATTTAAACATATGAAACAACTTTTTCTGTGCTCTTCTTTTTTTCTTTTTTACCTTATATTAGAAATTTTAAACTTTGAAACACCAAACATCAATATTTTACAATCATAATATCAAAGAACAATCACTCTTATTTTATTCCCACATTGTGCAAATGATATGCACACCACAACTCCCTCACCTCACCAACTAATAGCTCCCCCAAGCCAAGCTTGAGACTAGTAACCAATGGGGCTCATATAGGCTTGTAATGTGGCTAAATAAACAATAAAAGGGCACAAGCAACAACATGGGTAACAAGAAGGGAACAAATGTTACTAATATCGTCTTAAGGCTTCCTAAGAGAAAAAATGCCTTCGTCCTCCTCAATGTGCATAATATTTCATAATATTGAGCTATATAAACATTACTAATAGTTGCAAACCTATACTCAAATTTATTGACATACCAGGAACTATCATACATTTTTAACCAAATCAACTAGTCAAACACTATATTCACAAATAGTTGGACAAATTGACGCATATTTAGGAATCCAAACAATAAAACTTCAAATCATGATTAACAAATTCACAAAGCTCATTATCATATACCAAGTATGGGACACAGGGAAGCATGATTTACAATTCATTGGAACGTATTTTTGAATTTTTTTTTTTTCAAATTTTTTTGTATTTTTTCATAAAGGAAAGCAATAAAAACTACACTAGAAAAGCAATAAATAGAGGAAAGAGAGAGAGAGTTACCATATATACAACAAATCTCCACCCAATCCAAATCAAGCAATGCCCTCATTGACTTTGGAAGGTAGCTAGGAGAAGCTACTCCTCATCATCATCCATCCTCTCGTACCCTCCTCTATAGCTCGAGCCGGCACCACCCTGGCTCGTTCCAGCACAACTGTAACCCGAACCACCTGCAAAGTAGTTAGGGTTCACATTTTCCACCATACCCCCAAAAGGAGCATCACCCCCATATCCATGGACTGAAGAGTATACCACATAAGTATAACCTCTTTACTCCCTCTTGCCATTTTTCACATCAATAATGGATCCTGCAGTATGGAGAAAAGGCCTACCTAATATAATGGGTATTTATGTATCCTCTGCCATGTCTAAAACAACAAAATCAACAGGAATAAAAAATTTACCAACTCTGACAGGGACATCCTCTAAAATACCTAGGGGTATTTTACAGAACGATCTGCCATTTGCAAAGTTATATTAATAACTTTTACTTCTCCCATATTAAGTTTAGCACAGACAGATGACGGCATAACACTGACACTGGCACCCAAATCACACAAAGCTTTATCAATAAAAACATTCCTTATATGACAAGGGATAGAAAATTTACCGGGATCCTTTAATTTAGGAGGGGATTTATTTTGTAATAGAGCGCTACACTCCTCTGTGAAAGCTACAATTTCTACTTCATTAAAGTCCCTTTTCCTAGTCAGAATGTCTTTCATAAATTTAGCATATGTAGGAACCTAAGTGATTAAATCAGTGAAAGGAACTTTTACTTGCAGGTTTTTCACATCCTCTAAGAACTTACCAAATTGTTTATCAAACTTACTCTTCAATTGTCTATTAGGGAATGGTAGTTTGATAACCGGGCTCTACACATCTCCTCCCTTATCCTGAGATTTACCCTGCACTGAAACATTAGAAGGGTTAGTATCTGTTTGTAGCCCTGCAGGATTAGCGTTTGGTATAGAGGAATCTAGATCAAGAACTGATCCATCTTCCTTCGGCATAGGAGGTCCATCATAATGTGAACCACTCCTTAGAGTGATTGCATTGGCATGGTCTGTAGGATTGATAGGTTGTGATGGTAGAGCTTCTTGCTGACGGGATTGTAGGGTAGATCAAAGTTGTGCAATTTGATTATCCATGATTTTATTGTGGGCTAAAATAGAATCAATTTGCGCATCCCTACTCTCCATATGCTTTTGCATATTAGTAAGCATTACTCTAATTTCTGTCATGGCAGGGTCAGAAGATGATGAGGATGATGCTTGGCTTTTCTGGCAAAAATTTGGATGGCAATATTTTTGCTATGGTTGGGGTTGCTGTTGTGGTTATTGTGGAGGTGGAGGGTTTTGTACATTGGTACTCCGATACGAAAGATATGGATGGTTCCGGTAACCGGCATTATAAGAGTTGGAATATGGGTTATTTTGCCTATAGGTTTGGAAGGCATTTACTTGTTCCATGGAACTCCTACAATGTTGCTCCCAATGCCCTACAATTCCACAATTTTCACAAAAATCTACATTGTTAGCAACAGCAAAAACATTAACTACAGTGTTAGGAGTAGTAGTAAGATTATCTAATTTTTGACAAATAGACGTTAAATGAGCTTGCAAAAAGGATACGGAATCGACATTATATTTTCCTTTATTTGCAAACCCTCTCGGATTCCCGTATTGGGAATTGTGTATTGCCATGTCTTCGATAACCTTTGCATCGTCCACATTTAAATTCATGAATCTTCCACTGGCTGCAGGATCTAGAACTAATCTACAAGAATTTTCCAGTCCATTGTAGAAAGCTTGGATCAATTACCATTGTGGTAGGTTGTGGTGGGGGCATTCTCTCTGTAGATCCTTGAACTGCTCCCAAGCCTCATATAGCTTTTCATCGGCCTCTTGAGCAAAGTTCTGGATAGCACTCCTTAGTACCGTTGTTCTCTCTGCAGGATAATATTTATTATAGAAATTCAAAGAAAGAGTTTCCCAGTCAGTAATACTCGGTGCAGATCTATTCAAACCATTAAACCATAATTTAGCTTTGCCACATAATGAAAAGGGAAAAAGAATCTCCTTGATTTGGTCTTGCGTGACCCCAGCTTGTCTAATGGTGTTACAATACTGGCAAAAATCTGCGATGTGAAGATAAGGATCTTCACCCTTAGCTCCACTGAATTGCTTCCTCTCTATCATAGTGATAAATTGGGGCTTGATCTCAAATTGAACTCCATCTAGAGCCGGAGTGGGAGTAAGGTGCGGGAAATCTGTGAGCTTTGGCTGCAAGTAGTCACTAAGTTTCTTTTGGGCCGTCATATCTGATTCTAAATCTGAAGGAATTTTGCGTCACTAGAATCAGAGGGAGGGTCTCTTCCATTGTTGTCCTCCTTAGAACCCGCAAGAATTTGTCTATAAATTTTCCTTTGCCTATGAAACGAGCGCTCAATCTCAGGATCGAATGGAATGTAACTTGATCTGGAACACCTGGGCATAAACAAGGAACAAAAAGACAAATATGAGAATTGCCTCAAAAAACTAACGTTCTCTGAGACAAAAGGGGATAATCAAGACTACAAAAAAAATCAGAAAATAAAAATAAAACCGTTTCCCCGGCAACGACGCCAAATTTTGACAGGGTAAAGTCGTATCCCCAAATCAAAAGTATTACCTAAGTCCTCTAACTAATGCAGATAGGGAAGTAGGGTAGAATCCACAGGGAAACAAGTCTTTCTACTCCTAATTAATTATTATAATCTAAATTATCAAGGTAATCAATGTTGTTGTAATTAAAGACTATACTACGAAGAATATGATCAGAGAAAATAAAGTAGGGAGAAATTAAATATTAAAAGTCCTAGGGCATAGGTTCACTAATAAACAATGTTCCAGGGCAAATCATAATAAACAATCATCAAGCATTGATTAATCAGATTATAATCACATAGTTAATTTACCGGTATTAAATCTCAAATGTCGAATCACGTCTTAACCATTTATAAATTAGTCCGCCTATTGAAACTAAGCCTAAACATCAATTCTCTTCCGTCGAATCTCGAATTAATATTACTAAACTCATACAATTAAATCTAGCCAAACCTAATTGCATAAAATCAAATCAATCAATAGGAAATTAACCAAGCATTTATAATCAACAATCACAAATTTACCCCTTAATATTATTTATATGATCCCCATAAACCTTAGAAATAAAACTACTCAAGCATAATTAAATCTAAACTAATCAAATCAATAAAGCAAGACATAATGAAAGAATTAAATAAAATAACTGAAATTAAAAGAGAAGAAATTGTTACCAAAAGAAATCTGGATTAATGAATGTAATTAAGAGCAATGTTGAGAGAGAGTTAAAAAAAGAGAGAATATCCTAAGTAGAGAGTAGAATATCTAAAAGAGATGTTTATAAAAAATTACGTACAAAAATCGTACTTAAACATCCTTAAAACAAATCATTAAACAAAACTAATTATTAAACAAAACTAATCAGGTCCTTACAAAACACGCGCCCGATCGAGCATACGCTCACCCGATCGGGCGCAACTTCTTCCTTTAGGCTACTTTGCGCGCGCCCGCCTGAGTGGGCATATGCTTGCGCAATCGGGCCCGACTTCTTCTTCGAGGCTTGGATTTCGATTGGGCTCGATTCTCGGCCCAATAAGAATTTCCTCATCGGGTCTTGATTACTTGATCCAATTGCCCCGGTATCACATACTGAGCCCTTAATAACTGGCTCTCACCGGTCCTGGGCTTCAAGGATGGTCGTGTTCTCCTAATACTCATAGTTGCTTCGTGAAAAACCTATAAAACGCTCCAAGTGTGCAATTTCCTACAAAACTCAAGCAAAACTACAAAAACACTACAAAACACAAATTAGTAATAAAAGTGGCCCTAAAGAGCCAAAAACACTACTAATTATGACCATGGGACGGGGGTAAAACACTATATAAATTAGACATATCAACACTTTCACCTCATTCGATTATGATTTGACGTGAAATGTATTCATCATCGGGTTTGGTATTGGGGAGACACGAATGGGTGTCTATAGAAGCCCCCACTTTGACTATGTTTGGAGAAAAGCAAGTTTTGAAAACAAAAGTCAAAGTAGCAATAGGGACGGAGAATGATTCATTCTGTTCTGCGATACTAAATCATTCTTGTAACGCCGATACCTGCAAAACTAGCGTGAGTTAAAACAGATAAAAGTGTCAGGAAACACGTATCTTGCACCATTGAGCACACGTCTCCGTTGGTAACCGATTTTTTCGCATTGTTGTTGTGACAACTTTCCACAAGATAGGAAATGCTATCCTGCTGCTTTTGACGATCTTCCTCAAGCTAGGGGATACCGCCTGAAGACTGCTATGCTTGTAACTGCCTCCATTTTCTACTATGATAGTCTTCTGTAAGCTAGAGAATCCTATCGAAGATTGCTTCCCTTGAAACCATCTTCATTTGCCTTGTTACCATGTTCTATAAGCCAGGGAATATGATCGAAGAAAACTTCTCTTGAAATCACCTCCAGTTGTTTGTGACAACCCTCGCAAGCTAGGGAACGCTGTCAAAGATATCTGCGCTTGAAGTTATCCTCATCTGTTTCGATAATATTTTGAAGAATATCACCAAAGACCAACGTTTTTCGATCCATTAAAAGTTCGCTTGAACTTTTGCTTTTGATATGCCAGTGCGTCGGCGCTTTTGCTGCTTGTGAACCTGGATGTTGGTGTTTTTGTTGTTTATGAACTATTATGGCGGTGCCTTTGCAATAAGCCAATGTTTAGGCGCTTTAAGCTAAGTGAGACGATAATTTATCAGGTCGATCACTTAATGTAATTGTAACCGAGCCGATTATTAAATCTTGTTAAGTTTCTTAGAGGGGTTAACTAGCGTACCAAGGAACCCAAACTGCTATACGAGTTCCAAATAATGATTCTACAAGGCCTCACATTCTGTCGCCATTCCAACGGCCACCGGAAATTGCTGTCTCCACAATTTCTTCTTGTCGCTCGGCGATAGCTTTGTCGTGCGACGCTGTACTTGGGTTTTTCAAATAAAACCCCTTTCCTAATCATTTTCGCGTCTACTGCTGTTCTTATTCACAATTCTTTACGAAACTTCAAATCACTCGTTTTCGCTCGTTTCTCAACCGAATTCGCTCAAACATTTTGCAAATCAAAGCTTAGTTCATCTAGTTTGCTGATCTATGTAAGTTTTGTTCAAACTCACTCGAATTTTGTTGAATTTTTGCATGCTAATTCTCGAATTTTCTGGAAATTCGAAATGTATATTGCTCAATTTGCTTTGTGTATCGAATTTTATGCCATGAAATTGCTTTATTATGTTTGTATATTTCCATAGGAGTATTTTGAGACTTGTTTGACTCATATTGGTGTAGCAATTAGCGATTCACCATTGTTGAACCCCTTAAGGTGGTGAGAACAATGTACGTTGTTCTTCGCGTTTTTGCTAGCATTCTTGTCCAATTTGTCTCAGCTGATTGGGACTTATGATTGGGCCAACTTGGCCTTTGCTGACTTATTGCGGAGCTTGCGAGATTCCTGTGGCCACTGAGCTTTCACAGGAATCATCGCACTCTCTAGCTTCTAGATTCTTATTAACATTCGCTGACATTCTTCTGTCTTTGTAGATCTTGTTCTACAAGCACTTTCCATCGCTTGCGCCGGCGAGACCATCTTCTCGCAAGCTCCTTTTAAGCGCATGTTGGGGAAGTCGCATCAATGATCAGGTGGCCACGACCCATGTCCGAGAGATGATCCTCTCGGTATATTCTTTTTAATTGTTGACATCTTTGTATTGCCATTTGATAGAGTTTTACCTTACAGACATATTTTGTAGAAGCCTGACGTAGTATACCGGGCATGGGCCGGTCTGGTTATTCCTGCGTTGGTTGCGCAGTACATCGCTGAGCGTCACTACTTTCAAGGGACGTATGAGGCGGTGGTGTACCTTGGTGAGAGAGTTGCTATTCAGCACTCTTCGGAGATCTTTGTCATCCCTGCTCCTCCGCCTCGCCACATGTTCCATGACCCGATGCTGATCAAATTGGCGGAGAGGTCGCCTGCTGGTACTCCTTGACACTTCAGAAAAGAAGGTTTGGGTAGAAAAGAATCATAGAGTCCTAGATAAGGGAGAAACCATTTACTTTAAAATTGAATGTAGGTTCTCTAAAGGATGCCTACTAGCTAAGGCCATGGATGATGAAGAGGAAGCAGATAAAAATTGGAAGAGGGAAAAGAAAGAGAAGAAAGATTGAAGCATCGCTTAACTTCTAATTCGTTAGACTAGTTTAAATCTGAAGTCAATTTATTTTTTAAGCTTTTATTTAAATTCCATCGATAATGTAAATTTTACTTTATTTTATTAATGGAATTTAAAATTTTAATTAAATTATCTATTTTATTTAATTTATTAAAGCAATGAAAACAACTTAAATTATTTTCCAGAAACTTTCTCGAGTACGGATGTCAAAAAATTTCCAAAATACACCTAAATTTGCCCAAATATTCGCAGAAAATCGGCGTCACTATTTTTCGTCTGTCGCCAGACGTTGCTGTCTGCAACAGGCATTATTGCCTTGCGCTAAAGTTTGTCGTCCGGCGACAGACTTCTTTTTGTGGCGTTTTCATTGCATCAAATTGTTATTGATGCTGGGATACGAGGTTTACGAAAATTAAAGTGGCCGCACCCTGTAAAGGGTTGTCTACGTATCCTTTCCTAAGAAATCAGGCCAAACGTAGCTCTCTTGAGTGTCCTACTCAGGTAATTATGGGAAGTAATTTTTAAGTTGGTCAAGATTCGTCATATTTGAGAACTCATTGCCATCCATATCAGTTAGTTTTGCTGCACCTCCTGACAAAATGGTTTTGACGATATATCGTCCGGACCAATTAGGCGTAAATTTGCCTCTTGGATCCAAAACATTTTTCCTTAATGCTTTTAACACCAAGTCTCCTACTTTAATGTTTCTTGTCTTGACCTTCTTATTAAAGTGCTTAGCTATACGGGTTCGATAGCATTGGGTATTATGTAGAGCTTCTAGTCACTTTTCATCAAGTAGAATTAGCTCTTATATCTTGCCCTAGTCCATTTGATTTCATCGAGTTTTCTTTCTAATGCAATGCGTAGAGACAATATCTCCAGCTCTACAAGTTGTACGACATCCATTCCGTAAACCAAGGAGAATAGCGTATTTCCTGTTGATGTACGAATTGACATGCGATAACCTCAAAATGCAAAATGGAGTTTGCCAGGCCAATCCTTGTAATTTTCTGTTATTTTCTTGATATTAGTCTTTATATTTTTATTAGCCGCCTCAATTTCTCCATTTTCTTGAGTTTTATAAGGGGAAGAGTGATGGTGTTGAATACCATATTTTTGTAACAATTCTTCACATGTTGCTTGAAAGTGAGTTCCATTGTAACTTATTATTTTGTGTGGGACTCCATATCGACAAATAATATTCCTTTCGACAAAGAGTGCTACATGTTTTGCAGTGATTTTAGCATATGACAGTGCTTCGACCCACTTTGTGAAGTAATCAATTGCTATTAGGATGTATTCGTGACCTCCTCTCCCAGGAGGGGTAATTTTTCCAATAATATCAATTCCCCACATAGAGAATGGCCATGGTGAAGTGTAGGTGTAGAGTGGAGACGGAAGAACATGTTGCAATTTAGCTTATATTTGGCATTTAGGGCATCTTTTTACATATTAATGACAATCCCTATTCATGGTAGTCAAATAATACCCTTATTTTATTATCTTTTGGACTAGCATTTTTCCATTAACATGAGTTTCACAAATGCCTTCGTGGAATATTCTCATAGCTCTTTGGGCTTCCTTTTTCCCTACACATAAGAGAGCTCGACCATTAGATACCCTTTTGTGTAACTCGTTGTCAATGAGTACATATTAGGAACCCAAGAGTCTCAATGCTCGTTTTGCTCTTTTGTTAGCATGAGGAGGATATTCTTCTTTGGTGACATAATTGAGTATATCTGTATACCATGGTTCTTCTTCTTCTTCTTCATCTTGGACCACTTCATCATCTTATATGGCCTGAATGTAAGCCTGTTTATGTATTTTTTTTCTAAGGTTGGAGGCATTTGCTCGATTTTTGTAGGAATCTTAACCATTGAGGCTAGTCTTGCCAAGGCATTAACAAATTGGTTAGTGAGAGTCTCCAGATAGGTTTGGTAAGGGGCTAGGCTTTCACTCCTTACTTTTCATCTTTGGTTGATGATCAGGGAAAAGTCTTCAAATATTCTTAATTTCTTCAATCCCAATGCCAAAGCTGCTTCGAGGCCTACCACGCATGCTTCGTATATGAGAAGCGTTGTTGGTAACGTTGAAATCTAACTTTATGGAGATTGGAACATGCTCTTCTTTAGGTGATACTAATAGTACTCCAACGCCACATCCCTTTTGATTTTAGGCTTTGTCGAAGTATAAAGTCCAAGTATCATCTTCTGTGACCATCAAGTCTTCATCTGGAAATTCGATTTCATGTACTGGTGTTGAATCTTCTATTGGGAAATCCGCTAGAAAGTTCGAAACCACAGATCCTTTGATAGATTTTTAAGGCATAAATCTTACATCGAATTGGGAAAAGTTAACTATCCACCTTGATATGTGCCCATTGAGTGTAAACTTCTCAAATAGGTACTTGAGTGGATCCATTTGAGAGACTACAAAGACCGTATGCACAAGCATGTAATGCCATAGCTTAGTTATGGCCCACACTAATGCGAGGTACAATTTCTTAAGCGGTGTGTAGTGTACTTCATACTCTAACATTTTCTTTCTTAGGTAGAAGTTCACATTTTCTTTTCCTTCTACTTCTTGTGCAAGTATAGTCCCCATTGTGTCTTTGGTGACTATTAAGTACAACCTAAGAGGGATCCCTTGAAGCGCTGGTGCTAATACAAGAGGATTTGCGAGATAGGCTTTGATCTTTTCAAAGGCTTATTGACACTTGTCATCCCATATTACTGGCACATTCTTTTTGAGCTTCTTGAATATTGGTTCATATATCGTTGTTAGCTTTGATATGAACCTACTTATATATTGCAACCGGCCAATAAATCCTCAAATTTGTTTCTCGGTTTTGGGCGGTGGCATTGACATAATCGCCTTGATCTTTGTTGGGCCTATCTATATTCCTCTAGAGCTTATGACACACCCAAGAGCTTGCCTGAGGTGACTCCGAAAGCACACTTGGATGGATTCAACATCATGTTGTATTTTTTTAGCCTTTCGAAGAATTTTCTTAAGGCTACTTGATGTCCTGGGCGATCTTTTGATTTCACAATCATATCCTCCACATATACTTCAACCTCTTTGTGCATCATAACTTGGAGTAGGGCAGTTGTCGCTCGTTGGTAAGTGGCACCCGCGTTTTTTAACCCGAATGCCATTACCGTGTAACAATAAGTTCCCCAAGGTGTTATGAATGTCGTTTTCTCCATGTCTTCCTCTGCCATGAGAATCTGGTTATACCTTGCGTATCCATTCAAAAACGAGAGAAGCGCGTGATTTACTGTACTATCTACTAAGATGTCGATGTATGGTAAAGGGAAGTTGACCTCTAGACTTGCCTTATTTAAATCCCGATAGTCGACACACATTCTTACCCTTCCATCCTTCTTTGGAACTGGGACCACATTTGCAACCCATTCGGGCTATTTCGATACCCTAATAAAACCTGATTTGCTTTTGAACTTCTTCTTTTATTTTAAGAGCTACATCAGGGTTTCATTCGACGCAGCTTTTGTTTTACAAGTTTCATACATGGAATTAATGGTATAGTGTGTTCAGCTATTTATCTATTAATGCCTGTCATATCTTCATATGACCAAGAAAATACATCGATAAATTCTTTAAGTAGATTAATCAAATCGGTTCTTTCTTCTTTATTGAGTGTTAACCCGATTTTAAATTATCTTTTAATAGTTGAATCTTTTGAGATATAAACCGTTTCAGTATCCTCAATTATTGGTGTTTTCTTTTCAAGCATTTCCATTGCTTTAATAATTTCTTTGTCATTTTTATTGTTAATTAAGCAATGCTCGTCATCTTGGGTTAAAGAAAAACATGAGGAGTAAGAGGAAGAAGACATGTTACTAAATTCAGAAATCATTACATCGAATACAGAAATATCCTCGGGGACTTGATTGCTAACTATGCTAGGAGTATATGCTAAAAGAGAAGAATTAGAAGAAGAAAGAGGTGCTATAGCTAAGGACTGGGATGACTCTACAGGGAAAGACTCTGACTCAAACGACTCTTCAAACATTGGTCCTTATCCTGTTGTTATTGCTATTTTTATTCCACTCGGAGTAGTCACCTTGACTGTCCTGCACCATCCTTGACTAAACCCTCTGCTGGAGTGATGAGCTTCGAAGGGTCGAAACTCTCGCTTTGTAGAACCGTTTGAATGAGCGAGAAGTTATGCTCTATATATTTTGGCTCATCCTTCTCGCGCCCAAAGAGGAGTCCCATGAAGTTAAAGGCAAAGCATGGGGGTGATTTCTCCTTATGAATAGGAGTTGGGATATCATCTAGAAAATAGCAATCCAAAAAGATTTAAAACCCCGGTTTCCTTATACCATTAACAACAAAGGGCTCGGGAAATTCATAGCATGGATAATCCTCCCCTTCTCTTATAAATTGTCCATTGAGTGTAAGAGAATATTGGTCCATTGGGATTGCTTTCTTTTGGGTGCGAGCGTTCTTACGTGCTTTAGACTTTCCCTGGGCTCGCTTTAGATCTTCTAGAGTCGGTTCGAAACCAAGTCCAAAAGTATCTAACTTAGGGAGGCCAGGTAATTCCATTTGTTTTGCTATCTCCTTTTTCTTTCCTAGAGTCATTCCGGGACAGTGTCCCTATTTCTTGAGAATAGCATTTACCTTCATATTAGAGTAGGGGTCATGGAAATGAGGGGTCCTTTCATCTTCCTCGATTCAGGAGACCTCTTCATTAAAGCCACATAAATCTTCATCATTCTCATCGTGCTCCACATTAATAATCGGATTTTCAACAACTTTAATCCTCATAGGTGAAGCATCGATTGTAATAGGGATCCCTCTAACTATATCCTTTACTTGCTTATGAAGGGATGAAGGGACGACCTTTAGGTCATGAAGCCAAGGGCATCCTAACAATAGGTTGAAGGAAGCTTTAATATCCACTACTTGGAAAGTAGTGGCATGCTCTATTGTTCCCGCCCTTACGTTCATGGTAATTTTTCCAAGAGCTAGGCAACGAGTATTGTCTTAGGCTCTTATTTTTTCTGTTGACGGGGTTAAGTCCTCATCCCGTATTCCTAACATCCTTGCAGTTCTAAGTGGGCAAACATTTATTGCCGATCCATTATCTACAAGAGTCATTGGACATTCATCCTCTTGCAGACTACTATGAGGTTTAGAGCCTTGTTATGCTTGTCACCTTCCGAGGGTAAATCCTTGTCAGAAAAGGTGATCGAGTTAATGGAACTAGGAAGATCACTCGTGAGAAAGTTAGCCAAACCCCAACGGAGTGGTTTCGGAGTCTATCCCTATCTTATCAAAGGCATTCATTACCGCGAACCTATGTTTTCCGGATATAGCTAGAAGATAAGTTTCCATATATTCATTTCGACCATGGTCTTCATGAATTGTTTAACAACGTCGTTGTCCTCTATAATTGGTATGGGAACTTGTTGTACGGTAGGAATAGGTTGTGTAGGGATGGGAGGTTGCATTCTCCCGGATCTTGTGAGGACGTCTATGGGTGAATCTTCTTCTTCCCAATAATCACTTATCGGATATTAATTGAAAGTGGAGGTTTTTCCATATCCTTAAGATAGACGTCTTCATCATCGCTGTCCCAAAACCTATTGATACTAATATCTAGTTCTTGTGGAATTTTGACTAGTTTCTTGTTAACAATCAGCGTCTGAATTAAATCTTTGAATTTAAAACAATTCTCATAGTATGTCCCCCTGATTGATGATATGGACAGTAGAACCTATCTGTCCTTTTTAATGATCCAAGTGGTCTCGGTTCGAGAGGTTTAACCTTGCCACTCTCGGAGAGCTTTTTTAGCATTTTAGTATAGGAAGTCCCAATTGGAGTGTAAGGCTTACTACTTCTATTGGGTGTGTCAATTATTTGGAGAGAAAATGGCTTCTTCTCCATAGGTGGGATTTCAACATGCTTGCTTTGTACCACCGGTTCTTTCTTCTTTGCGAACTCAATAGCTTCACGTAACAAATCTATTCCCTTCCACATTGATCGTATGAGAATCCATACTTCCTCCTTAGTTGCGGGTTCTTTTCCAGAAGGGAAATCACTCATGGCATCAAAAAAGGTTTCCTCCTCTTCTTCGATAGCATGAATTTCTTCACCAGGTTTTGATTAGGGATGATGGATCGACATGGTTTTCCTCATCAGAGATAGCCAAAGAATCCGAGAGGGGTGCATTTTTGATGCTTGGCTTCTTGCTTGCAAGGGGCAATGGAATCTTATTGTTGTCAATTAAGTCTTGGCCTGGATAGCTTCCTTAAGCTTCCAACAGTTCTCAGTGAGATGGCCCCTGCCTTGGTGATACTTGCAATGTGCGTTGGGATTCCAGTTAGTTGTTCTTCTTTTCAACAGGTGGATCCCTAAATGGTCTAATGCGAGTTATAAGACCTTTTGCATTCATTTAGTTTAATGTAGTGTCATAAATCATACCAATAGGAGTAATGTTCCTCCTAAAAGGTTTCTTTTGTCCTTGGTTGTTCATAGGGAGGACTTCACTCAAATTAAAGGAGCTAACATTATTTGAGTTGGTGGTTTGGGAAGAAGAAGGATTTTTGTTCTTCTTACCTTTCCAGTCACTATTTGAGTTGGTGGTTTTGCAAGGTCGTCTTCAATGTTAATTCCCATGTCATAAACAGCCTTGAAGGTATGTAGATTGTTTTGATACTTAGGATGTTTGGAGTACTTTTCTTGGAGGTTCTTAATGAACATCCTCACATATTCCTTTTCACTTGGTACTTCAATCATCCTAGCAGAAGTGTCTCTCCATTTATTAAGAAAGAAGTGATACCTTCGTTCTTTTTATGTTTAAGTATTTCAAGTTCCCTATGATCAGTTTCAACTTGAATATTGCATTTATATCTATCAATGAAAGCATTTACAATTGATTCCCAAGTAGAGGTTTTCTCTTTGTCAAGGGAAAAGAACCATTGTTGGCAAAAGGTTTCAAGAGATAAAGAAAATAATGAATGAAAGACCTTCCTATCAATTCCCTTGATATTCATGATAGTTTCAAAGGCTCTTAAATGAAAATAAGGGTTATCAGTTGCCTTGAACTGTGGGATGTCGTTAGCATTAAACTTCTGCAAAAGAATTTCCTTGTCCACCGAGACCCCTTGCGCGCTAATGCCCTGGAACCTATAGTCATTAGATATCTTGCTCAAGCTCTCTTGCATGAGCTCCATTTGTTGTTGCTTCACAGGGTCATTGATTTTGATGGTTAAGGTCCTTAGCATCTTAGTAACACCAACCATTTGCTTCTTGAGCTCATTGACTTTTTCTTGACTCGCCATTATTTTCTTAGCTTTTCTTTTCCGACTGACTGGTTTATCAAAAAGTTGTACTTGAATGAAAAGGTTGTCTCTAAATGCCCTTCCTTTCTTCACCACGCACTGTAAATTAAACCATTTTATTTGTTTTAATGACTTGACTCAAATTGACTTTGACTTTACTAGTTTATTAAGAAAAAGAAAAAAGCAAAAATAGGGTGCATATTTTTGGGAATCAAGTATATGGGTTCAAACAAGTGGTTTAATTGGAGGATTAATATCCGACTTACTCCCTTAAAAAAATGACGGAAAACACGCGCATACAAGACTCTCTAGACATGGTCAAAGTGTGCATTCATATTAATGTGTACTTTATTTGTGAGTGAAAGTGACATATTTTGACTCTTGTGTAAGACCATGGGACTAAGTGTTTAGACTCAATTAAGTACTAAATAAGGTTACTATCATTAGCAAAATAACCAAACAGATTAATAAACTATTTAATTAGACTCGTCGTGATGACTCGAGCAAGAATATGAACTGTCGCCAAAGCAACAGGAATGTCGCCACACACTACAGTGCAGCGCCAGACGACAGAGTTGTTGCACGGCATTGCACAGTAACGTTTGGCGCTGCAGCCGAAATTTTTGCGCAATTACTGGAACTTTAATCTAGGACTGCTTTCAATATTTTTTTACTCTACGTGACTGGCCTAAAGTTGTACTAAGTCAGTTTTATTTAGTTTATTAAACTTTAATTACTCTAATTAATTAATTAGAAAAAGTCCTTTTAGTCATTAATTAGTTTATTTAGGCTTAAACACAAGTCAACCAAATGGTTAGGAAAAACACATAGAGTATGCACAACAAATAATGCACAAGTAATCAAGTAGGCACATTATGATGTAATGAGTTTGCAACCTAACCATGGCTCTAGTTCCCTAAAGTTCTGGATATGGGTTAGTCAAAGAGGGTCCACAGTTATGAGTCCGATGCACTACGCGGAAGCCTTACCTTTGGAAGGGTTGGAGCATGTGGATGGGACCCCGCGACTTAAACTCGCTTCCATGGTTTGGTGAATTAACCATTCTCGGATGTACCCTTTGTTGCTCAGAGCGTTCAATCAGGTAGATGGAGCATGAATTCCCCGAGGGTTATGTCCATATGTAGAACACATATGGGTTTTAGAAAAGTGATAAAAACCCAATCACGAAGTAGAATCGAGCAAACAGTGCTAGAACTGGTTCAAACGAGATAGCAGATTTCTGGCTCGGTATTGGAAGAACGCAGTGCCAGCCAACAGAGACTGTCGCAAGGATATGAGCCCTATCGCCTGGCGATAGAATTGTCGCTCAGCGTTAAAGCCCTACCTTCGGCGATAGGCTCTTTTTTCTAGACGCCAGTTCTTACATGCCTCAGCAGATAAGTTTCCATATATTCATTTCGACCATGGTCTTCATGAATTGTTTAACAACGTCGTTGTCCTCTATAATTGGTATGGGAACTTGTTGTACGGTAGGAATAGGTTGTGTAGGGATGGGAGGTTGCATTCTCCCGGATCTTGTGAGGACGTCTATGGGTGAATCTTCTTCTTCCCAATAATCACTTATCGGATATATAATTGAAAGTGGAGGTTCTTCCATATCCTTAAGATAGACGTCTTCATCATCGCTGTCCCAAAACCTATTGATACTAATATCTAGTTCTTGTGGAATTTTGACTAGTTTCTTGTTAACAATCAGCGTCTGAATTAAATCTTTGAATTTAAAACAATTCTCATAGTATGTCCCCCTGATTGATGATATGGACAATAGAACCTATCTGTCCTTTTTAATGATCCAAGTGGTCTCGGTTCGAGAGGTTTAACCTTGCCACTCTCGGAGAGCTTTTTTAGCATTTTAGTATAGGAAGTCCCAATTGGAGTGTAAGGCTTACTACTTCTATTGGGTGTGTCAATTATTTGGAGAGAAAATGGCTTCTTCTCCATAGGTGGGATTTCAACATGCTTGCTTTGTACCACCGGTTCTTTCTTCTTTGCGAACTCAATAGCTTCACGTAACAAATCTATTCCCTTCCACATCGATCGTATGAGAACCCATACTTCCTCCTTAGTTGCGGGTTCTTTTCCAGAAGGGAAATCACTCATGGCATCAAAAAAGGTTTCCTCCTCTTCTTCGATAGCATGAATTTCTTCACCAGGTTTTGATTAGGGATGATGGATCGACATGGTTTTCCTCATCAGAGATAGCCAAAGAATCCGAGAGGGGGTGCATTTTTTATGCTTGGCTTCTTGCTTGCAAGGGGTGTTTAGGGTGAAAATACCCTAAGACACGTGGCCCAATAAAGGCTTGACACGTGTCAATCTTTCAGCGGTCTTCAAAGGCCCAATTCCTTTGTAGACACGTGTCCCTTATACCCTAAATGAGGTACAGTTCTCCCTTACTATAAATAGTAAGGGTAGACCTCATTTATGACACATACATTAATTGCAACCACAAAAAAACCAAACAAAGCCAAAACCTACCGAAACGCTCTCGAACCGAGAAGCTTTTACTGTTCTTATTCCACTTCGAAAAGATACTAACTTAATCTTCGGAGGCGGAACTCCCACCCCCCATCCGGAGTCTCCGTTACTTGTGCAGGTACAGGCGCAAGAAGGAAGTCTGCTAGGTGCAGGTACAGGCGTAAGAAGGAAGTCTGCTAGGAAATTGTAACTCTCCCGAAGGACACATAGAAAACCCCCAAACATCTGGCGCCGTCTGTGGGGAGAGTACTTTCTAGATGACATCTGAGCCTATACTACCTGGTAAAGGCAATCTGCCTACTGGGGAGGTTGAGGTCCATTCGGACCAAGATACAGCCGATAACTATGACTTGGAAGCCTACACTGCTGCGGATGGCTCTTTGAGGACCAAGAACACCCGTTCCAAAGATAAGAGAGAACGGGAAGGGAACCAGGCGGCTCCTAGCAAGCCAACTAGGGGGCCGCTTGGGTTAACCTCTACCGCTGGAGACTCCCCAGTCTCAAGAGATGAGCTCATGAATATGATGATGAGCTTCAAAGGAGAGATCAAAGGCCTTCTGGACTCCACAGCCGGCCCCCGTAAGGGTCAGGCGGAAGAAAGGCGTCACGGTAAAAAGACAGCCAAAACAGTAAAGGGTAGAGCATCTACCCCACATCCGAAGTCAAACATGCCAGCTAGGCTCTTTGATTTTTCAAAGATGCACACTCCTATAGATGGAGTCAGAAAGCCCGTCCGGCACATTCAGCCGGATGGAACCAAGAAAGTCTATTCTGATGCCCGGACGCTCATCCAAGATAAAAAGACTCAGCGATCCGAGTCGGCATCAACATCGACCTTTCGAGACAGCTTCAATGCCACCTCAGGAAAGCACTCGAGAACAAACAATGACAGCCGGACGAGCGAGGTTTCCGCTCGATCCGGCCCCCATATGATCAAACCGGAAGTGCATGGAACACCGTATACGCCCTTTGGATCCCCCTATGCACAGGCAGGTATTTTCGGGGGGCAGCATCAGTCGCCCGTCCAGCCTATGGACTGGCAGCTCCGGCTGCTCAACCTTGGGGAACAGCCAACGGCGTTCTCCAGAGAAATCACCGAGATGACCCAGCCGTCTAAAATCAAAAACGTGTTGGTAGGCGCCTACGACGGTACCACCAACCCGGAAGATCACCTTATGGCATACACCAACCTGATGTATTTGCAGGGTTTGGATGATGCCGCATGGTGCCGGTGCTTCCCGGCTACGTTGAAAGGGATTGCTCAACGTTGGTTTGGTAACCTCCCAGCCGGATGCATCAATAATTTCAGGACCTTGGCCTACTGGTTTACGTCCAACTTTTCTATGAACATCCCTGCCAAGAAAACAAGCCTTGATCTAGGGGCAATACAACAGGGAGACAAAGAGGGGCTCCGGTCATATGTCAGGCGGTTTAACCTGATGAGGATCCAAATCCATGGATTGTCTGATGACGTTGCCTATACTGATTTCTTCAAAGGCTTAAAAGATGGATAAACTTTTAAGTTTGACTTGGTTAGGAAGAGGGTCTCCACTCTTCACGAGGCACTCATGAAGGCGGAGGCCTACATTCAGGCAGTGGAATTGTGTGCTGTTAAACTTCCAACGGATTACAAAAGATCCGATAAAAAAGAGAATCGGCCTACCCAGTCGGCCAAAAAGGAAGACAAGAGAAAGGGGGTATGGGCGGCAGACTCATCCGGACAACCTTTCCAGAAAAGGAAGAGGTCGGATCCGTATGTGCCAAAGTACGAGTTCAACAAGGACTGTGCCTCCATTCTCAACGAAGTAAAGGACCGGTTGAATCTTGAAAAACCGTCTCCTATGAAGAGTCCTCTAAGCGCCCGGGATAAGAGCAAATATTGTCTTTTTCACGAGGAAATTGGCCACGACACTGAGGGTTGCTTTAGCCTCAGGCGGCTCTTCGACCGGCTCGCTGATGAGGGGGCTCTCAAATCTTATCTTTCCAAGTCAAGGGGTACACCTAAACAAGCAAGAGGACCACCCCCAAAGAAGACGGCTACTCAATCGGATACGGATGAGGAAACCATCCTGACCATAGCCGGTGGATTTGCGGGAGGTGGGCCTGCCATTCGGGGCACAAAAGACAACATTCGGAAACTGGTCAACTCGGTGGATGAGGGCCAGTCGTCTGAATATTCATTTCCGGAAGTTAACATCTCCGAGAGAGATAGGGGTGAGGTCAGGCGGCCTCATGATGACCCCATAGTCATCGAGTGCAAAATCGCCAATCAAAGAGTTGGCCGGATCTTGATTGATACCGGGAGCTCATCCGACCTCATCAGCTACCGGTGCTTGGAGAAACTCAAGTATAAGCCCAGTAGCATGCTTCCGGCTTCATACCCTCTTGTAGGTTTTGGGGGAGGAGTAGTACATCCGGTGGGCATGATTGATCTACCCATCCGGTTCGGAGAGAAGGGTAAGGGCCGGCATATGGTTGTCAAGTTTCTTGTTGTAGAAGAGCTGACAGCCTACAATCTGATTATTGGCCGTCCAACCCTTAACCTCTCAAAGGCAGTCATCATCCCATCTCTAATGTTGATAAAGTTTGAAAGGGATGATGGCACAGTCGGTTCCTTGAGTGGGGACCAAAAGATGGCGAGAGAGTGTTACCTCTCGGACATCAAACCAACGCTTGACACAGGCGGTCAAGAGAAAGAAATTGTTGAACTTGACGACTGTGATCAAAGCTTACCGACTACAAAGCCAGCTGGTAAAAAGAGGAAGGCGGACCAACTAGCGCCTGTGAAGGAGAAACAATAGCAATCACTGTCCGGGGAGAGGACAAACGTCCTTCGCCCTCAGCCGGCAGGAGAAATAATTGATGTTGTCCTTGAAGACAGTCGGCCAGACAGAACCGTCAAGGTTGGAACGGCTGCGTTTGAAAGTTTGGGATCAGGTTTGCTCCTTTTGCTGAAGGAGTTCAAAGATGTGTTTGCCTTTGAAGTAGAAGAGATGTCGGGTGTAAGTCCGGATCTTGCTGTACATAGACTCGCTGTGGATCCTAAGAAGAAGCCGGTCAGGCAAAAGAAACGGAACCATGGCGAGGAAAGGTCCCAGGCGGCAGCAACCGAGGTCAAGAAACTCTTGGATGCTGGATTCATCCGGCAATGTTACTACCCGGATTGGGTAGCCAATGTCGTTCTTGTGAAAAAGCCGAATGGAACCTGGCGGATGTGTGTAGATTACACAGACCTCAACAGGGCTTGTCCAAAGGATAGCTACCCGCTTCCAAAGATAGATCATTTGGTAGACTCTACAGCCGGCCATGCCCTGATGAGTTTCATGGACGCCTATTCCGGCTTCCATCAGATACCCTTGTGGAAGAAAGACCAAGAGAAGACGGCTTTCGTCACAGATCAAGGGCTATATTGCTACAAGGTGATGCCGTTTGGGTTGAAGAATGCGCCTGCTACTTTCCAGCGAATGATGAACTCGGTCTTTTATGATCAGATTGGAAGGAACGTGGAGGTGTACATTGATGACATGATTGTCAAATCAAAGCTGCAGGCGAATCATCTAGCCGACCTCCGAGAAACTCTCACCACCCTCAGACGACATAAAGTCATGTTAAATCCTAAAAAATGCGTCTTTGGAGTTGAGTCCGGGAAGTTTCTTGGATTTTTGATTGATCAGAGGGGCATAGAAGCCAATCCGGACAAAGTACAGGCGGTGATTGACATGCAGTCGCCACGTACCGTCAGGGAGGCTCAAAAGCTTACCGGTTGCCTGGCGGCACTGGGAGATTCCTCAGCCGGTCAGGTGACAAGTGCCTGTATTTCTTTCAAGCAATCAAAAAGAGGTCAAGGTTTGAATGGGGTGAAGAGGCTGAGGCGGCATTTCAACGGCTGAAGCAACACCTGCATTCTTTGCCAAGATTGGCGAGTCCCCTACCCCAGGAGGCTCTCTACATGTACTTGGCCGTCTCGGATCACTCCTTGAGCGCCGTCCTCCTTGTTGAGAGAGACGGTAATCAGCTCCCGGTATACTTTATAAGCCATGTCCTCCGGAATGCTGAACTTCGTTATCCCATGATCGAAAAATTCGGTCTGGCTTTGTTCAAAGCAGTCAAGCGGTTGAAACCGTATTTTTTAGCACATCCGGTGACCGTTTACACTGATCAGCCGCTCAAAAGGCCTATGACCACTTTAGAGTCATCCGAAAGAATGATTAAATGGGCTGTGGAAATCCAAAGCTTAGAAATCACTTTCGAACCCAGGCGAGCAGTGAAGGGTCAGGCGTTTGCCGACTTCATTGTTGAAATGACAAGGCCAATACAAACGGATAAAACTGATGAAGTTTGGAGGGTTTATGTAGACGGGAGCTCTACGCTGAATGGTTGCGGAGCGGGTGTAATTATTCACTCTCCGCAGGGGGACAAATACGAGTACGCTCTACGATTCAAGTTTCAAGCTTCGAATAATGAAGCTGAATACGAGGCCTTGCTAGCCGGTATCCGCATGTGTAAGGCGGTCGGGGCAAGGAAAGTTGATGCCTGCTCAGATTCCCAACTCATCGTTAGCCAGTACAACGGTGACTACGAGGCCACCCATCCGGTGATGATTATGTATCTGCAGGCGGTCAAAGAGGAGGCTTGGGCATTTGATGAATTCAACCTAAGTCAAGTACCCAGATCCGAAAATAATCAGGCGGATGCACTATCCAAACTTGCATCCTCCGCCACATGTGATACGCCTAAATCAGTCTTCTGGGAAGTCATGGAAAAGAAAAGCATTGAACATGACCCCATTGGACTTCTAGATCGAAGCTCCACATGGATGGACCCCATCCGGAATTACTTGGAAGACGGCACTCTACCGGAAACCTCATCCGAAGCAGCTGCTCTTAAAAGACGAGCATTAAGCTTCGCAATGCACAAGGGTGAACTGTTTCGGAAGGGTTACTTGCAGCCGCTATTCAAGTGTGTTACCCCAGAACGGGGCAAGGAAATACTGGAAGATCTCCACGCCGGCTTCTGTGGATCTCACATTGGCGGGAGGACCCTCGCCAAAAGAACCCGGCGGCAAGGATATTTTTGGCCTACACTAGAGGCGGATGCATTAGATCTGGTGAAAAGATGCGACAAGTGCCAGAGGTTCGGCCGCCTGATAAGGCAGCCGGCAACTGAACAACTATTCACAGCCCAATTCCCTTTGCAAAATGGGGCATGGATATTTTGGGGCCATACACTCCTGCCCCAGGCGGCAGAAGATACATTTTAGTGGCTGTTGATTACTTCACCAAGTGGGTTGAGGCCGAGGCGGTAAAGGGCATCAAAACTAAGGATGTCATCTCCTTCATTTGGAGAAATGTCATCACCCGGTTCGGTGTACCAATGTCAATGGTCTTTGACAATGGCCCCCAGTTCGAAACGCCTGTCCCAAAGACTTGGTTGCAAGACCAAGGGATTTCCTACTACTTTGCATCCGTTGGCCGTCCGCAAGCTAACGGTCAAGTTGAAGCTTTCAACAAGCTCATCTCAGGCGGCATAAAGAAAAAGATCGAGAAGGCAGGCGGGCTTTGGGCAGAAGAGTTAACTCACGTTCTTTGGTCCATCAGAACTACTGAGAAGGGGTCAACCGGTGAAACTCCATTCCTTATGGCATATGGCACAGAGGCGGTGCTTCGCATTGAATTATATGAGCCAACACTTCGAATTATGTTGTATGATGAAGAGGCAAATTGGGAAGCCATGCGCCTGTCTCTGGATACTCTTCCAGAAAGAAGGGGCAACGCCGCCTTGCGTCATGAAATCTACCGCCTTCGAATGACGAGGGCCTACAACAAAAAGGTGCTTAAACGCCCCCTCAAAGTTGGAGATTTTGTATTACGAAAGCTTGAAGCAACTGGTAGGGCATACGAACAAGGGAAACTGACCCCAAACTGGGAGGGACCCTACCGGATTTTTGAAGAAGTTAGAAACGGCACATACCGTCTGGAAACCCCAGACGGAATGCGGCTGCCTCGTACCTGGAATGTAGATAACTTGAAAAAGTACTACTTCTAAGGATTGAAATGTGAAAGCATATAATTTCTATTCATACAATTGTATTTGCACCTGTCTAGTGCAAGAACACAGACGGAAGAACACTTGTTAAAACCACTGCTCCAAAAAGAGCAGTCATCCGGTGACACCCATCCGGGTGAATCACTGAAGAGAACAGCTCCCTTCTGGGTGGAACATTGTTCTAGTGATCCCATAACTCAAACGGTGTTTGTCAAACGATTTGCAGCCGTTAGAAATGATCCTTTGCATCTGGGATTCATCCGGCAAGGACCCAAAAGAGGTCCATCCGGGTGAATCACTGGAGAGAACAGCTCCCTTCTGGGTGGAACATTGTTCTAGCGATCCAATAACTCAACGGCATTTGTCAAACAATTTTGCAGCCGTTAGAGATGATCCTTTGCATCTAGCATTCATCCGGCAAGGACCCAAAAGAGGTCCATCCGGAAAAATGAAATTCCTAATGGGCCACCGTAACCACCTAAACGGTTTTACATCCCATCCTATATATAATTGTACCAGACGGGGCAAGGTTAGGTCAGCCACTGACCCCCCATCCGGCTTCCATGAAACGACTGCATGTCTACTGTTGGGGTAAACAGGTAGCCATTTCAGGGGCATATTGTGGTATCTCTTCTTCATCCGGCATATATAGAACGGCTAAAATACTTGTAAAAATGCATATAAAAAAAAATGCATATAAAAAAAATTGCAAATAATAGATAGAAAACCCGACTGTGTCGGTTAATAGATTAATTGAAATGTTAGCTGGACCCCTGTCCGGGAAAGATACATCGAAAATACACGGCACGCAGGCCGGTAAAAAAAGAAAGAAAATATCAATCTTGCTGTTGCTCTTGTTGCTGAGGCTGCTCCAACCCTTGAGCTTGCCCAACCTGAGTCTCAGCCGTCTGCTCCTGCAGCTGCTCCGGCTGGTTTCCCATTGGCACCCCATCCGGCTCTGACCCTAACCCCTTCTCAGCCCACTCGTCGAAAGGAGGAGGGGCAGGAGTGCCGAGTACTCGAGCTTCATAAACTTCAGAAGCATACAAGTAACGGAGGTTGAAATAGTCAAAGTCAGAGTCCGGATGGATGAGGTCCCAAGCCAGCTTCATGCGCTCCTTGCAGTCGGCTTCATTCTCTGTAATCAGGCGGCTGAGTTCCTCGTTCAGCTCCTTTTTGTGGGCCGCCTGAATATTAGTGAGTTGGACAGTCAGCTCGCTGTTCTTCTGGCGGAGGTTGGCATTTTCCTTGTCAGCCCCTTCCAGAGCTCTGAGATCAGCCTGGAGGTCCTTGACCTTGAGCTCAAGTTCATCAACTTTCTTCTTGGCCTCATCCCCAGCCAGCACAGCCTCTTTCAGTAATTCCTCCTGTTGCAACTCTCTCTCTTTAGTTGCCAAATCATATTTAATACTGTGAAATTGACTAACGTCAATTAGGTCAAGGGCACGCTTCTGAGCGTCTCTTACCTCCTCTTGCTTTTTACGCAAGGGGACTCGGAGCCCGTCCACTCTCAGCATCACCTATGGTACCAACCGGAAAAGGAGTTAGAACTAATGATGATAATTACTACTCATCCGGCAGAAGCAGAGCTTGAGACAAGCATAGGGCATTCGGGTTATTTACCTCAGCAAGAAGAGAGTTGATGCGATCCAGGTTAACCTGGTGTACAGCCGGCACCGCCTCCTTTTTAGAACGGGTCAGAGTCTTGACCATTCTCTTGGCGTATTGGTTGTAGTCGGGCCGGCTGGTAGAGTCATCTGCAAAGGAAGGGTTATCTGTCAGATACTGGGCATAGGCGCCGCCTATATTCATGCGGCTGCCAGAGGAGCCCCCAGACTGGCTTGCTTGAGTTTTGACTCTCATATGCCCAAGCGGCCAGGGGGGGTCAAAGGCAGAGGTTTTACCTTGTACAGGCTGTGGGGTGCCATCCCCCCCCAGCCGCATATGAGCCAGATCCCATCCGGGTCTGGCCCGCCGAAGCACTCGGCGTTAGCTGCAGGCTCTTCCCTGCAGTGGTTGGCCTGGCAGGGTCAGACGTCCTCTTTGCAGGACTAGCTGCCAAAGGTGGACCCGGCAGCCTTGGAGCTTTTGAAGCCGGCTGGGGTATCACACCAGCCGGTCTTTTGTGCATGCTTGCTAGTGATTTTGGCATGCCTTGGGTTCCACCCTGAAAATAGTCAAAACAAAGCAATCAGTTAGAAACAAAGGCAGATCATATGTCATCCGGTAAGAAATGGAAGAGGTTTTACTCCATTCTTGGCGGCCAGTGCCGCCTTCTTCTCTTCGATTTGCTTCTTTCTCAGCTCAATAGCTGCGAAGGCAGGTGTCTTTTCAGGAGGCACCATTCTTTTAGCTTTACCTGCAAAAAAGGGAAATTCGAGTTAGAGCGTGTACGCATAATCAGGTGTCAGAATACCGGATGGGTTAATGAACCTACTCTTTTTAAACATTGAACTTAGATTGCAAAGGGACAAGAAGGACTCGTCCCTTAACCATTCCGGGAGGGGTACCCAGAACTTTGGGACGATGATTTCACTACCGTCCTCCATCAGATGGGTCGTTTTGAGGAAGAGACCCGTCTCCATTATTTGGTCCCAGGCCTCAGACGACCTTTCGGGAGCGCGCATTTTTTGCCCAGTAATGTCGGGTGCTTATTATACCGCCGCAGCCGGTGATTTAGGGAAGTGGAAGGAGAAGAGACGACATAAAATTTTCTCTTCCAGTTGGTCCACTTTGATGGCTTCTCCAAAGTCATCATGTATTCTTGGTTGGTGGTAAGGGTGTACCAGGCATTCCACCCACCCGGAGCCCGGCTGAGGTAATGCATGTGTGCAAAAGCCTCCGAACTGGGGTTTACCTCCTGCATCTCACACGCGGCAATGTACCCCAAAATATTGACCCAAGAGTTAGGAGTCAATTGCCATACGCCCAAGTCATACCCCAGCAATATGTCCTTGATGCAGGGGTGAAGGGGGAACCGGAGGCCTGCTTTGAATGCCGCCTCATAACAGCCGAAAAAATCATCGGCATGGTCCAAGTCGTCCGCCCATACGACGGTTGCATTAACAGGCGGGACTCTTATTTCCCAGTCCTTCCCAACTGGTTTCCTTTTAAAAAGAAAGGCAGGAAGGGTTGCAGTAAGGGTGACCACGTCTCTTGCAGACATGGTCATGTCAGTCGGATCCCCCTTAGCCGGCCATTTGTAGGCCTCCTCAACAATAGGCTCAGCCTCCTGTGCAGGGGCTTCAGATTCGGACCCAGATCCTTCTCCAGCAGATTCATCGCCGGATCCTTCGGCATTAGAATCAGAGTCTTCTAATATGCTATCACCCGGTGTGCTCGGACCACTCGGGGAATCTTGACGAGTCCCCAGGGTTTCTTCCAAAGGAATTTCACCAGACGGTCCTGCCGTCTGGTCCTCGTTTCTGGGATCAGCCGGATCTTCGGCTGCGTCGTCGGATTTGTAATCCGGGTCAACTGCCGTCCATCTTATCCGAGCCATTCTGTCCTGCACATGAACAAAGACGGTCGGATTCGAGGTAGGTGAAGGTTCGCCCAAATACCCCCAGACGGCAGTCCCAGTCCTAGACTCAGCCGTGCCTGGTGACCGCCTGACAGCAGTCGTAAACTGTGCCAAGTGTATAATTGAAGGGTCCATATCCTATCTATGCAACCGGAAAATTAACAAAAAGAATTGAAAAAGGGTGCAGACGGTACCTTTGGAGGTTGGAATTTGCTGAGATGTTGGCTTGAAACCTACACAGGCGGAAATCTCCGAATGTGTTTGAAGCTGAAATAAAGAAAAATAGATCAGACATGTTTAATTGGAAGCTCATTTAAAAGCCCCCCAAGCGGTGGAGTCCCGGATGAGGGATAGCAGAGATGGGCTGGAAATTGCTCAAACGACCCCCATACGGTTAAAAGCCGGATGAGGGCTATTTGTATGTTTGAGAAAAAGCTAAAGGCTGCTCAAACAACCCCCATACGGTTAGACGCCGGATGGGGGCAATTTAAACAACGTTTGAGAAAAAGCCGAGGCTGCTCAAACGACCCCCATACGGTTAAAAGCCGGATGGGGGCAATTTGAAACAGTTTTGAGCCAAGGCTGCTCAAACCACCCCCATACGGTTAAAAGCCGGATGGGGGCTATTTGTATGTTTGAGAAAAAGCTAAAGGCTGCTCAAACAACCCCCATACGGTTAGACGCCGGATGGGGGCAATTTAAACAACGTTTGAGAAAAAGCCGAGGCTGCTCAAACGACCCCCATACGGTTAAAAGCCAGATGGGGGCAATTTGAAACAGTTTTGAGCCAAGGCTGCTCAAACGACCCCCATACGGTTAAAAGCCGGATGGGGGCTATTTGTATGTTTGAGAAAAAGCTAAAGGCTGCTCAAACAACCCCTATAAGGTTAGATGCCGGATGGGGACAATTTAAACAACGTTTGAGAAAAAGCCAAGGCTGCTCAAACGACCCCCATACGGTTAAAAGCCGGATGGGGGCAATTTGAAACAAAGTTTGAGCGAAGGAATCTCAAACGACCCCCATACGGGTAAAAGCCGGATGGGGGCTATTTGTATGTTTGAGAAAAAGCTAAAGGCTGCTCAAACAACCCCCATACGGTTAGATGCCGGATGGGGACAATTTAAACAACGTTTGAGAAAAAGCCAAGGCTGCTCAAACGACCCCCATACGGTTAAAAGCCGGATGGGGGCAATTTGAAACAAAGTTTGAGCGAAGGAATCTCAAACGACCCCCATACGGGTAAAAGCCGGATGGGGGCTATTTGTATGTTTGAGAAAAAGCCAGGGCTGCTCAAACGACCCCCATACGGTTAAATGCCGGATGGGGGCAATTTGAATGATGTTTGAGAAAAAGCCAAGGCTGCTCAAACAACCCCCATACGGTTAAATGCCGGATGGGGGCAATTTGAATGATGTTTGAGAAAAAGCCAAGGCTGCTCAAACAACCCCCATACGGTTAAATGCCGGATGGGGGCAATTTGAATGATGTTTGAGAAAAAGCCAAGGCTGCTCAAACTACCCCCATACGGTTAAATGCCGGATGGGGGCAATTTGAATGATGTTTGAGAAAAAGCCAAGGCTGCTCAAACTACCCCCATACGGTTAAATGCCGGATGGGGGAAATTTGAATGATGTTTGAGAAAAAGCCAAGGCTGCTCAAACTACCCCCATACGGTTAAATGCCGGATGGGGGCAATTTGAATGATGTTTGAAAGCAAAGGTTGATCAGACGACCCCCATACGGCTAAAGGCCGGATGGGGTTACTTATGACTAGTCTGAATAAAAACAAAGTTGGCTCAAAGGGGTCCCATGCGGCACAATGCCGGATGGGTGTATATTAAACATCCCAGACGGCAAAACGCCGGATGAGTGGGATTTTTGGACTTGTCCCAAGCCAGCCCCATGCGGCAAAATGACGAATGAGGGCATTTTAAAACTAGGGAAATATTTCAAAAACCTCACACGGGAAATCCCGGATGAGGTAGGGGTAATTCAGAAATTTTGGACAAAATATACCCAGGCGGCAAAATGCCGAGTGAGGTCCTTAATCTAGGGGAAAAAAGAGGGGGAACGCAGATGGCACCTTACTAAATCCGCACTCAGCCGGAAGGCAGATGTCAAGTTCTTGCGAAAACCGGATGCTCGAAAGTCTTGAAAGAAGCAGCCGGTATCAGAGCTTCTTAGGAAATTTTTGAAAATAAAAAGTGCGGAGGAAAGAGGTAGCCACCCTACTTATAGAAAGAGGCAGAAGGCGAACAGTCACCTTCTGCACGAAAATTTGAAATTCAAAAGAGGGGGGAAGCAGACGAACCGTCACTTACCCCATGCACCCTACGTCTATCACAGATGACACGTGAGTTTGCCACATCTCACCTGTGAGGGGCAGATGTTTAGGGTGAAAATACCCTAAGACACGTGGCCCAATAAAGGCTTGACACGTGTCAATCTTTCAGCGGTCTTCAAAGGCCCAATTCCTTTGCAGACACGTGTCCCTTATACCCTAATTGAGGTACAGTTCTCCCTTACTATAAATAGTAAGGGTAGACCTCATTTATGACACATACATTAATTGCAACCACAAAAAAACCAAACAAAGCCAAAACCTACTGAAACGCTCTCGAACCGAGAAGCTTTTACTGTTCTTATTCCACTTCGAAAAGATACTAACTTAATCTTCGGAGGCGGAACTCCCACCCCCCATCCGGAGTCTCCGTTACTTGTGCAGGTACAGGCGCAAGAAGGAAGGCTGCTAGGTGCAGGTACAGGCGTAAGAAGGAAGTCTGCTAGGAAATTGTAACTCTCCCGAAGGACACATAGAAAACCCCCAAACAAGGGGCAATGGAAGCTTATTGTTGTCAATTAAGTCTTGGCCTAGATAGCTTCCTTAAGCTTTCAACAGTTCTCAGTGAGATGGCCCCTGCCTTGGTGATACTTGCAATGTGCGTTGGGATTCCAGTTAGTTGTTCTTCTTTTCAACAGGTGGATCCCTAAATGGTCTAATGCGAGTTATAAGACCTTTTGCATTCATTTAGTTTAATGTAGTGTCATAACTCATACCAATAGGAGTAATGTTCCTCCTAAAAGGTTTCTTTCGTCCTTGGTTGTTCATAGGGAGGAATTCACTCAAATTAAAGGAGCTAACATTATTTGAGTTGGTGGTTTGGGAAGAAGAAGGATTTTTGTTCTTCTTACCTTTCCAGTCACTATTTGAGTTGGTGGTTTTGCAAGGTCGTCTTCAATGTTAATTCCCATGTCATAAACAGCCTTGAAGGTATGTAGATTGTTTTGATACTTAGGATGTTTGGAGTACTTTTCTTGGAGGTTCTTAATGAACATCCTCACATATTCCTTTTCACTTGGTACTTCAATCATCCTAGCAGAAGTGTCTCTCCATTTATTAAGAAAGAAGTGATACCTTCGTTCTTTTTATGTTTAAGTATTTCAAGTTCCCTATGATCAGTTTCAACTTGAATATTGCATTTATATCTATCAATGAAAGCATTTACAATTGATTCCCAAGTAGAGGTTTTCTCTTTGTCAAGGGAAAAGAACCATTGTTGGCAAAAGGTTTCAAGAGATAAAGAAAATAATGAATGAAAGACCTTCCTATCAATTCCCTTGATATTAATGATAGTTTCAAAGGCTCTTAAATGAAAATAAGGGTTATCAGTTGCCTTGAACTGTGGGATGTCGTTAGCATTAAACTTCTGCAAAAGAATCTCCTTGTCCACCGAGACCCCTTGCGCGCTAATGCCCTGGAACCTATAGTCCTTAGATATCTTGCTCAAGCTCTCTTGCATGAGCTCCATTTGTTGTTGCTTCACAGGGTCATTGATTTTGATGGTTAAGGTCCTTAGCATCTTAGTAACACCAACCATTTGCTTCTTGAGCTCATTGACTTTTTCTTGACTCGCCATTATTTTCTTAGCTTTTCTTTTCCGACTGACTGGTTTATCAAAAAGTTGTACTTGAATGAAAAGGTTGTCTCTAAATGCCCTTCCTTTCTTCACCACGCACTGTAAATTAAACCATTTTATTTGTTTTAATGACTTGACTCAAATTGACTTTGACTTTACTAGTTTATTAAGAAAAAGAAAAAAGCAAAAATAGGGTGCATATTTTTGGGAATCAAGTATATGGGTTCAAACAAGTGGTTTAATTGGAGGATTAATATCCGACTTACTCCCTTAAAAAAATGACGGAAAACACGCGCATACAAGACTCTCTAGACATGGTCAAAGTGTGCATTCATATTAATGTGTACTTTATTTGTGAGTGAAAGTGACATGTTTTGACTCTTGTGTAAGACCATGGGACTAAGTGTTTAGACTCAATTAAGTACTAAATAAGGTTACTGTCATTAGCAAAATAACCAAACAGATTAATAAACTATTTAATTAGACTCGTCGTGATGACTCGAGCAAGAATATGAACTGTCGCCAAAGCAACAGGAATGTCGCCACACACTACAGTGCAGCGCCAGACGACAGAGTTGTTGCACGGCATTGCACAGTAACGTTTGGCGCTGCAGCCCAAATTTTTGCGCAATTACTGGAACTTTAATCTAGGACTGCTTTCAATATTTTTTTACTCTACGTGACTGGCCTAAAGTTGTACTAAGTCAGTTTTATTTAGTTTATTAAACTTTAATTACTCAAATTAATTAATTAGGCAAAGTCCTTTTAGTCATTAATTAGTTTATTTAGGCTTAAACACAAGTCAACCAAATGGTTAGGAAAAACACATAGAGTATGCACAACAAATAATGCACAAGTAATCAAGTAGGCACATTATGATGTAATGAGTTTGCAACCTAACCATGGCTCTAGTTCCCTAAAGTTCTGGATATGGGTTAGTCAAAGAGGGTCCACAGTTATGAGTCCGATGCACTACGCGGAAGCCTTACCTTTGGAAGGGTTGGAGCATGTGGATGGGACCCCGCGACTTAAACTCGCTTCCATGGTTTGGTGAATTAACCATTCTCGGATGTACCCTTTGTTGCTCAGAGCGTTCAATCAGGTAGATGGAGCATGAATTCCCCGAGGGTTATGTCCATATGTAGAACACATATGGGTTTTAGAAAAGTGATAAAAACCCAATCACGAAGTAGAATCGAGCAAACAGTGCTAGAACTGGTTCAAACGAGATGGCAGATTTCTGGCTCGGTATTGGAAGAACGCAGCGCCAGCCAACAGAGACTGTCGCAAGGATATGAGCCCTGTCGCCTGGCGATAGAATTGTCGCTCAGCGTTAAAGCCCTACCTTCGGCGATAGGCTCTTTTTTCTAGACGCCAGTTCCTACATGCCTCAGCAGATGTCTGTGTTCTTAGAATTTTCCATTTTTCGCAGTATCATTTCGATTCTAGTTACGAAAGATATTCCTCAAATTTCCTACGTGTAAAAATCCTATGTTTTTTACTCATTACGGATGGTCTTTCCAATGAGAATCTTTTTTATTCATATGACAATAATGTTAATCAAAATTACGCACATGAAATACATAGAACTTTTCGAGTCTCATCCACTCATTTTAAATAATTGCCAAAATAAATTTTACGAATTAAAATATAAATCCTCCCTAGTGGAGTCGCCAAAAAATGTAGAGAATATTTCAAACATTATCCCAAACTGGAACCCCACTATGATCATACACTTAAGCATGGTGGTTTCCAAATGGAAGGAAGCTAGAGCAAAAGAGTCGCCAACAAGTTGTAGGAACTTGTAAACTGTTCACAGGGTGAAGGTTACACCCTTTAACAATCTATGAGATCGTTTACTCCAATAGGTCTGGAACCAAGACTGAAAGTTTGGGGATGAAGGTACAAATTCAATCTAAAAGAGAAAGAACTCGCCCTAATAATAGGCCTTTACTTTATTATTCTCGTATTCATGTGCGCTTTCTGACAAACATGCAATCAATAGGTTTACCCTAAACCTGTTTAACTATGCACAAATAAAACTATTATTGGCGATCACTTGAATTATAATCATATTAACCTAAAGAAGATTATTAATTATCTTATTAAGCGTGATTACTAGTACAAATTCCCTTTAAACATGCATAAAAGGTGTGATCAAGCAATAACAACAAATATAATCAAGCAACATAATAATCAAAATATTAAAATAATCATAATCATGTTAAAGCATAATAGTAGCAACATCCTAGGCATGATACTAACAAGATTAATAACAAACCCTAGCATGTCACTAAATAATAATAATCAAAGATTTAGCCCTAACATGATACTAACATGAATATTAGGAAAGACAATAAGA
Organism: Chenopodium quinoa; assembly: GCF_001683475.1. Lineage (NCBI taxonomy): Eukaryota > Viridiplantae > Streptophyta > Magnoliopsida > Caryophyllales > Amaranthaceae > Chenopodium > Chenopodium quinoa. Next base: position 269,725 of record NW_018743880.1, on the reverse strand, counting down.
TGGAGAATTAGCCCTAACATGATACTAACATGAATATTAGCGAAATTTTTTTGTGAAAAGTTGGTTTAGAAAAACACAGAGAGAATATCAAAAACTTCTTGATGAGTGTTTGTGAGAATTCGATGGAGAATTGATGATTAAAAACAGAGGTCTAAGGACGCTATTTATAATGAAAACATGTACGGATATGATAACAAAAGAATCGAAGTTTGTAAAGGAATAAAACACGCCGCTGTCGCCGCAACATCCCCTGTCGATAGGGTATGTCGCGCGGCAAAAGGGCCCGTCGATGCGACAGCCTAACGTTCGGAGCTGCAAAAGATTTTCCCACACGTTTTCTATGTTTTGATAAAATTAAATCGTAAAAGTCCGTAAGAAGGGTAAAATCGTAATTTCAATTAAAACACTTCTTTTATTCCAAATAAAACTCACAAAACTTAATTATCAATCCTAATCACATTAGGATTCAAAAGAACCTTCTAGAAGACTCTAGAACACTAAAATCAATCCTAATTGCTGTAGGAATAATAATTCAAAATAGGCCCTCCTCTTGATCATTGGGCCATATATAAACACCAAACCGGGCCCAGTTTAGTAATTTGGCCAGAACGTCTTCACTATTTATCGGAATTTGGCTTATAATAAATCGTTGTAAAGCTCTTTTCGAGCTTTATCCAACTACACTATTATTGGACCTTTGTATTAGAACAAACTAAACTGGATTGGCTATTTTCATAGCTTTTTGAAAATAGAAGGAGAGAATTTTAATAAAAACTAACCGTAACACTAGACTTTCCACACTTTCACATCATTGGATTATGATTTGACGTGAAAGGTATTCATCACCGGGTTTTGTTTTGGGGAGACACAAATGGGTGTCTTCAAATATTTTTTTCTACCAAAAAATTGTATTCTAAATTTCCTTTCTGAATTTTGTTTCATTTTCTCAAATAATTTTTTTTTCAGATTCTCAATAACCATTTGGATAATGCATGTATATACATAACTATTTCCAGAAGGAATGAACAAAGATTCGATTACTTCTTGACTCGAACTTATTATCATTTTCTTAGGGATGGTAAACTAACTACCTGCAAGACAAAAATCAAAGATTGATAAGAACAAAGAAAATATTAGACATTCTAAATCAACTTTGAGAATAAAATCACCGCAGTGATCTTTACAAACATTTAGACATTAGGTAATATTCAAAACCTTAAACACAATTGTTTTAGGTTTGTAGACGTAGACAAGCAAAGAACTAACTTGCTTTCTTAAACATGACTAACTAAAATGCGAAAGTCATGTCATTGTCCTATATATTTCAAAACAAAAATAGGATATATACATAGGTCCATCTCAACATCATTATTATATGAATGGCCTAAACAATAGCAAGTCATTAGAACTACCCAAAATTGGGGGATCTAAGACTTGTGAAATAGGAATAATGCACATAACCCGATATATTGGGGCTCCAATATCCACAAAAAAAAACATATTTATGCCATTCTAGCTACTTTCGAGAATCTCCTGAACTATAAATGGTTTACGTAGACTCGAGCTTTACAATTTTCAAACGTATCACATTGATCTAACAACCATGTTTTCCCTTTGAAAACTAAGTTTGCAACTGAATTTGGATATTAAACAGGTTAAATACTCGAGCTATTTTCAAGTTCAACTTCAAAAACTAATCTTAGTGCATAATTGTTGTTTCAATACTTCAATTTACTCTAGATATTAGAGAGTATGACTAGTATAGAGAAAAAGAAACAAAATCATGATGCATAAAACATACTTGCTCATACGAAAATTTAATACTCAATCATTCATCATGAAAATTTTATCAAGACACTTTATTAACATAAGACAAACAGTTTCATGAGTTAGAATGAAAACAAAGACTCCTAAATTCTAAATTAGGAGTCTTTGTTTTAAATTATTCCTCCATTGTTGCAAACATTGGAATTTCGCAAGGAGGATAACATCTACTTTCTTGAGCTTTAAAACAGTTACTACTAGGCTTAGCAGATTTCCTTGTTAAAACTGTGAATGGTAAAAAAAAACGATTTATACGCACTAGTTTAATCGTTTTTAAGATCCTAGTTGTTATCATAATAAGACGAAACACATATTTCTAGACCCTTTCATGCCCATTTCAAACAACATAAAATGGTCTAATTATTAAAAACAAACAAGTCATCGAAGTAACCCAACATTAGGGATTACAATATTCGAAATACACAAAATGGGGGCTATAATATTTGAAAACATAAAATGGGGGCTCAAAAGCCCGAAGTATAGCTAAACTACTCTAGTTCGATGATGACTTTAAGAATTTCATAAACTAGTTTTGTGCAAATTTTGAAATCATAGTTTTATAAGTGAATAATAATAACCATCGGCTATGTTTATCTTTAATAAAACCAATTTAGTAGCTTACGCGTGAAAAAAAAAGTAAACATGAGTCATAAGAAAATTTTCATGCTATTATCAAAGTCCAAAATTTCATTTATAATTTTAATGCATAATTGTTGTTTGCTAACTTGTCGGTATGTTAGGGTGTCATACACCCCCTGTAAAAAGAGTGACATGCAATGTTGCATCTATTTAGGCACGTGCCCCTAGTCCTGAGACATGTGTACTCATCTTGTGGACAAAACTGCTGACTGAGTTGCCGATTATCTTCTCTCTCACTGGGTTTGGATACATGCCTCTAGTCCAGAGACATGTATTTCTATCTTGTGAACACCGAGTATTGCATTTTGAGAAGCGAATTGTCGAGAAATTTATTCAGGTTGCAAAAGCCGAAAAACTCTTTTATCATCTTTACAACTTGTAAAATCAGGCTAAAGTTTCATTGACATATTGAGGGACTTTAGGCCAACGATGACATGATTGAGATGATATCATCCCCTTTAATACTTTTTAAACCAATTTCTTCTCATGTCGTTACATTGATCGCGGATAGATAGGTCGTTATGCTACCACCCTAACCAAATTAATCATTTATAATACTTAAACCTACACTAAACTAGTTAGTGGCAAGTAAAGGGTCGAACCACTAGGGAAGCACGCTAATTCAACATCAAATATCACTAATGCAAGAGTGAAAAGGGGATTTTTTTTGTTGGTTTTGTTGAGTAGAACACTAAAACTACAAGTAAGCAAGAAAATGATGATTTTAAACAATAGAAAATGACGCTAGGGATACGGGGGTGTCCAATATGATTAGAAAGAGAAGAGTAATGGTGATTATCATGAAACATATGTCAAAGAACACAAGGTTCTACCTAAACAATTCATTCTCATGCAATAGTCTAGGCAAATCAATGAAAGAGGTCTACACTAATAAGGATAATTCTCATGCATCCTGTTAGTTACAATCAAATCAAGAGAATAAAGAAGCACAATCAATAAAAACTCCACTTTAATAACTTATTCTCATGCAATCATTAAAATAGAGGTGATCCTAATCTAGTTCAAATCACTTTCATGCATTTAAACTAGAAAACATCAAATAGAGTGCAACAATAATCCCAAGCTAATAAAATCATGTCTTTCATCAATATATGGCATAATTTCAGTCCAACCATCATAATTCATCCAATATCAAATCATATCTTCCACCCCCTTCCCCTAGCTAAAAGTTTAGGCTAGAGAAGGGAGATTAAACATAATATCAAAACTAGAAATAAACTCAAGAAACTCAAAACAAAACATCATTGAAATCAATGAAATCAATAATAACTAGATAAACTAATAAGATTGACAAAAATAAGTAATAATAAAACAAATAAAAAATATTAAAGGAAAGGAGAAGAGATTACTAAAGAAAGGATTAAAAAAAGATGAAAACTTGGATACTTGCTTGATTGATAGAAGATTAAAACTTGAGAAAAGTTGAATACAATAAAGGAATCTTGAATAACAATCTATTTTCTCTCTCTAGATTAGGCTAATGTTCTATGGAATTAGTACTAAGTGTTCTCTATTGCAAAGAGTCCCGTCTATATATATGTGGCTCCACTCAAAACAAAGAGACTTGGACAACAAGGCGCAAATAAATCAGAAACCGAGCCGTGCGGGCCAGCACACGACATATGCGCGTCCGCGCAGTAGGTGTGTGCACCCTCTCAGCGTAGTGCGCGGCCGTAACTTTGAGGGTACGGGGAAAATAAGCGCGCCCTCACAGTAGGCCTGCGCGCCCGCGCATCAGGTGTGGGCGCCCGCACAGAAGACGCACAGCAAGTCACACAAACTCTCTAGTTAGGTTGTGTTTCTTCAGTCTGGCTGTGCGGATTCTGACAGGGTTGCGCGCCCGCACAGCCTAACATGCGCGCCCGCACAAAAGCCTCACAGCACCCCGCGCACAACAGTTAGCTTTGCTTCTTGATATCCTCTTTCTTTCGGCACATAATACTTACAAAAGTAAAGCATGGAAATCAAAATAAAAACAAAGCGTGAAGACTAAGAGAAGGGAAGATAAGGGAGAAAAGAAAAGAGGAAGCAAAACTAAGTAAAAATGCTTAGAAAAAGGGCCAAACAAGTGAAATGAGGGGAGAATCCTTAGATAAAAAGGATAAAAGAGTGGCATAATTGCCACTCATCAAAATCCCCCACACTTGCCTCTTGCTTGTCCTCAAGCAAGGAAAACCGGAACAAAAAGACAAACACAACAAACATAACATGACAAGGTTTTCGCAAAACCAATCAAACCTCAAGGTAATGGAATGCTCAATTTGGACTCATTTGCAAATAAATGCACTAAATAATACTTATCTTTCTCAATTCGAAGGGGGAAAATACGTTCCAAGATGCTCAAGGTTGAAAAAGACAAATCTAAGCTAAGCGTAGAGAACTAATGATTTCATTCTCCGCCCTAGCCCCAACCAAGACGGTCGCGTTCTCTCCACTAGCTTCAATTCATCCCCTAGCTAGCTCCTCATATTTCCTCGAGGGAACCGAAAAAAGAAAATTTTATGTGGAGTCATAAGGTCATCCTGAAATCTCAACTATGCATACTCTCTCCATAGGGTTGAAATCTATCTCCCTCCACCATTCTTTGACCACGCCCCTCTAGAATCCAAGGGTCTTTAGTAGGGTTGTAATGTCATAGCTAGGGGTTATGGTTGGGAAACAATTTGAAAATTTTGGTGGCAATTCCTAAGTGAAGCGTAGGAGTGGCCATCTCTCAAGAACATCCTAAGAATTGAACCTATTCTTCAAACTTACAACCTTTCAAAACAAACCACACCACATTACTTCAATCTTTTTCTTTTTCTTATTTTTTTTCTTGGTTTTCATGAGTTTCAACTTTCTTGCCAAGCCTTTTTGCATACTCTTTTCATGAATAGCCTTTTAAAACCTTATTTGAATCAAATTACACAACTTTCTTGCTCAATTTCAACATTATCAAACTCGAACCTCACAAGCCAGTGCTTCACTAACTACAAGGGTTGGTAGAACATAGGCCGATAGGTTTGTAATATGGCTAAGTTAAGAAAGGGGAAATAAGGCTCAAATTGGTTAGCAAGAAGGTGAATGTAAAAATGAAAACCAAATTTGTAACAAAACACAAAGAAAACAAAGAAAAATTAGAAGAAATGCCCTCTTCCTCCTCTAAAGTTATATGGTCACGATCTTGGGAGCTAGACGCCAACACAAAAATTAAGACATGCACAGTTAAGGATCCTAAGTGCCGCTCACAAGAATGATGAAGGCTAGAACAAATGACGCTCACACGGGATAAGAAACATAGCAAATACTAACTAAGGAAATCCTATCCACCATAGAGAGCAACACCATCTTACCACTTTCCCGTGAACTAGGGGTTCAAACGTCCTCAAAAGTTCTAAACCGGGCTACCTTAGCTTACAATGTGTCCAACTCAACCCAAAGCATTCTGAAACCGTGCAAACCCTTAACAACTAGGAAGATAAGCATTCAAAGACACATCGAGGCAAACTAATCCAAAAGAGTGAGCAAATTACACATCAAAAATCATTTCAAATTGTCATAATTATGCTTGTAACACAAAAAGGGGAAAACAAAACAAAAGAAAGAGGAAGAAATCAAAAAGGTTCACATCCGAGGCATATAATTCAATTAAATCCCAATCGTCATACAAGTGATCGTTCGATAACAACATCAACGATCCCAGGTTCCACAGAACCAAAAACAAACATCCTCGAACCATTCAACTTCTTCCTAAGCTAAACCTAAGCTAAACACCCAAGGAAAAAGAAAATAAAAGAGAGGAAAGGTCTCACCAAATGCCGCTTGAAATGAAGACAAGATAAATTATGCAATCTCACCAAGGGGGGTTCGATTTGCCCTTTGACTTCCTTCGTTTCCGTTTTCAAGCTTCAAAATTGAGCCAAAGTGAAAGAAACGACTAGGATGAAACAAAAATAAAATAAAAAAGTTAAAAATCAAAGAAAGAAACTAAGAATTGAAACTAAATGAAGAAATAGAAATAAAATAAAATAAACTAAAAGAAATTTGGATTAAGGGAAGTTTGGACTATCGGGAGTTTGGATTTTTTCTCATGGGAGCGCCATAACCTAAACAAACACTTGAAAATTCATTAGCAAAAACTTATCAAAATCACCCAGGGACGTAATCATCACAATCAAGCAGATAAATCAACATCAAAACATGATAAAGCCAACCAAACCATAAAAGCTCTACCCCCTACAATGAAATCCCCGCCACACTAGCATGATGACGAGCCTTCCCCCACACTATAAAAAAAAAACATCCGTTTGTCTCTTACACACCCCCCACACTAAAGCAATCCACCGTCCGCGGTGCGCCAAATTAAAACATTGGGAGGGGGCAAAGGGGAGAAATAAAGAACAAGGGGGGCTAGTGGCCTCAAGGGCCGGCTTCGTCATCATCTCCATCATCCTCGGTGTCGTAAGAGAAACCGTCCGGAGGAATACCGTGTGGGTCCCAACCACCGGAGTAACCCGGAGGCCAACCATAGTAACCTCGGAAGAGGTCTTGTTGCCATTGAGGCAACGGGTCGAAAGGGGCGGGAAGCTGAAGAGGGGAAGGGTGGGTAGGGTCGACATATGGATAGTTTGGGTCACCCCTAAAATTGCTCCACCCGGGGGCACAATAATCGTACCCGATTTCCGTCGGGTAGTCTACCCGGGAAAAACCGTGGGAGGAGGGCCCTTGCCAATTGGGCCAAGTAGGTTGTGATCCCTGCTACCCAGGGACTGGGCCTTGATGGGGTGGCCAATAGGGGTAATTTACCGGGGGGGTGACCTCACCCCTATCCACGGCTGCACCGTAAAGAGCTTGGGTTTGCATAAACATACCCTGTTGGTTCTCCATTATACTCTGCATGCCAAGTTGCATGCTCATCATTTGTTGTTCATGGCTAATCATGCCTTGATGCTGTTGCTGTTGCTGATGATGTTGTTGTTGTTGTTTTTGCTGCTGTTATTGTTGTTGTTGCTGTTGTTGTTGGTCGACTTCTATATTCCTTATGCCACCCTGAGCAGTGGGTAGCACACCATTATCTCGCTGAATTTTCCATACATTCCTTGCGTTCCGCTCAAAGGATGTACGGCTGGGGTATGGCAAGATACAATGGTGCTCTCGGTCAACCATCCAAGCATGAAAATTGTTGGCATCTGAAGTTCCTTGGAGGAACCCCGACTTTCTCATCTGCTGTATGTTGATGAATAGATATTTGTCGGCCCCAACTTGAGTGCACGAGGGGAAGAAGCGTTCATATTTGAGCTTCTTGGCAATCCTTGTAATCATCCCACCGAGGGTCATTTCTCCTATCTTGTGGCCCGACTTGATTGCCTCGCAGCACAAGACGAACCAATACCCCATATTGAGCCGCCCTTTCAATTCCTCCCTAGTGGCAACCCACAAAGTAAATAGCTCCTCATGCGAGAGCTTGCTCAAGTCCTGCTTGCTAAATACCGCAAACCCCAGAATGCGGTGTAGAATACGGAACACAGGGTGGATAATATGGTTGGCCATCGAATACTTGGTGTTGAACTCTTCAAAGTCGGTAATCGTTTGCCACCATCTAAATGCATCGTACTCAAGGAACGGGCTCAATGAAGGGGAAAAGAGGTCCGCCTCGGGGTTCAAATCCAACAATACATTAAGATCACTAAGAGTCATAGTGTGCTGGTTGTTGAACAGTTGAAAGGAAATTTGGAAGTCGTTCCCAAGAGGCTCTTTTTTAAAAGAGGCCAAGAATTTGAAGGTGGGATCCTTATAAGTTCGGAATTGATGTTTGATGAACTCACTCATCCCCAAGTTATCAAGGAGCGACCTTATATCGTCGTCAATCCCCAAAGCTCTCATGGAGCGTTGATCATATTGTCGGGAGGGATTTTACTTTCGTCCGTGAAGGTCGTTGAAGAACGTAGCATGGACCTTGTTTGAAAATCTCAATGTAGGGGGAACATTAGGTCCTTGAGATTGAGTTTGTTGGGTACTCGGTTCTTCAACCCTTAGCCTGGGCTCCTTTCTACTCTTCCTTTTTGCTCATTATGTTCAAGCAATACAAACAACCCAACCAAAAGGAGAACTATCTTCGAAATCAACCAACAATTGGAAAACAACAACAACCCAAGTCTCAACAATCTACAAAAGGGTTAGTACTAACAACTAACCACACAAATATAACGCCCAAGACAACAAGAATCAACAACAAAGCAGTCAATCAAAACACATTATGATAGCAAGAAATTCTCATGAAAGTAGTTGCATTATCATCAATACAAACACCAAATTTCTCAACTTAATTTCATGAAAATGGCTTCCAAAACAATAGTATTAACAACAATGTCCCCAAAATCATTAAATTTCACACTAATAACCAACAAATCCTTCACAAAGAAAACAAAAATCACATGCAATTCACTCAAGCTAATTCATGTTTAATAACTAAAAATTTTGCATAAATAAGTGAAATTAAGTAATAAAATAGAAAAACTTAGAGTTATACCACTTTATAGAAGATTGAACACCACTAAGAGCCTCCAAGAACACCACCTTCAATTAAACTTGCAAACCATTAAAATGGAGGATTTCTGGGTATTTTGGAGGGAGAAAGTGGGTGAATTTGTGAGTAGAGTGAAAGTTTTTGATGGATTTGAAAGAAAATCAATGGAATTTTTGAGAAATGGGTGAAATTTGATGGTTAGGGTTTGGGCTTGTGAGGAGAGAGAAGAGAGCATGAAAATTGGGTTTCGAAAATATGAGAATGAAATCGGGAAGAAGATGGTTAAAACCCGGTTTTCCTAGCTCTGCGCGCCCGCACAGGTAAGTTGCGCGACCGCACAAAAGTCGCGCACTAGGTCGCGCAAACTCTCTGTCTCGAATCTCCAATTTTGATTAAATTTGTGTGGGTTCCGACAGTGAACGCGCGCCCGCACACATACCCTGCGCGCCCGCACATAGGTCGCATAGCAAGTCGCGCAAACTTTCTGCCTCGAGCTTCAATTTTTGAATAAATCTGTGCGGGTTCTGACAATGCCTGCGCGCCCGCACAGATCACACTACGCGCCCGCACAGATGTCGCGCACAGGGTTGCACAGAGTAAAATTCGATTTATCCTCACATCTTTGAAATAGAAAATCCTTGTTCCTTCATCATCCAAACACCTATTAACCAAAAAGATGAAAAAAATCAAATTCAAATTCAAAAAGGAGAAAGTGAAATCGGAATATTCTAAAAAAAAGCATACAAAGGAGTAAGAAACTTGGGTTGCCTCCCGAGAAGCGCTTCTTTATGAGGTCACTAGCTTGACCATGAGAAAAATTCTTCAAGTGGGAGGCTTGGGATCCAAAGGATCAAGCATTATATATTCGATGATACCAACTTCTTCCTTGCAAAAGTAATGCTTTAAACGATGACCATTAACCATAAACTTGTTACCTTCCGCGTCTAAATCAAAGGAGCCATAAGGAGTAGTCTTGTATATCACAAAAGGACCCGACCACTTTGATTTGAGTTTACCCGGAAACAAACGAGGCCTTGACTTGAAAATCAAAACCTTGTCTCCAACCTTAAAGTTCTTGTTTCGAATATGTTGTTCATGCCACTTTTTGGTCTTCTCCTTATATAACCTTGAGCTCCCATAAGCATCATCTCTAAGCTCTTCAAGTTCATTGAGCTTAAGCAATCTCTTCTCAACGACCAACGATAAATCCATATTGAGCTCTTTGATGGGCCACCAAGCCTTGTATTCTAAATCAACCGGCAAGTGACAAGCCTTTCCATAGACCAACCTATAGGGGGTCATGCCGATTGGAGTCTTGTACGCCGTCCTAAGAGCCCATAGTGTGTCATCAAGTTTGAGAGACTAATCCTCCTTGATTTGTTCACCATCCTTTCAAGAAGATTTTTGATTTCACGATTCGAGACCTCCACTTGTCCTTGAGTTTGAGGGTGGTAAGGTAATCCAACCTTGTGATGAACGCCATATCTCTTGAGAAGAGCTTCAAATTGCTTTTTGGCGAAATGGGAGCCTCCATCACTAATTAGCACCCTCGGAACTCCAAACCTAGGAAAAATGATCTTCTTTAGGAGATTAAGCGCAACCTTGTGATCATTCGTAGGTGAGGGTATGGCTTCAATCCATTTAGTCACATAATTGACCGCTACCAAGATATATAGATTCCCACAAGAAGAAACGAAAGGCCCCATAAAATCCACCCCCCAAACATTGCGCGACGAATTGGTGGGCGTCTTTATGCATTGTCGGCCACCACAATAAGGATTGAGAGATTTTTGCCACTGTTTTGTCAACAACACTATGTCCTCCACATGGTAGTGAGTGGCAATGCTCGCTCAAGAACACCTTGAATTTCATGATCTGGAACGCACTTCCGATAAAGGCCATCTCCACATTGCTTGAATAGGTATGGGTCATTCCAAAAGTATCTTCTAACCTCCTTGAAAAACTTCTTCTTTTGTTGAGAAGAGTACTTCGGGGGAACGACTCCACATGCAAGATAGTGGGCTATATCCGCGTACCAAGGGGTAGAAGTTGACACCAAAGCCATGAGAGCCTCGAATCCTATCTCATCATTAATCGGTACATCCTCCTTGTTCTCAAATGGTAGCCTAGACAAATGATCCGCTACATAGTTCTCTGCTCCTTTTTTGTCCCTCATTTCCATGTGAAAGTCTTGGAGAGAGAGAACCCAACGGATCAAGCGAGGCTTTGCTTCTTTCTTGGTCATAAGATACCGCACGGCGATGTGATCCGTGTACACAATAACTTTTGAGCATATGAGATAGCACCGAAACTTATCGAATGCAAATAGTACCGCTAACATCTCTTTCTCCGTTGTTTTGTAATTCTTTTGAGCCTCATCTAGAGTCCTACTTGCGTAGTAGCTGACACATGATCTTCCTTGTTTCTTTTGACCAAGAATGAAACCTACTGCAAAGTCACTAGCATCGCACATTAGCTCAAAAGGCAAGCTCCAATCAGGAGCTTGCACAACGGGAGAAGAAATGAGAGCTTCCTTGAGCTTATGAAACGCCTCAAGGCAAGCCTCATTGAAGTAAAAAAACAACCTCTTTTTTGAGTAATTCTGTCAAGGGTTTGGTGATTGAAGAAAAATCTTTAATAAACCTCCAGTAAAAACCGGCATGCCCAAGAAAAGCCCGTACCCCCGTGATAGAAGTAGGAGGGGGCAACTTTTCGATCACTGAAACCTTGGCCAAATCTACTTCAATGCCTTTTTTGAAACCTTATGGCCGAGGACAATGCCCTCCTCGACCATAAAATGGCACTTTTTCCAATTTAAAACCAAACTCGTCTCTTGACACCTTTTCAAAACTTTTTCAATGTTAAAAAGACAAGTGTCAAAAGACGAGCCGCCAACAATAAAATCATCCATGAAAACCTCAATTTCTTTATTAGGCATCTTAGAGAAAATGGAAGTCATGCATCTTTGAAAAGTAGAGGGAGAATTGCATAATCCGAACGACATTCTTCGGTATTCAAATGTCCCATATGGACATGTGAAAGTAGTGAGTTTTCTCTTGATCACTTAGATGGATAGGGATTTGGAAAAATCCGGGATACCCATCCAAGAAACAAAAGAAATCATGGTAAGAAAGCCTTTCAATCAATTGGTCCATGAAAGGGAGAGGAAAATGATCTTTCTTTGTGTTTTTGTTCAATCTCCTATAATCAATGCACATTCTCCACCCGGTCACCGTCAAGGTGGAGATTTCCTCTCCCTTTTCATCCTTGATTATGGTCATCCCACCCTTCTTTGCTATCAGAGATAGCATAGATGATGCCCGCCTCACGTAGTTTCAAAATTTCTTTCTTCACAACCTCTTGAAGGTTGGGGTTTAACCTTCTTTGAGGTTCAATGGAGGTGGAATGATCATCTTCAAGATGAATACAATGCATGCATAAAGAAGGGATAATACCTTTAATATCATCAATGATATACCCTATCACATCCCTATATTTCCTTAAAACATAAAGAAGTTTTTCCAAATTAAGACCATCTAGGGTAGCATTGATAATAATAGGGTATTTTCCCTCCTTATCAAGAAAAGCATATTTTAAAGAAGGGGGGAGGGGCTTGAGTTCTACCTTGGGAGGAGGCTTAGAACTCTCCTCCAATTTCTCTTCCTTGGACTCAAGCTCGATCTCAACTTGTTGTTCAACTTCCTCCTTTGAGGATTCCTCCATTTCCATGAAAAATTCTTTAGGCTCTTGAGAATGGAACTCTTCTTTGCATGTAAGGGCTTCTATCATTGGGTCTTGAGACCTCATCACGACCCTCCCCAAGCTATCTAGCTCCTCATTAACAACATCAACTCTATAGCGTTTTTCAACCATGGGGGTCTTGAGCACCTTAGAAAATTCAAAGACAATCTTTTCATCGGCCACTTCACTAGTGATGGTGTTTTTCTTGCAATGGATGACCGCCCCCAAAGTTTTAAGAGCTTCACGTCCCAAAATCAAAGGAGTGTTAACATCTTCCTCCATATCCATCACTACAAAGTCACAAGGCACGTAGATGTGTCCCACTTGAATTGGAACATCCTCAAGCTCTCCACAAGGTAATTTCACTAATCGATCGGCCAATTGAATTGTCTTCCTTGTAGGGATAATCTCAATATTGAGTTTTTGAGCAATGGATAGAGGGATTAAACTAACACTTGCTCCAAGATCGGCTAAGGCGCCCCTAGCTTCCATGTTTCCAATTTTTACTGGAAAAGTCAAACTTCCTGGATCTTTTTCCTTCTTGGGAATCTAATGTTGGACAAGAGCACTCACTTGATGTGGAAGGGTGATAAGCTCATCATTGAGCTTCCTCTTATTGGTGAGGATATCTTTGAGGAACTTGGAATAAGATGGCATTTGTGTCACAACTTCAAGAAAAGGGAGGTTGATATGCAAATTCTTTATGACACTAAGAAATTTTGTGAACTTGTCATTCAACTTCCTCTCCGCAAGCCGACCGGGAAAAGGAACCGGTCCATCAAGATTCCTAGCCTCACTAGAAATTGAAGTTGTCTTCTCATTGTAAAGCTTCTTCTTCTCCGAACCTCCTTCTATGTCATCACCCTTTTCTTTCTCACCTCCCTTGTTTTCATTCACACTCTCCTCTCCTCCCTTCTTTTTCTCACTATCCCCTTCATTTGGCCCTTCATAGGAAGTTCCCGAACTCAATGTGATTACCTTGCATGTATCGGGTTTTGGATTGTGAGATGGGTTAGGTTGTGGTTGTCCGGGTAGAGTGGATGGTGAATTGAAAGGAGTTCTCTCGGCCAATTGAGCTAGTTGTGAATCAACCATCTTGTTGTGAGCTCTTATATCTTGCATTAGTTGCCCAAAAGATTGCATTTGCGCATGCATGGATTAGAGGAGATGAGTTTGAGTTAGCTCCGCTTGAGGTGCTTGTTGTTGATGGTTTCTTTGAGGTGCTTGGGTTTTATTAGTGTATTGGTTGTTCCTTGGATAGCTTCCTCTTGGGTTTTAGGGTTGAGATGGAGGTGGATTTTGATATTGAGGGTTGGAGTTATAGAAAAGTTTAACTTGTTGGTTCAATTGTTAAGGTTAAGGTACAAACCCGGGTGGTGGTTGTCTCCAAGCTACTCCACCGCCGCTTCCTCTAAATCCCTCTTGCCTTGTGTTGTAATGCCGCTACGTGTTCGGGGCTTAAACCTCCACAATAGGATGTATCATGGTTCGTTCCTCCAAAATTTTGACAAGAGAAAGAGTTAACTTGAGAAGAGCTTGCACCACCACTTGAACTTGCATTCACACTCGTGTTCAACTTGGAAAGCCCTTATGTTAGTTGATCAATTTGATGTTGTAATTGATCAACTTTCTCCAATTCGTAAATACCACTTCTCTTTGGAGCGTTTCTTCTTCGGCCCCCCCAAGAGTAATTCTCTGCTACCTCTTCTATTGTAGCTTCAACTTGATTTTGAGGGATCTCGATTACTTGACCACCCGCCTTCGCATCTAAATTGGCTCTTGACATGGTCTCCAATCCGTCGTAGACAAACCGCATGAGCAACCCTTGATGGTACTCATGGTGGGGACATGCTTGTACTAAATCCTTCAAGAACGCCTTTACCAGCTCCCTCCATGTTGTGAGAGTGTTAGGCTTTACTTGCTTTACCCATTTCTTTGCTCGTCCAGTGAGAGATTGTCGGAAAAGGTGCATACAAATGTAGTCTTGACTCACTTCATTGGTTTGCATCATTGCGCACAATTCAAGGAATCGGTCCAAATGTTCAATAGGGTCCTCACTTGCACTTCCGGAAAATTGCTCCGATTAGACCATTCGCGTATATTGTGGATGGATCGAGAAGTTGGTTTCCGTGACGGGTAGCAAAATCCCTCTCGTGAGCTCGTAATCCTCCGAATTTCCAAACTCACGAAACAAAACATCATTCTCTTATCCCACCATTAATTCGTGTGGTGAACTTGAAGAGTAAGTATCACTCTCACTATCAACTATATCACCAAAACCTCTTCCCTCGTCTTGGTAAAGCCTACAGACTTGTCTCAAGGCTCGGTTGATTTCGTGGTCAATTAGATGTGAGGGTGCTCCTTGAGACTCCTATGCATTCACCAAAGCTTAGCAAACAATTAGCAATGACAAGGATGATAAAACAAAAAAAAAAGAAAAGAAAGCAAAATGACTCTAACAAAAGCAATAATAGACGCTAAACCAGCCGCTTCACCGACAACGGCGCCAAAATTTGATCGCGGATAAATAGGTCGTTATGCTACCACCCTAACCAAATTGATCATTTATAATACCTAAACCTACACTAAACTAGTTAGTAGCAAGTAAAGGGTCGAACCACTAGGGAATGAAGCACGCTAATTCAACATCAAATATCACTAATGCAAGAGTGAAAAGGGGATTGTTTTTGTTGGTTTTGTTGAGTAGAACACTAAAACTACAAGTAAGCAAGAAAATGATGATTTAAATCAATAGAAAATGACGCTAGAGATACGGGGGTGTCCAATATGATTAGAAAGAGGAGAATAATGGTGATTATCATAAAATATATGCCAAAGAACACAAGGTTCTACCTAAACAATTCATTCTCATGCAATAGTCTAGGCAAATCAATGAAAGAGGTCTACACCCCAACAGAAAGAGACTTGGACAACAAGGCTCAAATAAATAAGAAACCCAGCCGTGCGCGCCCGCATACGACATATGCGCACCCGCACAGTAGGTGTGTGCGCCCTCTCAGCGTAGTGCGCGGCCGCAACTTTGAGGGTACGGGGAAAATAAGCGCGCCCGCACAGTAGGCCTGCGCGCCCACGCATCAGGTGTGTGCGCCCGCACAGAAGACGCTTAGCAAGTCGCGCAAACTCTCTGGTTAGGCTCTGTTTCTTCAGTCTGGCTGTGCGGGTTATGACAGGGCTGCGCACCCGCACAGCCTAACATGCGTGCCCGCACAAAAGCCACACAGCACCCCGCGCACAACAGTTAGCTTGGCTTCTTGAAATCCTCTTTCTTTTAGCACATAATACCTACAAAACCAAAGCATGGAATTCACAATAAAAACAAAGCGAGAAGACTAAGAGAAGGGAAGATATGGGAGAAAAGAAATGAGGAAGCAAAACTAAGTAAAAATGCTTAGAAAAAGGGCCAAACAAGTGCAAATGAGGGGAGAATCCTTAGAGAAAAAGGATAAAAGAGTTGCATAAATGCCACTCATCATACATCACCAAGATCACCTTACTTGTAAAAGCGCTCTACAATGACAAAGTATCAAGCAGATTCTTTAGCACGCTAACACTAGAAAATACTTTTTCTTGCCATAATAGCTACTTGTCTCGAACACTTAGTGAATCAAGAATCGTTTTGACATGCTTAAATATTACTTAAAGATTCTCTATTCTTAGGGAACTTCACAGAATGAGTCTCACATTTATTTCCTTGACTACTTTGATCATCATCTAT
The DNA here is from genome assembly GCF_001683475.1 of Chenopodium quinoa. Classification (NCBI taxonomy): domain Eukaryota; kingdom Viridiplantae; phylum Streptophyta; class Magnoliopsida; order Caryophyllales; family Amaranthaceae; genus Chenopodium; species Chenopodium quinoa. The sequence continues at coordinate 253,259 of NW_018743880.1, read as the reverse complement.
TCTAGACTCGATCAAAGTGGGGGATAATTGTAGACACCTACTCTTGGCCTCTTGTCCCGAAAGGAAGTGCGATGATATTAGAAAAATTCATTCTTCGTGCTAGATCAAGGTTGAAGTGTTTATGGACTACGAAATGCATTATAAAGCCTTGTCTGATTACTAATCAGGCCTAAAATGTGCTCATACATGTTTAAACTTGATTAATATCGGACCCAAATGCGGGAAAATGCAATGATTCGATCCAATTGCTCTTACATTGTTGAAAATCGAGCTAGAAAGATTAAAAAAACCTTCATATTTCCATGCATGGCCTATGAAGATGGATATCCCTTTCAAAGAGCTTTCCAACATTATATTATACGCCCAATTTCGAGCTAAAAAAAAGAAGTTATGATAAAAACATTAATCTGGGCCCTAAAACCGACACCCTTTCACTCCAATGGCTATATCTTTTGATCCTTAGCAGATTTTAACCTAATTCAAACTGAATTGGGAAGTAAATATTCAGAACTTTCCAATAATATCTCACACGCCTAAATCCAACATTGCAATAAAAAGTTATGGAAGTTTTGAGATGCGCAAACTTTCTAATGAGCGGCTCATTGAGATGCCCGTGGCACCCAGTGCGACTCAGAGATTTTCGCGCGCACCTGATGGCGCGGCTCTAAAACCCTGAACCTAGATCACTACGCCTATCAATAGTGGTATTCATTCAGCATTACGAGGACAGGAAGTAAAATTATTCTGTCGAATTACCTATCCACCTAGTCTACTTATAATCATATTATAATTAGACTAGGTTAGGAAGTCCGAAACCTCTCTAACCCCTCGACATGGCCAACCATAATAGGGGATGAGGCCCATCATGGGCCTAGTCCACTCGTGCTCGATCTAGGCATTTTGTGTGACGTTATAGTATCTGTCCAATTAGGCTTTGGCCTATTTTACTAGCCCAAAGATCGTTAGTACCTCTAGCTATGATATAACGAAGACCCCAATGTACAAACTTTATTATCTCCATAATTTGATCCATTTATATATATCTAGAAATTGCACATGACGATGACATAAATTCTTCAATCTCCCACTTGTCTGAGACAAGTGTGGAATATTCAAATTCCTTAAGTCAATGTGTATCAATTTGAAAATATGATTTCATCACATGTCGAGATCATATTAATCTACAAATCGTTTATTGTAACCTGAGTTCAAATTACAAAACCAAATGATTACTGAGTAATGCGTTTGAAAGCGGCCACGTATTTCTTGAATTTTCCCTCTTCAAGCGGCCATGTCACATTCCCTAATTTAATAGGTAGACTCTATCTAATCTTATAGAACCAAGGCTCCCACTCAAATTTTGAAGTAACTAGGAAACATCCTTTATAATCTCCAATTACGGGTAGACGTTTAAATGTACCACAGTTAAATCAATCATTGAACAGAATCAATGTTCCACTCATGTCAAAGGGATCGACTAATATGTCCAGAAGTTCTATACTTGAACTTCAAAGTAGGTCAATAGTTCGATCATGCATCATTTATACATATCCAAGTGATTGAATGAGCATCACTATGCCCCTATAGCCCATGAAACTGTGCTATCCAACCAATCTTACATGTTGGTCCATTTATTGAAATCATTTATGTCCACTTTAATGATTTCGAACTAGGAACTTTAATAATATATGAATTATGTTCACCTGTGGGGTTTCATTCACAACGTCATCAACCTAACGAGCCCGTCAATTCATAATTATCTTGAACACTTTATTTAATTTCCAATACCATTATTAAATAAGAGAAATGATAATATATGTTTTAAACATAATTCTGCAAATATATATATTCGTTATGCAATATGTTTTCTCCAAACACACACAACTTGAATTAGATAATTTTCTACAATCCGAGACTTTCATATGACTCTCATACCTTAGTTTGTGGAAAGGGTTTAATAAATGATATTAACATTCATAATTAAACTCTGCAGATCACGCCAGTTGTCATTGATCTCATAAACGAGGTGATTTCTCATATCTATCTGATGTGACCATGGCTCCTTTGTTTTTGCAAAGGTATCCTTTTAGTCACATGACAATTTGATCCAAACTTCCTCCTTAACTACTCTTACAATATTATGATATTGAGTATGCGACAGTGTTATGCTTTGAACTCTTCAAGCTTATTGTCCTTCTCCATTTAGACACAAAATGTATCTAGATCAATATCTAAAGTCATCTTGCCTGTTTGGAAATTTGCATCCGTATAACCTTTTGACAACTTGTTTACTTTTTCCACCATAAACTAGAGACATTCCTTTAGTGCTTCTCAAGTACTCAAGGATTTGTTCTTATTAACTTTCAGTATGCTTAGTCTGAATTTTCTTGAAAACTGCTACACATGCACAAGTCATATGTAACATTTGTCTCACTATCATGGCACATATAATGTACCCTTTTGTAGAAGCATAAGGCTCACTATCCATACGACTGAACTCTACTAGCTTTTGAAGGCACTGAGTTTTACTGAGCGTAATACCATGAAACTGTTGTGGTTTGGTGAGTCCGACTCACCGCGGAAACAAACCCAAAAACAAGACCGCACTCGCAATAAATAAAACCATAAACATAATTAAATTAATCACAAGATTAAAATAAGCTAATTACCTTTGACACGTGCTTCGCTCCAAAATGAGCTCTTACTTGAAAGCTTCAAGTCCCGCTCACACGGAGACCTCCAACGAAGTCCACCCGCACCAACAAAATCGACTAGGTCCAATGTCTTGGGGTTAGCAAGACCCGACCAATAAAACCCGAGTAATTATATTGAGTTCAAAGGTTTTCACTAATTGTGATGCCTTTTCCAACTCTTACTCAAGCATCATTCCCAATGCCCATACTTGGGTATTTATAGGAAATGATGGGAGTATCATTTACTCTCCCATCAATGTGGGATAGTATGATTTTTCCATTTTATTTTAAAGCTAAAATAAAATTAATAATCAAGCTAGTAATAAATCAACAAGTGGCAAGCTCATGTGAGAGGTTAGGTGAGGACCACTTGGAGAAGGGGGGGACCAAACTTGCTCCCCACTCCCTCTCCCATAACCGGCCACCACACTCCACACACACTCAAGGACCACAAGCCACATGGCACCCACCCTTGGGCACCAAGGCAACCAAGGTGGGCTGCCATGTGCTGCTGCCCGTGGCAGCCACGCCAAGCAAGCATAGCAGGCCCAGCACTCGCATGCGGGCTGCCAGGCGCTGCTGGCTAGCAAGCTGAGCATACTTGTGCGGGCTGCTGCTGGCCTTAGCCAGCGCTGCTAGACAGCAAGCAATGGCCTAGCCATGTTGCTGCTAACTATGGCGAGCTGGGACGCCTAGCGTGCTAGCTGCTGCAGCTTGTTGCGGCATGGCTTGCTAGCCATTGCGCGCACAAGGCTGCGCCTAGCATACTAGCACGCACTAGGCAGCGCCTAGCCTTGCGATGCTAGCATTGGTGCGCTAGCACGCACCAGCCAGCCTAGGCTCGGCTTGTTGCGCATGCTAGCCACCATGCTAGGCCATACGCCCTTAGCACTCGGTTTGCTTTGGCATTCCAATGCTAGGGGTATTTTGGTCTTTTGTTGATTTATTACTATTTCTCGTCTCGTCTTTTACTATTTTTCGACTCGACTTCCGACGCTCGGTTTCGACGCTCTAAGCTCGAATTTTCGACGTCTAAATAAATGTTACTCAGTCGACTCATTAATTCCTTCCGAATTAATTTGTTGGTTCGATTTGTTGAATGCTTGGGTGTGACCCGAAGGGTCCAGTCAAGATTAAGCTGTAATATTAATTATTCATTAATATTACTGATCGGAAGCGGCCTCCACCCAGGCATTCCGATCACTTGACCTCACTGAATATATTAGCTTTCTAATAATTCTGAACCCACTAACGGAATAGTACACTTGTTCGAAGGACACCATTCCTTTCAATCTCCCACTTGTCCTTCCGGACAAGTGCGCATTTTGTGTACAGCCTTTTTCCTATGTCGCTTAATGTCTCTTCATGAACTATAAGGTAAGATTTGTTTTGTCATCCTTATTACGTCCAGAAGTGTTTCTCGATTCCGAGTCCGACTGTCAATAAACAGATGATTTCTAAAATCCATCCGAGCACGGCCATGCATTTTACAGTCTCGCTCATACAACAAAGACATCTTCCCTATTTTAGTAGGGGGACATTCCCAGTCTTGTAATGTAGCTCCTCTTACTGAGAGGACCTAGTCGCCCGAGTGTTGCCGTTATAATCCCCTATTGCGGCAGACGTTTGACAACATCAAAGCGAACTAGTACTCAAACAAGAGAACTCACAATACTCATGGTCGAGGAAATAGGTTCCGATAGCCATAATGAGAAGTATACTTATGACAAATTTTTAATTTCTTAAAGTATTCTCATATGTCGATCTAGTATGGTTCTAAACCAATACCTGTGCAAATGATTTATGACAATCATGTCCTTGTAGCACATGAAACGATGCTATAAATCAAACTACACATTAATCTCAATCGGTCATTAATCGTCCATCGTTTAAATGACCTTGATTAGGGATAATTTTCGATTATAATATTCAATGTTCACTTAATAGGTTTTTCCTTACCAAGACTGGTCTTGATACCCTATTTTGAATATTCTCATAATCGAATGGACTCATTATTTAATCCTAAACCACAATTAAATAGCATAACGGAGTAATAAAATATTGCATGAAATTTTATATTACTCCAAAATTTGAATGGTTTTCCTTAGCGTCTTACATTAATTTTTCTCAAAATTAACTAAAACACTAAACAAGGAAATCAAAGCCAGTCTCCTACATGCTTGATTCCCATTGCCTCAACGTGCTTGTTGTGCTTCACTTGAGGCAAAGGTTTAGTAAGTGGATCGGCTACATTGTCATCCGTTCCAACTTTGCAAATTCTGATTTCACCCTCTGATTTCCATTCTCGAATCATGTGAAATCGCCGCTTGACATGTTTGACCTTCTGATGTTCCCTAAGCTCTCTGGCATGAGCAATAGCTCCATTGTTGTCACAATAGAGGGCTATTGGACCTATGAGAATACTTTAAGCATTGCGACTAGTGAAAAGGTTTCATCGTAATCAATACCATGAACTTGTCTGTAACCTTTTACCACCAGTCTAGCTTTGTAAATGAATACATTTCCATCTTTGTCGGTTTTCAACTTGAAAATCCACTTACATCCGATAGGTGTATAACCTTCGGGTAAGTCAACCAAGTCTCAGACTTGATTTTCAAACATGGAATCCATTTCAGATCTCATGGCCTCTTGCCATTTAGCAGAGTCGGTGCTTGCCATCGCTTGCTTGTAGGTTGCCGGTTCATCTCCATCCATAATCAGGATGTCCTGATTCTTGGTTAGTATTAAACCAAGATATCTATCAGGTTGAGATCTCGGCCTCTGAGACCTACGTAGGGTAATGGATTGAGCATTTGCATTGTCGTTTCGACTTTGCACATTTTGATCATTTTGACCTACGACAATAGATGTTGTTTGAGCACTTTGACTGTCATTATGATTTTGTTGCTCATCTTCACGAACTTTGTCGAGTTCGATTTTCCTCCCACTTGTCATTTAGGAAAGGTGCTCCTTCTCCAAAAAGACACCATCGCAAGCAACAAACACTTTGTTCTCCGATTTGTTGTAGAAGTAATACCCTTTGGTTTCTTTTGGGTAGCCCACAAAGTAAACCTTGTCAGATTTGGGATGAAGTTTGTCAGAAATCAATTTCTTGACATATGCTTCGCATCCCCATATCTTTAGAAAAGATAACCTAGGAGGTTTCTTCGTCCATAATTCATATGGAGTCTTTTCTACAGCTTTTGATGGAGCACGGTTCAGTGTTAGTGCTGCAGTTAGAAGTGCATGTCCCCAGAAAGAGATAGGAAGATCACTAAAACCCATTGTTGATCGTACCATATCTAACAAGGTTCGATTTCTCTTTTTGGATACTCCGTTCCATTGTGGAGTTCCTAGAGGTGTCAATTCTGAAAGTATACCCTTTTCTTTCAGATGGTCATCGAATTCTTGGCTCAAGTATTCACCACCTCGATCCGATCGAAGGGCTTTGATTTTCTTGCCAATCTGATTTTCAACTTCACTCTGAAATTCTTTGAACTTTTCAAATGATTCAGATTTATGCAACATGAGGTAGACATAGCCATATCTACTATAGTCGTCTTTGAAAGTGATGAAATATCGATGTCCATTTCTTATGGTTAAGCTCATTGGTCCACATACATCGGTATGTATAAGACCCAATAAGTCACTTGCCCTTTCTCCCAACTTGGAGAATGGCCGTTTAATCATCTTGCCTAATAGACATCCCTCGCAATTCTCAAACGATTCTAAATCGAAAGAGTCAAGAACACCTTCTTGTAGAAGTTTCTTGATGCGTTTGATGTTGATGTGGCCAAGACGACAATGCCACAAGTAAGTCTGATTTGACTCTATGGTCTTAGCTCTGTTGGTATCATTATTCACATCATAAACTTGTTTGTCTAAAGAAAGCACATAAAGGCCATTTTCAGAATGTGCAATACCATATAAAACATTATCGAGATAAAACGAACATTCTTTGTCCTTTACTCGAAATCCAAAACCTTTGGCGTCCAACGCCGAAATTGAAATAATGTTTTTGGTAATGTTAGGAACATAATAAACATTATCGAGTTCCAAAACTAGCCCGGTGGGCAAAGACAAACTGAGAGTTCCTACGGATACGGCACCAATTCTGGCTCCATTGCCGACCCGGAGTTCAATCTCTCCCTTCTCTAGCCTTCTAGCGTTTCTTAGTCCCTGAGAATTGGAACAAAGGTGTGAGCCACATTCGGTATCTAATACCCATGATGTTAAGCTAGTGAAGTTAAAGTCTATAACGAATATACCTGATTAAGAAGCAACGGTTCCGTTCTTCTTATCTTTCTTGAACTTGAGGCAATCTCTCTTCCAATGTCCCTTCTTCTTACAGTAGAAACATTCGGAATCAGATTTAGAAGACGCTACCTTCTTATCCTTGGTAGCTTTAGACTTAGGCGGAAAATTTTTCTTCTTACCTTTCCCTTTAAAGCCTTTCTTCTTCTTGCCCGAAAATTTAAACGGCTTGCCCTTTTTAATCATGAGCATATCATGCTTTCCCTCATCCTTGAGCGTTTCCTCAGCTTGCTTCAACATACCATGAAGCTCGGTGAGGGTTTTCTCCATGCTGTGCATATTATAGTTCACACTTAATTATTATGTTGTAAAAGACATATTCACTTGCCTAAAAGTGTCAAAGGTCTAACAGAATTATGGATGTTGTCAAATACAAAAGTCCTAAGTTGCCAAAGGAACAATGGAAGAAGCTTTGATGGAATAAGACAAGTATATTCCCAAACTATTTTATCTCATATGGTTATATATTCAGAGGGAACGAACCTATCTTTTTGCCAACTTTCAAATTATCCACACCATTCATCTTCGAAAACAACATTATTCTACAACATTATGTTGTGTGTCCGTGTTGTGTTATGGTTTTTGTTTCTCATTTCCATATCTTACATATACATAGCTTTGAAGATCCTTATTCGTTATGTTTTCCTCAGCTCATTCATATCCTCCCACTCTATTTTTACAAACCCATGGTGCTCTAAGTTAAATTCATCCCTTTTTATGGTTCAATGATACATGAAGAGTTGGATGAATATATACATGTTGAGGGGGAAGTTGTGAAAGGATTGAAGTGCGTGTGATTTATCATTTGATGTCTTGGAGGAAGAATTAGCTTGAGGATAAAATAAATCCCAAGATGAAAAAGAAGGATAAGGAACTAAAGTGAAATAAGGGAGGAACCAATTAAAGTGGTTCATATATTTGGTGTTGGAACTCAATAGTATATGAGTAAGTTTTATCTTCATTACTTTAAAAGAAAATTTTGAAAGTCACCCAAAAAAAAAGAGGTGATTATTGAATCTTTAGATGATGAAGGACTTTATTCATGAAGCTTGAGAAAGCTAAGGAACAGAAGGAGATATTAAAAGAACTTGATCATGAATATTCAAGTTTCACTTATGAACATGTTTCATAAGGAAGGTTGGTGGTTGAAGTGAAGGGAACTTGGTAAGTACATATATACCAAGGTAATTATATGTGTATGTTGTGTTTCGTTGAACATTCAAGAGTGTGAGATACAGGTAATTAAACTCTTATGATTGCTAAGAACCTTATCTCAAACTTTCTAAACTAAGAGCACATCATTTGTCTCAAGTTCCTTCTACTCGAAATATTTCCATTATCTTTTTTCATATCTTTTGAGCTAAATATTCATTATTCTTTTCTCTAAAGAACTTTCAAAATCGAACTTTGCTTGATTTTGTATCTAATCTGTCAAGTTCCTTCATTGGTTTTGAAGTTGGGTCTTTAGATTGTGAATTGGAAATTTGTGTAGCAGCATCCTAGTTTGAAAATTGAGTATCTTAAGCTTTTAGGAATACCAAGTGTTTAACCATTTTTATGGTGGTATGTGTGACATTTGCCCTTATGTATGTATGCACAAATGATTAAATTGAATTAATAACTGTGTGCAAGAATACCCTTTTCGATAATGACAAAAGGGGGAAGAATATGTGAGTTATGTGATGCTTATTATGTGATGTGCTAATAGAAATGCTTATTGAATAGTTATTGTACCTGATATAAGTCATATTGATGTACGTCCATATAATGTACTTCAAATTACATGTTATTATCCTTTTATTAGTAGTTCCTTATCGTACATGCATGAATTGTTCAATAGCTCCTAATTTGCATGATTAAGGGGGAATATATACACATCTTCTGTTATCTATCTTGTGATAAGCATCATTTGCTTGTCATCATCAAAAAGGGGGAAATTGTTGTGAGGTTTTGATGATTGTGAACAAATGATGATTATCTAACTAATATGTGTATTGAGATGTGCATGAACAAGTCATGAAGCATGAAGATGATTGAGTACAGGTTAGATCATCATTGAAGATGGTTCCCTACATACAATGTATGGATCGTGCTTGAGTTCCTCAAGGGGAACATAAAGAGAAGAAGTCTAAAAGTACAAATGTATTGTTAGACTTTACATGCAGTTCCTAAGAAGAATGAGAAGATGTTCTTTGCAAGGAATGAGCAGCAGTTCCTCAGGGGGAACAAGTAAAGAGAAGTTCCTTCGCGGGAGTAGAAGCTTCAGAGTAGAAGTTTCATCAGAGAAGAGAAGTTCCTTTGCAGGAACAGAAGCATCAGAGTAGAAGCTTCATCAGAGAAACATGAAGACAGAAAAATAGGAGTATATTTTTCTAGGAATCATGTAAGTATGTTGGACAAGAGAAATTGTCTGGAACAAGCCTAAGGAACTACATTGGAACGTCAGTTGGTAAGGAACTTATTAGTGTTGATGACCAGTAAGTTCCTTACTAGTCAGTCTATAATTCATTTATAGAAGGAACACGAGTTTGCACAGCACTAGTAGTCAGTTTTCCACATTAAAAAGTCATTGCATTATGTTTGCCTACTTTATAGGAAGTTAGTTTTGACTTGGTATTAATATTTATTATTAGATTTTATTTTATAAAAGATAAGTTTTTGAAAATAAAATCTGATTTTCTCTTAGTAAAAAAGATAACTTATTTTCCTAGTTTCTAGGGATTTAGTTTTCAAATAAACTAATTTATAAAATGATTTTATTTCATAAAACAAAGTTTTATAATCAAAATCTGATTGTATTGTAGTCAAAGTCGTGGGAAAAAGATTTTCAAAGTGGTTACCTTAAAAGTAGGAGTTCAGTTGAGATTTTGTTTGTTAAGGAACAAAATGAATCTGGTCTATATGTGAAGTTAAATTAATGAACGAGTGTGTTATTTTAACTTATCTTCTTAAAGAAGTCAGTTTTAAACTCCTATTTTTTAGCACAAGGACTTGGTCCCCTAGGAACTTGTGGCTGTTATTTGCAAAACGTGCTGATTGCTTTCCTAACAAAAAGGAAGTTATTCAGCAAGTCATGGAGCAACTAATTGACCCATTATTGTTGCTTATAATCAGAATTAGTTTTCTATTCGTGGGCCTAAAGATTCAGACCACTTCTGATCATAAGGAACATGGGCAATTAGTGGGTTTTCTAATCTTCTATAAATAGAACGTTTTTAATTCTTTCAAAACTGTCTGACTTTATAGAGTCATTCCATATAGTGTCTCACTTAAGTGGAATAGTTTTTCATGAGAAATATATTATGTCTTCCACGTTGGTGAGTCAGTTCCTTTAGGTTCCAAGTTCCTTACATGTCTCAAAGTGTCCAACATATTAGTTTCGTACATCTATCTTTCATATGTATTTGAGAAATGTTTAAGGGTTTGAGTGAACTCTTGTATTAGGGAATTTGTAAGGGTTTGAGTGAACTCTTGTATTGGGGAGTTGGGAATTTTGAGTGAACTTCTATTTGTGAGAAAGAGAAGAGAAAGAGAAGTGAGAAGAAAAAGAGAAAGAGAAGTGAGAAGAGAAAGAGAAGTGAGAAGAGAGAAAGAGAAGAAAAGAGTAACAAGTTGGGTGACTTGTTTCTCGGGGCTTTGAGTTCGTTGAGGAACTTGAAGTTAGAGTCTTTAGTTTGTAATGGGTCATTGCCCTATTCTAGTAAAGATTCTTTTCCTAAAATCCCTTGTAGTCGTGGTTTTCCTCCTTGATTAGGGCCAAGGTGTTTTCCACGTAAAAATCTCTCTTGCACTTTTAGTTCCTTTAGCTATCTTTCAGTTCCTTTAGATTACTTAGTTTTATTTCCGCAAAAAGTTTGGCTAAACTGTCATACTACAATTCAACCCCCCCTTCTTGTAGTATTTATTAAAACAGCATTAATCAACATCAAGTCCAATTACTTCAAATTTGTTATATAGAAATTTATGCATTTACCCAAATTATCTAGGTTTGTGGATAATTTTTGGTGATAATCGGTAGTATTTCACAACGAAAGCTAGATTGTCCGAATATTTGCAAAATATTATGCAACAAGAAACACCAATAATTCTGAACCAGTCAAAACGACAAACCTTTTAGATGATATTGGGAAACGAAATCAACAATAATTCAACAAATAATCTCCAGAAAAAAAAAATTACAGAAAAAACAAAATGAATACCTCTTAATCAAGCTGTCTCGGACAAGACCAATAGAAGGAAAAACCTTCTCATCATACTCCAATCTGATGACGGGCCCTAAGAGTCTGAAAAATATGAGGAAGACGATTCTGATAAGGACGAGACAAAACCCTAAGTGTAAGATTCACCATCTGAAGATCCTTAATACCAGAAATTGATGAAAAATTGTGAGGTCGGGTACGAATATCAAAGGTGTAAGGCTTTTGGAGCCATGGAATTATGACATGAGTACCTTCGCCGACAGATTCATCAAGAACTCCGCAAAAACGGTCGATGATGACGACCTTTTCGCTGCTGTCGACGGTGTAGAGGGAGTAATAGTCCTTCAGACAGTTTAAAGACTCTAAAAAACAAGAGAATAAAGGAATTATGGTGGTGAAATGGAGGAGATTGAGTGAATTGAGACGTAGAAGAGAGAGATTGAGTTAGGAAAATGAGAGAGGAGAGAGTAAAGAATGGAGGATAAAAGTGTTTAATTTGACGGCTAGGACTAGGAGTGTGAAACCCTAATAATTAGAAATGGGCTCCTCTTTTCATGGGCTTCTCTTTCCAGCTGGGCCAAATATTTATTCCTTCAGACATGGTGTTCGTTACGAATAAATATTTATTCGTAACGGACAATATTTTGCCCGTTACAACTAATATAGTATTCGTAATGGACACATGGTGCCCATTACGAATACTATATTATTTGTAACGGACAATATTTTGCCCGTCACGAATGTATTTAATGTAACGGGCATAGCTTTGCCATTACTAATAACCCGTTACAAATGAAATATTTTCCACTTGCGTTTTCCCTATTCGAATGAAGATTCTTTTCCCAAAATCTCAAGTGGTTGTAGTTTTTTCTCCTTGTTAGGGCCAAGGAGTTTTCCACGTAAAAATCTCTCTTGCATCTATTAGTTCCTTCAATTAATTATTTTGTTCCTTTAGCTTACTTAGTTTTAATTTCGTAAAAAGTTTGGCTAAACTCTCATTCTACAATTCAACCTCCCCTTCTTGTAATATTATTTGAAACAAAAATCACCATCAACGGGTGCTACTCATTCAATCATCAACATCACCACGCATCATCATAATCACAATCATCGGAGTCGTTGGATCTCCAAGCCGCTAAGTGTTTCGGGGTTTTCTGATGTCCTGCGGGAGAGTTACAATTCCGAGACTGGAACCGGACGCCTGTACCTGCAAAACAAACGGATGCTCCGGATGATTGGAGATCCGCCTCCGACGGTCAAGTTAGTACTTGCTTAAGGAGTAATTAATGCGGAAATTAAAGTGATTGGGTCTCTCTAGGTGAGAGTGTTTAATGTGCGTAATCTCCCTTAATGAGGATTAAGGGAGGTATTTATAACCTCGGGAAACGTGCCAATCCTGGGTTTAGGTTAACCTTGGGCTGATTGGGCTTCCCTCGGAAGTTGGGCCTAGGTGGCCGGCTTCTCCATTAGGCATGGAGTATGCCACGTGTCATGACATAATTGGTCCAGGGTGGACGAATAAGCGTGTGCCACGTGGCAAGCCCTGAGAGGTCCAACCGGGGGACACTTGGAAGGACCTGATTGGCCCACGTGGGCATTCCGATTGGTGGGAGCAAAATCCCCTAATCACTAAGTACTCACAACTACAAGAAAATCACGTTATAATAACGAAATTCAAGACCCACGAAGGATCGGCCCCGGCTCGGCATCTACTGAAAAATTGTAATGGGTGGAAGGACCAAGGGCTTCACCCGCGCCGGTCTATGCTTCTTTAGTTGCGGCTGCTTGCGGTGGTCGGGAGATTAAGGAGCTGCATGTGATGGTCGTATATTGGTTGTGTAAATGCGTTGCCACTATGGTGGTCGGTTGTTGATGGTGGTTTGCTGCTGTTCGAATTAGAGCATGGGAGGCTGTTAAAATGTATTTGGTGGTTGTGGACTGTTGCGAGGTGAGGGTTGTGAGTTGCAAAGGTGGAGTTGCGGGTTGAAGGGTCAGGAAGGCTGCTGTTAGTGCGGCGCACGATGGCCTGAGGGAAAGCAGGCTGGTGGGGCTCCAATTGGTGTTGCGTGGTGGTGATTTATGGAGGTGGGTGATGGTGATATTGTGAGGTGGAGAGTTAGAATGGCAAGTGAGGAGTAGGGGAGTGAGAGATTGTGGTGTAGGATAGGTAATTGTGGGGTGAAGTTTAATGGGCAGCAACAACGAGCAAGTAGTAGCATGGAGCATTGACCTTGAACTCAATTTGAACATGAATTTCAATCAAGGACCCGAGAACACCTACAACAAAAAACATACACGAGGATGAAAAGGAAATAAAATAAAATAAAATGAATCAAAATAAAAGTAAAATAAAATATTCTAAAAGAAACAATAAAATCAAATGAAATTAAATAAAATAAAGAAAACAAACTTGAAAATAAAAGAAAATAAATGGAGGAAAACGAGAAGAAATATATTGAAAAGAACCTAAATTAAGAACATTATAAATTAAGAATTATAAAATAAATTACGAATATAAACAAAAAACTACTAAAATACACAAAAAAAAAATCAAAATAGGAAAATAGGAAATAGAGAGAAATAAAGCCTAGAACTAAAGGAAATTATTGTAAACTAAAACGTAAAATAAGCATAAAAATATCTAAAAGTGACATAAAATTCACGTATCAAACTCCCCCAAGCTAATCTTGTGCTCGTCTTTGAGCTAATTAACACGAAACCCAAGAGAAAGGGAGAATGATTTATTCAAGCAAATCTACGACACTAAAAGAGATAAGAATGTACACTAACTCACTTTCGTAGTAATCACGGTCAATTTTAGCAACAAAAGACAAGCCCTTTAAACCTCTAGATCGCCTTAGAGGACGAGTGTGCTCTCATGAGGGTTTCCTAAAAGGTTAACCCACAACTCTAGACAAAAACCAAGACAAGGCAATAAATGAAAGGAGACATAAAAAGAAAAAGAAAACACGAGTTCATATTTGGGCAAGAGATAAGAAGAGGCATCAATGAATGCAAACCTTTCTAAATAGATAAATGTATGCACGTTTCAAGATTTCAATGGTTGATTGTAACATAACATATGTTAAGTGTAAGGAGGGTGATCCCATCGTAAGGCGGTCCTTCCTTAGATGCCCATGGCAATTTAATGGCCTATGACTTTACACTTGTTAAGGTGTAGTAGGATTTGAGTTCCTGACTGTTTGAGGGACCTTGAATTAGAATTGATTCTATCATTAGGCTTTTTTATAAGAAACAAGTAGGAGACGCCAATGAGTTTTAGGAAAACTCATAAACCTCGTTCATGCCTTTCTTCCATGTGGAGTTCAAGGAATAATTTGCACGAATCGTACGTTTACCCATGCCCAAATTGGTCTACATAAACCAGAAATGAGTTTGGGAGCGAGGGTACTAAGATAACGTTCCCTTTAGAGGGGACTCGCTATCTTAGCCCCAGTACGACCTCTACTAGCTCTTCCTTTTTCACAATTTCATTACCAAACAATATATGTAATGCGAAACCTAAAAATGTTAGTTGTTTTATTTACTAGCATTAATCACGTAGGAATTACATTGCAAAAGTCATTATTCTTTTTTTAGTCAATATTCAAGAAAAGAACAAGATAAACAATATTCGCCTTGTCTTAAGTGATAAAACAATAATTAATTATCAAATTCTAGTCTTGAGTAACAAAACAATACTATGTGAATTGATTAATTAAAAGTTTGTTTAAAGTGTTCAAACAACACTATTTATTCAATTAAAGTTATTTAAACAATAAAGAAAAAGTGATTTATCTAAGTGCTCAGGAAACTAACCATTCTTCTTTGGAAAAATTAGAAAAAATAATCCCAACTTTCATCAATTTTGGTACAATCATCCTAACTTTGGATTATTCTAGCTTTGGGGGGTCTTCATTTTCTTCAGTCTTAATGACTGGTTACCTGTTGAGAAGGTTATTATTTTTATGTTTTTTAAAAGCCACGTGTCAGCTTGTCATAGGTCCAAAAAAAAATTAAAAAAAAATAAATTAAAAATCAGAAAAAAAATCCCCCCTAAACAACCAGTTCCCCCACCTAAACCACCCCCCTCCCACCAGTCCCTCCCCAGCCCCCACCCCGAAATTACCCCCACCCTGCCGGAAAACTCCCCTTACCCCCCGACCACCACTCCCCACCCGCTGAACCTCCCCCTCCCTTCCCCACCCACGAAACCCTCCCCCCCTCCCCTTCCCCCACCCCGTAAACCCCCTTCCCCCACCCCGTAAAAACTCCCCTCCCCTTCCCCCATCCTCTAAAACGGCCGGAAATTAAGCCCCCTTGCCGTTTCCGGCCGTTTTTAAGGGTGGGGGGAAGGGGAGGGGGGAGTTTTTACGGGGTGGGGGAAGGAGGGGGAGGGTTTTAGGGGGTGGGGGAAGGGAGGGAGGAGGGTTTCGTGGGTGGGGGAAGGGAGGGGGAGGTGTTTCGACGGGTGGAAAGTGGTGGTCGGGGGGTGGGGGTGATTTCGGGGTGGGGGCTGGTGGAGGGGGTGGTTTAGGTGGGGGAACTGGTGGTTTGGGGGGGGATTTTCATTATTATTTTTTTTCTGATTTTTTTTAATTTTATTTTGTAATTTTATTTTTTTTGGACCAATGACAAGCTGTCATGTGTCATGGTGACCTCTTATTAAAGGTCTTTGACCGGTTTGGGACTGAATAAAATGAAGACCCCCTAAAGTTTGGATCTTTCCAGAATAATTCAAAGTTGGAATTATTATACCAAAATTGATGAAACTTGGGATTATTTTTTCTAATTTTCCTTTTTTTATGTTAAATCTCCGTTTTAATGTGTTTATGGACTTTCTTTCTTCTTCGTACCTCCATGGACTTCAATGGATTCAATTACGGGTTGAAAGTATTTGGGAAGAGAAAAGAAAAAGTAGTATGATAGTAAGAGAAGTTGAGAGATTAGGGTTTTGAGAATACTAGGGTTTTAATTCTAAATTTTCGGTCCCCGTAATGCTGAACGAAGACCCCTATTTATAGGCGTAGGGTTTTAGAGTTGCGCCGTCATTTGGTGCAAGCAACTCTTTGAGTCGCGCTAGGTTTTGCGCGCATCTCAATGAGTCGCGCGCGCCAGGCGCGCGCAACTGATTGAGTTGCGCTGGTTTGCGGTTTTCCTTATACGAAAACGCATTTTTAAAACTTCAATAAATTTTAATTGCAGAGTCGGATTAAGGCGTGTGAGATATCATTGGAAATCACTGAATGTCTACTTTCCAATGCTTTTGGAATTAGGTTAAAATATGTTATAGAGTTCAAGGGTGTTGATTTTAGGGCCCGTTATTAATCAAGTTTAAACATGTATAATTACTTCTTTGTTTTGATCATAACTTCTTCGTTTTAGCTCGGAATTGGTCTCATAATATACCGTTGGAAAGCTCTTTGAAAGGGCTATCCATATGTATAGGCTTTGCACGAGAATGTTATGTTCAGTTCATCCGTTTGGCTCGGTTTTTCATCAATGTAGGTTCCATTGGATCCAATCATTGCATTTGACGCATTTGGGTCCGCTATTAATCAAATTTAAACATGTATGAACATGTTTTAGGCCTTATTAGTAATAGAAAAAGTATCTATGATAAATTGGTCTCAAATATGTGTTTTTACTTACGTCATAAATCTTTTCATAGTCCATAAATTTTTCAACTTTGATCTAACATGAAGAACGGATTTTTGTAACATCACGGACTTCCTTTCGGGACAAGAGGCCAAAATTAGGTGTCTATAGTTAGCCCGCACTTTGATCAAGTCTAGAATAGACGATGATCAAAGTAGTCAAGGAAATAAATCCGAGACTCATTCTGTGAAGTGTCCTAAGAATAAAGAATCTTTCAGAATGGTTAAGGATGTCAAAATGATCCTTGGTTTGCTAAGTGTTTGAAACAAGTAGCTATTAAGGCTAGAAAAAGTTATCTCTAGTCTGAACGCGATAAAGAATCTATATTGATCCTTTGCATTTGTAGAACACTTTTACATGTAAAGGTGTTCTAGGTGATGTCAAGTCATGAGAAGAGATCGGTTATAAAAAGAATAAAAGGGATGATTTCCTCTCAATCGTGTCATCGTTGGTCGAAAGTCCCTCGATATGTCATTGAAACTTTAGCCTGACTTGAACAAAGTAAAAAGATGAAAAAGATGTTTATGGCATTCAAGCCTAGACGTTTTCGGCATTCGAGCCTAAAAGTTACGGGAATCTAACTGGATTTCCATAAGCTAGAAATACATGTCTCAAGACTAGAGGCACATATCCAAATCTAGTGAGAGAGAAGAAAGTCAGCAACTCTGTTAGTAGTTTTGTCTACAAGATGAGTACACGTGTCTTAGCACTAGGAGCACGTGACTACATAGGCACGACATCGTCTCGTCGCTTCTTTATACATGGGGTGGATGGACACCCTAACTGTCCGGTAAGCTAGTAAGCTCACTAACTATCGTACTTGCTTCTAATCAAGAAGTGTCTGTTCCTAATGGTTCGGCGCGCCTGTCGACTCGTAAGCTAACGCCTAAAGTAATCCTCTACTTTTAGTTCCGAGAGGTAGATCTCGCAAAGCTTGGGCTGAAGTGAAATTTTACGCAACACCTACGCCGTACAATTTTGCACCGTACGATACGCCTTTTGCATTTTTACGCTGCGTGACAACGCCTTCCTTTTTGCTTCAGATGCGAAAAAAGAAGAAAAGTCGGACATTTATAACGTAAGTACAATAAAATGACAAACCTGTCTATGGGTGCTTTTATGTAAAGCACCACCACGGAACGTCTTAAGACACATTTACAAAAACTGTTCAAAATGTATGCTTAGGGAAGGCACAGAGCACGGTGTGCAAGCAAAATGATGCAAAAAATATCAAATAAGAAAAAAAACTACTGGATGCAAAGCAATTTTAAAAGATTTCAATAATTCGCGCGTTATTACGTTTAACAACGTACAAAACCATTGAGAAAAATTCAAAACGGATCGAAATATGAGTACAGGTTTTGTAAGTAACCAGTGTCCGCGCGCAACTTAATAGGGCGCGCAGGCCAAGCGCGCGCAAGAAACTTGGTTGCGCTGGGATGCCACGCGCAACTTAATGAGTTGCGCGCAAAATTTGAATTAGTAAAAGATTTGGAGAAGCACAATCTGCAACTCATTTTCTTCTTCTCATCTTTCTCTAATCTTGATCTCTTTCCATTTTTGGTTGTCGTTTGAAGCTAAGGAAAGTAAATCTTTCTCCTTTTATTCTACCAAATTTTGATCTTGGTTAATAAAATGGAGAAATCGAATGAAGAATCCTAACAAAAGTTGGGGTTTTCGATTCGATTTGTTATCATGAATCTGTTTGTTTGTTGTTGTGACATGTTTAAGCAATATATTGCAACAAATTTCAAGTGAAGTGATAAAGTATTGGTCCTGTATGAGCATGTCAAGCATATATGTGTTTTTTTTCATTCTAATTTTGACTTTGTGCTTGATCTTTATTTCTATATTTTTTTGCTCACATAGACTGTACTTGTTAATTTTAATGTAAATTAAAGTGTTTAGAACAACAATTATGCGTTAAAATAATAGTAGCATGAATTTCTTCTTGCGATTCATTTTTTATTTTCATGCGTAAGTTGCAAAATTGGCTTTATCAATGATAAAAATAATCGATGGTTATTATTATTCCCTTATAAAACTTTTGATTTCAAGATTTGCACAAAACAAGTTAGTGTAGAAAATTCTTGAACAGATCATCGAACTGGTGTAGCTTGGTTATATTTCGGGTTCGTAAGCCCCCATTTTACATTTTCAAATGTTGTAGCCCCTAGTGTTGGGTACTTTGATGATTTACTTGTTGTCAATAATTAGACCCTTTCTTGTTGCTTAAAATGGGTCTTTAAATCCCGTGTTTCGTCTTATTATGATAACAACTAGGATCTTGGAAATTATTAAACTAGTGTGTTTAACCGTTTTTTGACCATTCATATTTTTAACAAAGAAAGTTGCTAAGTCTAGTAATATTGGTCATTCATTAAAACAAGTAAGGTAAAAAATGAAATGTTGTTCAAATATTTCATCTATTCTTGCTACTTTTGAATTCTTTCTTTTTAGTTCAAATTTTGTCACTGTTTTGAAGCTCGAGAAAGTAGATGTTATCCTCCTTGAGAAATTAATTTCAAAATTAGGAGTCTTTGGTTTACATTCTAACACATAAATTGTTTGTCTTATGTTAATAATGTGTCTTGATACAATTTTCATGATGAATGATTGAGTATTAAACTTTCATTTGAGCAAGTATCATGATTTTGTTGCCCTTTACTAGTCATACTCTCTAATCTCTAGAGTAAATTGAAATATTGAAACAACAATTATGCACTAAGATCAGTTCTTGAATTTAAACTTGAAAATGGCTAGAATATGTAACTTGTTTCATGGCCAAGTTCAGTTGCAAAGTTAGTTTTCAAAGGAACAAAATGATTATTAAATCATTGTGATGCATTTGAAAATTATAAGGCTCGAGATCTACAACTATTTAGGCAATTCTCAAAATTAGCTCGAATGGCATGAATATCTCATTTTGTTTCTTTGTTGATATTGGAGCCCCCATGTGTCGGGTTATGCGCATTCTAGCTATTTCTCAAGTCTTGGAGACCCCAATTTAGGGTAGTTCTAATGACTTGCTATTGTTTAGGCCATTCATATAATCTTGATATTGAGATGGACCTAAGTATATGTCCTATTTTTTGTGTTGAGATATTTAGGACAATGACATGGCTTTAACATTTTAGTGAAAGTCATGTTCGAGAAAGCAAGTTAGTGCTTTCCTTGTTTATAAACCAAAACAGTTGTGTTTAAGGTTTATTAAATCATACCTAATGTTTAAACATTTGTAAAGATCATTGTCGTGATTTTATTCTCAAAGTTGATTTAGAACATCAAATATTTTCTTTATTCTTATCAATCATTGATTTTGTTCTTACAGGTTGTTTGTTTACCATCCATAAGCCAATGGGAACATGTCCGAGCCAAGAAGTCGAATCTTAGTTCATTCCTTTTGAAAATATAAATGTACATACACGTATCATCCAAACGGTTATTGAGAATTTGAAAATTTATTTATTTGAGGAAATGAAACAAAAATTCAGAAAGGAAATTTGAATAATATTTTTTATTAGAGACAGGTTATTTCGAACTAGAAATTAAAATTTGGAAAGTGTCCAATAATTTAATTAAAAGTTTGTTTTGAAAAGCAAATTTTTATAGTTGGCAAAATACATAATTATTTTCAGAATTGAACCCAAAATTTAAAGAAAAGTCTACCTCGTAATTGAGTGTGACTTTTTTTGTCCAAGATTGATGAAGGTAAGTTGTAATTTGCAACTTATTTCAATAAAGATATGAAAATTTGAGCAAACTTTTGTATATCTGATTTTGTTTAAGTTTTACTTTTTGTCATCATTATCATATTTTGCTAATTGAAAGTGAATTTCTTTCAATTAAATAAGCACCGTAGTTTGAAAACGAATGTTTATCATACCTAGGTTTGGTGAAGTGTTAGAATAATTTATATAATCATTCAAATAACTTTCCAAAATATGGTCTCATTTTAAAATGAAAGTTATGGTGGGACTTATATTTTTAATTTAAAGCCCCCAAGTGTAGACTTAGGTGGCTTTTGGAATTCATGTATACATATGCTAGGGGATGTTTCTCATGTTTATTTAAGGCCCCAAGATTTGTATTTTTAATTTGCGGAATATTGCATATGTTTATCATAAATTGTTTGATCAAGTAACATAATTAATTATCTTGGTCAAATAATAGGAAGTGATATTCTTCCCTTTGTCATTTAAAGTTATTAAGATGGTTCGTAATAAGCTTTGCATGACATTGATTTTGTAGCATAAATAGCGTGTTCAAATCTGTAAATAGAGAGAAGTGGAGATGTCCTGGCTTTTTTAAGCCCCCAATTTGTGGCAAAGAGCGGAAAACTTATACTATTTTTGAGTATTTTAGTTTCCAAATGGGAGGGATCATCCTGACTTACCCCCTAAAAAATGAATGAACAAAAAAGATGGATTTGTATAAAAAGGAAGGGGAATCAAACTTTCTCATAGAAGAATAAAGAAAGAAAATTAGACATGTTTTCGAAAAGCAAGGATTATTGACTTAATATTTGAATCATCGTGATGACTTGGTAGTGAGGTATACGTGTGACAACGATAATGATCATTTTTTTCATGTAGCAATCATGTTCAATCAATTTTCCTCGCTTAGAGAAGATGGAGATATCCCACGCAGGAGGACATATTAGTTGCTCATGATATGTCAGAAGACCAATGCTCAAGAGTTCTAAAAGACATCTAAAGTTAACGTCAAGGCTGTCGATTTATCAAATCAATTTATCGTGTTAACTCTTTTTCTTTCTAGGCAATGTATATAGAACCTGAATTACCTTGGTTATAAATAGCCCAATTATTAAAAGAAAATAAGATGATTGTTTTTTTCTAATGTGATAATCATCTCCTTTTCTTTTGGCAAAAGATATGGAAAACATCGAATTTATTTTGATTCGATTGCTTTACTAACATGATGTAATCAACCTAATGGCTATCAAATAATCCAAATCATTTGAATTTTTTTATATGATATTGAAATCATAACTCAACACTACATGCATTTTATATATGGGCATGACTACTCAATAGTAGGTCCATATGTGCAAAGGCCTAAGATTGGCCATATTTTCATGGAATGGTGATTTTGGTATATGGTTATGGTCTACCTCAAGGAGGGTCTTTCTAAGGTTGCTAGGCTTGGGGTTGTGAACAAGGACAGGCTCAAGTATACTCTCAAAATTTCTTACTTTTGGTGCTTCTCAAATTTAAACCAATCTGCTTTGTGTGGCAACTTCCTACATTAGGTGCCTTTTCCTTGTCATCTTTCTTTTTTTTTTCTCTCTTTTTTTTTTGGAAAAGTTTTTTTTTTGGGTTTGGAACGATTTTTTGATCTTTTCTTTTGGGTTTAGACTAACTTTGTGTCCCCCTCTTATGCTTCGTTCCCCCAATTTCCTATTTGTATCTTTGCACCATTCCCATCCCAAGGTATAGAATAATGTAAGTTGAATAATTAAGGCCTAATTTACAAGGCTCAAAAGGGCTGCCAAAAACATGGATTTTTTCTAAGGTTAAGAACATGGGATTATATTTGTGGAGTTTCAAGTTGTCTCCTGTGTTGGTGAGATCATCATATCCTTTCTTTGTGGGCCTAAGATGGGCCTCTTTTCTTTCAATACCTCTTATATGCCAAAGCTTATCAAGATTCTTAAAGTGTTGAGTATGTATGCCTTTTGATACTGCCTATTTGTATGTTTACGTTTTATTTAATTCAAGTTAATAACAATAAAGAGATTGAAAAGAGAACAAGATAGACGTACTTGAAAATATATTTTTTATTCATTAATTAATGAGAGTACAAAATAAGTAGACCTAGGGTGCTACATCTTGAATTGTTGACAACTTCTTGAGATTACGTCTTTGAGCTTTGTCCGTTTCGAACGTAGGCGAAATCCTCTCTAAAAATCGAGTACATCTATATGATTCATGGTTTTATTTATCAAGTCCCTTTCAATTAATATTCCCACAGTATAGACTTTTTCAAATTTGTCTAAACCAAGGTATTGTAAATGGCACTTGTATGGTGGAGAAATATTGTCTATGAACTTTGGGACAAGTTCATGATCTAGAGGTCTTTGTGGAATAAGAGCAACCTTTGATCGCCACCTAGAAAAGAAGTCAATGAAGCCTTCTTCTTCCCCTTGCTTAAGCAATTCGAGATCGCGCAAGGTAGTTGTGAGCTCGATGTTATCTCCATATTGGGTTAAAAACGCTTTTACAACGTCACTCCAAGTGGAAGTTTTTTTTTTTGCATCGAGGTTATAAAAACATGATCTAGAAGTGGGGTCCAATGAAAGAGGAAAAGTACATGCATATAGGCTTGGCTCAACCCCTTTAAATGCCATAATTCCAATAAAGCTATTTAAGTGAGTCCTAGGATTGTCTACAATTTAAAGGTTGGCAAATCCGTAGTCAAGAACTTTTCTGGGAGAGTCTTGTTACTAGTTTGTGGTGCAATCTCATAATTGATGTACTTATTCCCTGAGTTAGCTCGAAGGACAAGTTTCTCCAAGGCCTCTACTATTTCGGTTGTTGCATTTTCTTGCAGAATGTTTTCTTTTTCTGCTTTTATTTTAGCATTTTCTGCTTTTTTATGAGCCTTCAATTGGGCTTCTTCTTCTCGTAGGGCCTTTAGGTTTTGGAGTTACTCTCTAAGTTTCTCCAATGCTGCTTTGTCACTCATGATTGGACTAGTATGCGAATGTGAAAGATGATCTCGAAATGTGTATCACAAGAAATTGAACGTGTTCACTTAAACCTTTTCTTCTAAGCATTCAAACAATGAACCAAAGTTAAAATTATTGTTTTATTTCTTTCTTTTTTTAATCCTAGTAATAAGAATTCACTTTAAGCATGTTTGTTGATGAAGAATGTCAAAAAATTCACGAACAATCATTAATGGAATGTCATGATTCGTGTTGACTTCAACAAGGTAATCATCTTAGGATTTAACTTTAAATGAATTGTTTTCGAAAAAGGTAGAAGAGAAAGGCAAGAAAGTTTGATTGAAAATGCTCATCAAATTTTAGGAATATTAATCAACCCAAACATTCTCCTTAAAATGATCAAATATACTATGGTATTTGTTGATCGCTTAGATTGCAATAGAGATCTATATCATTTTTTTTTCAATTATGATTCTCATATTGCTCATCTTTACAGGATATTATTTTACTATTTGCTTAAAAAGAATGATGGTCTCCGAACGTAAAATCCAAGAAATAATTAAATTATTTTCTCAGTTTTATCATTCATTATCTTCTCTCTCTTTTTTTTTGAGAATTATAATAATTTTTTTTCTTTATCATATATATATATATATATATATATATATATATATATATATATATATATATATATATATCTTCTTTTTTTTTGTGAGGCAAACATCCCAAGTAAGGTTCTCGGGATTTTCTTTTTAAACCATAGAAGAGGTAAATAAATTATCCTCATAAATCAAGGTTGATCAATTACAACTAAATTATGATGATCACGAAAATAGGCATGTTTAAGAATAAACATATTGATGACGTCCTATTAAGGGATGCAAACTTCTAATGACGGACCTCATAAGAAATAATGTCATTAGTTTGATTATGAAGTACGAAAACGAATCATCATAATAAAAAATAGTATGGCGTGCAATTTTCCGTCTTGTGCTAAGGTGGAAAGTTCATCTTCAAGAGTAGCATCTATCACATATTTTTAACGAAAACGCAAAAAGAACGATAAAAAATATTTTTTAAATTTTTTTTTGTTGTTTTGGTTTTTTTATTTTTAATTTTTTTTATTTTGCGAAAACACAAAAAGAATGATAAAAAACATGTTTTTAGATTTTTTGAAAAAAAACAAAAAAAAACAATCATAGTAAAAGTTATACAACATTGTTAGCTAAAGAGATATTTTTAGCACCTACTCAACGATTAATCTTTCAGCGGTAGTATCGTTTTCTTCGTATTATATTATTTGTAACGAGTCAAAGTGTTGCACGGAGGTGTTGCACGCAATTTTGAGCTTGCGCTAGGAGGGCGCGCATAACTTTGACAGCTGCGCGTGCCACCAGGTAAGTTCAACAATTTTATTTATTTTTTTTGCGAAAACGCAAAAAGCGATAAAAAAAACTTCTTTTTTTTGTCGATCCATAATTTTTACGAATTTTTTTTATTATATCTCTAGGTAATAAGTTGGAATTAGTTAGATTAAACACGAAGCACATATTCATGTAATCACATAAGCACATGAAAGGAACCGTCAAATCATACAATGTCATTGTAAGGTTAAGGCTTGGGTGTCCAAAGGTACCATATTTTAAGGGACGATACACAAATCAGTCACTCAACATGTTGACCCACGACATAGCCCTCCCAACATTTTGTTGGCAATATGGGTGGGATGATTGTTATTGATTTTGGGATAAAAGCCTAGTGTTGGCCACCCTTAGTCAATGAGCCAATCCCTAATAGTTAAACTGTGCTACGATTATGCATGATGCAATAATGCTTGTTTGATTTTTACTTTTGTGAAAATGAAAGATATCATGCGTTCGAGTCTCGCTCACTAAATAAAGATTATCCAAGTTGGTTCTCGTTACAATCCATAGGCAACCTAGTGTTGGAAACCTTGAACCATAACTACGAACTAATCTTGTAACCTCTAAGTCCCCAGAAGAGTCGCCACTGTAAGGAGGGTGATCCCATCGTAAGGGGGTCCTTCCTTAGATGCCCATGGAAATTTAAAAGCCTAGTACTTTACACTTGTTAAGGTGTAGTAGGATTTGAATTCCTGACTGTTTCGGGGAATTTGAATTAGAATTAATATTATCATTATGCTTTTTTATAAGAAACAAGTAGGAGTCGCCAATGAGTTTTAGGAAAACTCATAAACCTCGTTCATGCCTTTCTTCCATGTGGAGTTCATGGAATAATTAATACGAATCGTAAGTTTACCCATGCCCAAATTGGTCTACATAAACCAGAAATGAGTTGGGGAGCGAGGGTACTAAGATAAAGTTCCCTTTAGAGAGGAATCACTATCTTAGCCCTAGTACAACCTCTACTAGCTCTTCATTTTTCACAATTTTATGACCAAAAAATATATGCAACGCGAAACCTAAAACTAAGGGTTTGCTTGGCATCATTTTTAGTTTTCAGTTTCCTGTTTTTTTAAAACTAAAAACCGAAAACAGGAAACAAGAAAAAGGTGTTTCCACTTTTCTATTGTCAATTTTCAAAATTATCAGACTTTAATAAGTTTAAATATTTTTTGATTCATTATGTGACATATATAATATAATTTCAAAATACAAAAAAACATTAATCAATATTCGTTATTCTTTGTTTAATCAATAATCGTGAAAAGAACAAAATAAAAAATATTTGCCTTGTCTTAAGTGATAAAACAACAATTATTTATCAAATTCTAGTCTTGATAAACAAAAGAATACTATGTGAATTGATTAATTAAAATTTTATTTAAATTGATCAAACAAAACTCTTTGAGTCGTGCTGGGTTTCGGGCGCATCTCAATGAGTCGTGCGAGCAGGCGCGCGCAACTGATTGAGTTGCGCTGGTTTGCGGTTTGTCTTATACGAAAGCGCGTTTTTAAAAATTCTATAACTTTTGATCGCGGAGTCGGATTAAGGCATGTGAGATATTATTGGAAATTTCTGAATGTCTATTTTCCAATGCCCTTAGAATTAGGTTAAAATATTTTATAGATAAAAAGTTATAGCCCTTAGAGTTCAAGGGTGTCTGTTTTAGGGCCCTGTTTAGTGTTTTGATCATAACTTCTTTGTTTTAGCTCAGAATTGGGCTAATAATATACCGTTGAAAATCTCTTTGAAAGGGCTATCAATATTAATAGGCCTTGAACGAGAATTTGATGTTCAGTTTATTTGTTTGTCTGTGTTTTTCAACAACGTAGGTTCTATTGGATCCACTCATTACATTTGACGCATTTGGGTCCGTTATTAATCAAGTTTAAACATGTATGAGCATGTTTTAGGCATAATTAGTAATCGAAAAAGGCTCTAAGATAAATTGGTCTCAAATATGGGTTTTAACTTACTTCATAATTCTTTTCATAGTCCATAAACATTTCAACTTTGATCTAAAATGAAGAACGGATTTTTGTAACATCATCGCACTTCCTTTCGAGACAAGAGGCCAAAAGTAGATGTCTACACTAAGCATATAAAACTAATGAGGACTCAATCCACCCTAGCCCTAACCAATTGGACCGCGTTCTCTCCACTAGCTTCAAATCAACCCTGGCCTTAAGCTGGCTTCTCATGATTCCTTGAAGGATCTGGAAAAAGATAAAGGGAAAATAAAAAACATTGAGAAGTTAATCCCGACATCTTAGCGATGCACGCTCTCTCCAAAGGATTGACAACTATCTCCCTCCACCGATGTTGACTCAACCCTCAAGGTTCTAAGGGTCATTTATTATTTTTAACGTAAGGCTAAGGGTCCAGGCGGGGTAAAATTTTTAAAAATTTGGTGAAATTTCTTAAGAAAAGCAAAAGGGTGATCAAACCTCAAAAAAAAAAACTCAAGAAGTCATCAAACATCAAACAAAAATACTAATAATGCCATCTCCCCCAAGCTTACTCAACACCAACACATAATACATACAAAAAAAAAAGTAACACTCACCCCCCCAGCCTTGAACAAAGCATTGTCCTCAATGCTTTAAATCGGGAAGATAATAAAACCAACTAAAATGTTTTTGTTGTTTTTGTTTCGTTTCTAATTTTTATGGATTATTTTAACTCTTATCTAATGTCCTTGCCTTTTTTAACTATGGACAATTTTTTCTTGAATGCAATTGCTTTATTAAACACAATATATACAATTTACTTTCTTGCTTGGTCCAAAAGAGCATATTACTTTCTCATTTTCAATCAAACCATCACTAAACAAACTCTCAAACCAAAATGCTTAACAAAACTAAAGGTTAGGGAAACGAAAGCTCATAAGGCTTGTAATGTGGCTCATAATGAAGAAAGGAAATAGGCTAAAAGGGGTAGCAGGATAGACAAAGGCAAAATAAAAACAAAATATGTAAGAAAAAAAAAGAAGAGAAAGAAAATGAACAATGCCCTTGTCCTCCCCTAAAGTGGCTCGGCCACGGTCTTGGAAGCTAGAGGTCAAACCAAGGACTAAGACATGCATAGATGAGGATCCTTAATTTCCGCTATACAAGGTGATGAAGGCTAGAACAAATGAAGAAATTACTAATCAAGGATTTCAAATCCACTATGATGAGAAACTCCATCTTACCACAAGCAATGAACTAAGGCTTCATGGAACCCAAAAGTTCTTAAACCGGCTACCTTAGCATATAGTATCTTAGAGTCAACCAATGACATACTCAAACCGTGCACACATTTACCACTTAGGAAGAAAAACATTCAAGAAGTCAAGTACCGAAATAGAATGTCCAAAACAGGAACTAACAAAATACATTTTGCTAAAATTACCTTGAAAGTAAACAAAAATCTTTTTGGATTTTTTAAAATATTAAAAACAAAAGACATGGAAATGCATACACTCAATTGCAAGACATACATGAATCAACATCCCAGAAACAC
Source organism: Chenopodium quinoa (assembly GCF_001683475.1). Classification (NCBI taxonomy): domain Eukaryota; kingdom Viridiplantae; phylum Streptophyta; class Magnoliopsida; order Caryophyllales; family Amaranthaceae; genus Chenopodium; species Chenopodium quinoa. The sequence goes on along the minus strand of NW_018743880.1, from coordinate 224,775 downwards.
AATAGAATACCCTCCCCCAAAATTGAATGAGACAACATGCTCAAACATAAAGCAAAGAATCCATGGAAGGGGAAAAGAAAGAAATCAATCAAACAAACCAACACATGTTCACAAGTCATCAACCATTAGAGATAGAGCAAGGAAAGATATTACCGGATATTGGTGGGTGTAAATACTCGCAAATGACCCAATTTAACCTTTCAAAGCCAATTTCCTCTTAAATTAAATCTTGGTTTCCATATTCTAGCAAAAATAGGAGTCAAAATCCTTGTTTCTTGATCCAAACCATTGCATAAGAGTATATCAAGTCATGTACCTAACAAGGGGTACAAAAACATTTCCATTAGAGAACATATAGTCTAAAAAGAAAAGAAAATGAAAGCAATAAAAACTCTGGTTACTTCCCGAGAAAGACTATTCCACGTAAGTGAGGAGGAAGATGCCAAAAGAAAGAAGAAAAATCTAAAGAAAAATCAAGAAAATAAGAAGAAAAATAAGAAGGAGAAGAAAAAGAAAAATAATAAAAAGGCAAAACCTCCTCAAAATCTTTTTGGGTGGCACTATCACCCATTTCCTCAATAATGGGAGGATGAGAAGGAAGAGTCTCATCAAAGAAGAGAGGATCATTAATCAGCTCTAAGACAAAAGAGGGGAGGAACGTAGGATAGTAAAGGTTGTGGTGAAATTTCTTTGAAAAAAGGACATGAGGAAGAGAAGGAGAAACAATGGTCTCACAAAACCTCACATTACCAATGAGGGCATGAAAATCAATCATAGAATCCTCAAAAGAACACTCATGACTCAGACTCCCTCAAACAAAAACTCTCTAAGAGAAATAACCTCATCATCCTCTCTATCACAACGATAAACAACAACTCCCTCTACAAACTCAAATCCTAGAGTCTCAAAGCCATGCATGACAGGATAAAGGTTTCTCTCAAACTCATGCCTTTCCCATGAAGAATTGCCAATGAACTCTTTCAAAAGGCTACAATGTTTTGTTACACCTTCAATGAACATACTAGTAACAATCTCAAATGAGTCCAAAGTCTCATGGATAGAAGGGTCACAAACATGGAAAGTAGACTCATCAAGATGGGGAAAGGGTTAGAATTCTCTAAATTGACATTTTCTTCATTCACAACTCCTCCACCATCACACAAGGGACTCTCAATCTCTCTCGGTAGCTCAAACTCAACATCGTCATCCTCATGAAATCCTTCATTCAAAATTAAATATGGCTCACTCACATGCTCACCAAGGGAAGCTCTCAAAGGGGGTAAAGATGGGGAAGGATGACACTCAAGCTCAAATGGGGAATTAGAAGGATCAAAATCCTCTCATCACAAAAAAAATATCCCCTCATCTTTACACCCTTGACCCACATCATCCACAAAACACTCTCACACTCCAAATAAGGTGCCTCACATTCATTTACATCAACCCTATCACTCATCACTTAGGCAAGTCTCTCTTCTCTCAATTTTAGTTCTTCTTGAAGCTCTTGGACTTTTTGGGTGAGATATTGTATTTGAGAAAGAATTTCGGCATCAATGTTATTGAGTTGAGGTTCATGATCAAAATCAAATTGCATATCATCCAAATTAGCACAAACCTCATCACAATGAGCATATAAGGGAGAGGGATCAACATGCATAATGGGTTCTTCATCAGGAGCATTAGGCACATCAAGGGAGTTCATGCAAAAATTAGATAAATTTTGACAATTTATATCAAAACTAGAAACATGAGAATCCCTATCAGAAGTATCCCTAGCTAACCAAACAATGAAATTCCAAGCATCATCCAAAGACAAAGCACAAAATCCACCATTAAATATGCTTTTAACCATTCCCCTAGTATACTCATTCATTCCCCAATAAGCTATTTTACATGGTTCACAAAGAGAACACCCATGGTAACTAAGAAAACCATCTAATCTATCAAAGTAAGCATAGAAGGGTTCATCATCAAATTGAGGAAAAGATAAACATGCCATTTTTTACGAGGACAAAGAAAATCTAGCAAAAATCAAATAATATACAAGAACCTAGCTACTCTAACCAACACAAATTATGTACGCATTGGTCCCCGACAACGGCGCCAAAATTTGATCATGGGTTAATAGGTCATTGAGACTACTAACCCTAACCAAATTTGAAATTTATAATACCTAAACTTACACTAAACTAGTTAGTGGCAAGTAAAGGATTGACCACGAATACTAAGTGTATCAATCTATGCTAATTAGACTACTAAGATGATCGAGATATAGAGGGAGGAACATCTAAATAAACTACTTGGAGAAAAAAATGAAAACTAGCAAAAGTGGAATCCAATTACACTAATGCATTCAACAACGACATTGTAATTAGATTAAAATGATCACAATTAGGAACAATCAACACACTCACCTCACTCTCGCGTAATTAAGCATGCTAATTATCCTACTAAACTAATTCACTCTCGTGCAACTAGCCTAGCATAGGTATGGAAGAATTTAGACTCTGAAACAACTAACTTTTACACAATTGATTGAAAGCATAATTAAGAACATAGAATCAATTAGCTAGAAATATTCTAATCCATATAAGCATCTTCCATACACAATAATTAAGAATCAATTTAAGAAAAATCACAATCAATCATTCAATTCATCAACATAATCTTCATCCAATTCCCTAGAATAAAATGTAGGCTAACATGATAAAGAAGAACATGAAAAAACAAAGTAAAACTAGATTTAAAGCTAAAACTTATTAATTAAACTAATTAATAAATCTAGTCATCAAGCAAATAAACAAAAAAAAGACATAAAGGAAAGCAATAAAGATGAAAGAAAGTTAGAAATGCCCACTGAACAACAGAGAAGAGATTCCACATAGTTTCTTCTTCAATCTCTCAAATATTCCATGAAAAATCCAAGGTTTTTCTCTCTAAAACTACTCCTAAAACTAGAGAGAAACTCCTAAACTAACCCTAAGAGAGAGAAAATAAAATAATCTAAACTAATCTAGGGTAAATAATTGTTCAAAGAGTATTAACCTAAAGAGTATTTATATTACAAATTAAAAAAAAAGAAATAAAACTAATTAAATTAATAAAACTAAAGAAAAAAATATAAGAAAAACAAAAATAGAATCAAACCCACCAAAATAATAAAACACCTAAATTCCCCCAAATTCACTTCGTAGCTGCTCTAATTTCATCATCACCAAATCAGGCAAACAACCATTATCACCACCGTTCATCAATCATTACCACGCATCATATCAACGGCTGCTACTCATTCAATCATCAAAATCACCATGCATCATCATAATCGCAATCATCAGAGTCGTTGGATCTCCAAGCCGCTAAGTACTTACAAGAAAATCACGTTATAACTAAGAAATTCAAGACCCACGAAGGATCAGCCCCGGCTAGGCATCTCCTCGGCATCTACTGAAAAATTGCAATGGGTGGAAGGACCTAGGGCTTAACCCGCGGTGGTCTATGCTGCTTCAGTTGCGGCGGATTGCGGTGGTCGGGAGATTAAGGAGCTGTGTGTGATGGCCGTGTATTGGTGGTGGAAATGCGTTGCCGCTGTGATGGTCGGTTGTTGATGGTGGTTTGCTACTGTTCGAATTTGTGTCTCCCCAAAACCAAACACAATTATGAATACTTTTCACATCATTTGATTATCAAACAAAGTGAAAGTGTGAAATGTCTAGTGATGAGAATTGTTTTGGGTGTTTTTGTCCCTTGGGAGAGTTACAACACGAAGACTGATCCGTAGTGAGCTGTACCTGCAAAACAAATGAAGACAGCGGTTGGGTGGTACTCCACCTTCGATGCACAAGTTAGTAACTTGAAACGAAATAAAAAGAACGGAAACTAGGTGGGTATCTGCTTGGATTCCAAGCTCAGGTCTTTCTCTGATATAAGAGAATAAGGGTGTAATAATTGATTGAATGTGTCCCTAAAATGGGGAAATATCTCTCTATTTATAGGGTCGTTGGAAAATGTGCCCCTACCTAGGTCACTTGACCTAGAGTTTAGTGGGTTGTGCCGTTTTACGGTGCTCCTAAGAGTTTGGGCCTTTGAAAGCCGTTATTTCAGAAACATATCTGAGGGCGCCAAGTGTCAAGAGGATGTTGAGCCACATGGGCCATCCTGAGCTCGACACGTGGCAACCTCTCATTGGTCCACGTGTCTAGGGTAAAAATACCCTAAACATTTGCCCCTCACAGGTCGCATGTGCATGTCACGTGGGGCCTGTGACACTTATCCACCTTTCATAGGTGAACAGTAACGGGTAAAATTTTGAATTTCAAATCAAAATTTTCCCCCCGCTTTTACTTTCTATAAATAGAAAGTTACCCCCCTCCTTTTCACACTTAACGCTCATATTGACTTTTTAGAGAGAGAAAGAGAGAGTTTTCTCTGCTCCCGCCTGCATAACAGCAAGTTTCAAGCTTCCGAGTGCTAGCAGTACATCACCCGGTTCACCGGCTGTAGAGGTTTTCAGATTTTCCAGAGTTAAAGCAAGTTAACCGCCTATACCATTTTAGCTTTTCTCCCCTTAAACTTACATACCATTTTTTTTTTTTGCCTGTATGCCCGGCTTTCTTTAGAAAATAGAAAATATAAATGAGTTCCCAATCCAACCACTCGGCACTGCCTAGGACACTCAGTCGTTCCGGGTCAGCCGATCCCCCGGAATGGCTGAGTCTAGAACAGGGGGTGCCTCTTCTGGACTGTCTGAACCAATATGCTCATCTTCGAATTCCTCCCTCTCTGTGTCTGTGCAGGACACAATGGCAAGAACGAAACAAACGGCCAGGCGGACTAAAAGCCGGCGCACCATGAGAGTGTTAGCCGATGAGGTTTTCCCGGAAGGGGATCCGAGGAATTTGGAGGAGAGCGGATCTGACGAAGAGGCTCCCTCTACCTCCGGGAGCTCGAGAGTAAGAGAGGTGGACGGCGAAGGAGCCGCCTCCTCAAATGAAGCTGGCGACGCTGAAGCCGGCCAGGGACCAAGAGCGAAATCCTCCGGCTCTGACCAAGGAGATTTTGCGGCTGACTATCAGCAGCCGCCCAAAGTTGCTGACCATCCCAACCCCAAAAGAACCCGGATGCTGCCGAGTAACATTGCCCTTCTTAATAGCAGGTTCAGGGCTTTTAAAGAGAAAAATCCATTTGGAAAGGGTTGTGAAGTTATTGTCCCTCCGGCTGATGTTGTGATGGCCTGGGGGGATGACATTGACCATGCAGATGACTACTTCATCTGCTATGAGGCGGTAATAAAAGCCGGCCTTCGGTTCCCCCTCCACCCCGGGATTAGGAAAATCCTTAAGGGGTATGATCCGGGGGTTTTGCAGCTCACCCCTAATTCGTGGGTGAACATATTAAGTTACATTGCCACCTGCGAGTTCCAAAACTTGAACCCCAGCTTCTCTGCCTTCGCTCACATGCACTACTTGAGCAAGGCTCCAGGCGGCCATGGGGCATGGTATACACTGACTACCCTGCCCCAATATCTAATGACTTTGGACAAAGTGTCCAAGTGGTCCGGGTGGAAGGACAAGTTCTATTTGATTTACTCTCCAACCCTGAGACACAACCGGACACTACGCCGGTACAACACTGAGCCGGCTCTTCTTGGATGTAAATGCCCTCTCCCGGCACTATCTACTAAAGCCCGGGAGCAAATCATGGAGCCGGGATTTTTTGAGACAACAACTGAGCCCATGGGGGATAGGACTCACATCATAGTTCTAGAACTGGATCCCCCATCCGGACTTCTTCAAAGATGAGTGCTTCTTGTCCGCCTGCGGACTGAGTACGATGTTTTCCAGGGGTAGAATACTTCTCATCCGGAATGATTGTCATTTTATTTTTATTGCAAACTTGCCTTAATTCTTTCTAACTTGACATTCTTGTTTTTGCAGAAGAAGCCCTGAGGATGGTTGACCAGGATAAGACTCCTGCTAAATCTGCGGCGCAACTGCGCAAGGAGGCGGCCCTTGTCAAAAAAGTAGCCGTCGAGGCTACGAAGAAAGGCGGGGTAAGACCGCCTGACTTTATGTTTGCATTTTTTTTTTTTTTACATACCAGTTGGGTATACTTATAATTTGCTTCTTTCTCAGGAGTCCGCGAAGAGAATCCCTCTATCATTCTCCAAGCTTCTCAAAAGGCAGGGAGATGATATGGAGAAGGCTCCGGCTGCCAAAGCCGCAAGGAAGGATCCCCCCTAGAAGCAAAGTTCTGCCCAATCAGGTCGTCCAACGACTGGGGGTAAATCCCCTGTTGTTCTGAAGAAACTGAGTGAAAGCTCAGAACAGCAGAAAGCGTCGGAGGCCTCTACGCCTTCGAAGGGTGGCGAGCCACCTAAGGTTGCAGGCGGTGCGGCAACCGCTGGGGGGGAGGACAAGCCGGAGACCCATCCGGAAGTTCACGGTAAGGAACGAACTGAAATACCTTGGCCACTTAATTTTGTAAGAATTAAGACTAAGGTTGATTCTTCAAAAGGATCAGCTAGCAACCGGCAACGGATGAATACCAGCTACGCTGCTTCTATCTCACAAAGAACTACTTTTGATGCAGATCTGCTTCCTAACCCGCCGGATCTCACCGGCTTCGCAAAGCGGATGGTGAGGACCCTCACCCGGTCTGAGAAGGCCTCCATACCTGATCTGTAGGTCGTGGACTTTGACCGGATAATGGGCTCTCTGGCTGAGGTACATGATTCCTCTATCTTGATGTCTTTAATCTTTATTCTGACTAAGTAACTCATAAACCGACTGTTATTGATTCAGGCTATGGTGAGAGTGAACAATCTCCGGGGTCCCTTCAGGCGGAAGCAAGAAGAGGTAAATGACGCCAAACGGAGGGCCCTAGAAAACCTCAACTTTGCTGAAAATTCTGATTATATGTGTAATTTAAAGATTAAAGCAGTAGAGTTGAAACAGGAGGAGCTGATCCGGAGTTTGACTGCTGCAAACGATGAAGCTAACACCCGGGCTGATGACCTTGATAAGCAGCTAAAAGATGCCAAATCTGATCTCAAGGCATTAGAAGACGCTGACAAGGAGAATTCCTAACTCCGGATTAACAATGACCGCCTGAAGCTTGAGCTCATGACCCTGCGCAACAAGCAGTCGGATGAGCTGGCCCGGGAGCAGACCCGGCTGACTGAGGAGAATGAACGGGACAACTTGGCCCGACTGAAGATCACCTGGGGCCTCCTCTACCCAAAAATAGACTATGAGGTCTATAAGCTGAGGTATGATTATGCCACTGAGGTGTATGATGCCCAACAACTAGGTGATGCTCCTCCGCCTCGCTTCCAAGACTGGGCTGCTGAGCAGGGATATGAAGTCTCGGATGATGAGGAGCCAGCGGATGATCATCAAGAGGGCCAAGCCAACCAAACTCAGCCGGAGAAGGCTCCGCCTCAGCCTTAGGCGAGCCTCCCACCTTTCTGCGGCAATATGCCAATCAATGTTGTTTACCGGCTTGCATGCCGTGTTTTGTTTTATTTTTTTACCAACCATGGGGTTGGATTAACATTTCCACTTTCTTTCTTCACCGGATGTGTCCGGTTAACAATTATTCTGGCTTTTGTGCCATTTCAAATATAAATGAAGTATTCCGACTCAGTCTGATTTTATATATGTCTGTTTTGAGTTTTTTCAATTTGAATTTTTTATGTGTATGCAATTCTTTAGTATTTTGCCTAACTTAAAAAAGCATGCGGCAATTTGCAATCCGGGTGCTCTTGCCCCTGGGCGGCTGTATGGTTGGTTTTATGTCAGGCTGATTAAGGCTTGAAAACAGTTGATACTTGGAGAAGTATGGAGTGTTTTTAGGCCAATCAATCACAATGGTGATCGCCCCAAACCAAGTGCACAACCGGCCATAAAAGCGGGTGCTTTGAGCTTCTTACCCAGGCGGTTATATTCCGTCTGGGGTTAACGCGTAGCCATTACACAATCCTTTGCCCCAATAGGGGAAGTGAGTGCAACTTTGGAATAAATAACCCAAGAATCACTATCAATGACCGACTTATGCCTATGGGCATCCGGTATCTGGAAACTTATTCGTTCTTCTTGGTTATTTTGGTCAGACGGCTATGAGTTGACCAATTTGGTCGTTCAATTTTTGCCGTCTGCATGGGTAGAACCGACAAATAGTCTGTCCTTTGCGACGATTGCACCTGAAGGGGTGTCGCCGGACGCCTTTGTCCATGTTGGGACAGGCGATTTTATAAAATGAGCAACCATCCGACCATCTTAGCCTCTGGCCTTATTTGAGACCGGTTGTATAGCCACTAAACGTTTTTGTGCTTAGTTTTTAGTCGGAGTATTGAATTTACACTAAGTATTGAACGTAGTTTTTTAAGCAAACGAGTCTGTCTGGGTATTACCCAGACGGACAGGCAAATATTTGATCATACTATGTATCAAACTTAGTTAGATAAATGGAGAATCCGTCTGAGTATTACCTAGGCGGATAGTCAAGCAGTTGAATAAACAAAGTATCAAACTTAAATAAACAAGAGATTCGAGTATTACCCAGGCGGATAAACAAATGTAACCTTCACTAAGTATCGAACTTAGTTAGGCAAATGGGGAATCCGCCTGGATATTACCCGGATGGATAATCAAACGATAACTCAATTTTGCAAACAAAGTCTGAATCTTCATTAATTGACTCACTGTTTACAAAAAAATTACATTCTTAGAAGTAGTACTTTTTTAGATTGTCTACATTCCAAGTTCTAGGCAGGCGCCTGCCTTCTGGAGTTTCCAGGCGGTAGGTGCCATCCCTTACTTCTTCATAGATCCGGTAGGGGCCTTCCCAATTTGGAGTTAGCTTTCCCAGCTTATTGGCCCTACCGGTTGCCTCCATTTTCCATAACACTAAGTCGTCAACTTTCAAAGGACGCTTGTGTACTTTTTTGTTGTAGGCTCTAGTCATTTTTAGATGGTAAATCTCATGACGCAAGGCGGCATTGCCCTTACGCTCTGGGAATGAATCCAATGCCAGGTGCATTGCTTCTCAGTTTGCCTCTTCATCATACAACATGACTCTGAGAGTCGGCTCGTAATGTTCGATGGGCAAGATGACTTCAGCACCGTAAACCATGAGTAATGGGGTTTCACCGGTTGCCCCTTTGGCTGTTGTCCGGATGGCCCATAGGACATGGATTAATTCTTCTGCCCATAAGCCACCGGCTCTTTCTATTTTCTTTTTAATGTCGTCTGAGATGAGTTTGTTGAAGGCTTCAACTTGGCCGTTTGCTTGGGGTCGGCCAATAGATGCAATATAGCTTGAGATCCCCTGATCCCCCAACCAAGTTTTTAGCTGAGGCGTCTCAAACTGAGGACCATTATCAAATACCATAGACATAGGTACCCTAGACCGGGTGATGATGCTCTTCCAAATGAAGGAAATTACGTCTGAGATCTTGATGTTTTTAACCGCCTCAGCCTCCACCCACTTGGTGAAATAATCCACAGCCACCAAGATGTAACGCTTTCCGCCTGGAGCAGGCGTGTAAGGACCTAGAATGTCCATGCCCCATTTTGCAAACGGGATTGGGCTATGGATGGCCATCAGATCAGTAGCCGGACGGTGAATGAGTTTACCAAACTTTTGGCACTTGTCACATTTCTTCACCAATTCCTTGGGGTCTACCTCAAGAGTGGGCCAAAAGTAATGTCGTCTGGCTCTGACGGCTAGGGACCTGCCGCCTATATGAGAGGCGCAGAATCCCTGAGTGCAAGTCTTCGAGAACTTCCTTCCCCTTTTCTGGGGTGACACACTTCAACAGGGGCTTAAGAAATCCTGCCTTGAAGAGTTCTCCATTTTTCAACTCGAAGCTTGCGGCTCGCTTCTTCAGGACGATTGCTTCCTGTGGTGAATCAGGAAGTGTGTCGTTTGAAAGATAGGCCCGGATGGAATCCATCCAGGTGGAGCTTTGGTCTAAGGTTCCAATGGGCTCTTCATGTATGCTTCTCTTTTCAAGAACTTCCCAAAAGACCGACCGAGGAGTATCACAGCAGGCGGATGAAGCCAATTTGGACAAGGCATCCGCCAGGTTGTTATCTGACCTGTGCACTTGATTCAGACGGAATTCCTCAAGTGCCCCAGTCTCTTCCTTGACTGCCTGAAGATATTTGATCATAGCCGGATGAGTTGCCTCATATGCTCCCTCATACTGGCTAACGACCAATTGTGAATCAGAATAGGCGTCAATCTTCGTTGCCCCTGCTGCCTTACACATGCGGATTCCGGCTAGCAGGGCTTCATATTCCGCCTCATTATTTGAGGCTTGAAACTTAAATCGCAGTGCTTCCTGTTAGTCTCTGTGCTTCCTTGACAGTGCGGGGTAACTTCATGTCAATCACCGCCTGTATCTTCTCAAGGTTAGCCTCTATCCCCCTTGGATCAATCAGGAATTCGAGAAACTTCCTAGTCTCAACATCAAAGACTCATTTCTTAGGATTTAACATGACCTTATGCCGCCTGAGTGTGGTGAAGGTTTCTCGGAAATTAGCAAGGTGATCCGCTTGCTGTTTGGATTTGACTATCATGTCATCAATATATGCCTCAACATTCCTCCCAATTTGATTAACAAAGACAGTATTAATCATTCGTTGGAACGTAGCCGGCGCATTTTTTAAGCTAAACGGCATCACTATGTAACAGAATAGCCCCTGATCAGTGACGAAGGCCGTCTTTTTCTGGATCTTTCTTCCACATGATCTAATGGAAGCCGGAGTAGGCATCCATAAAACTCATCAAGGCGTGACCGGCTGTAGAGTCGACCATACTGGCGATCTTTGGAAGCGGATAACTGTCCTTTGGACACGCCTTGTTGAGGTCCGTGTAATCAACACACATGCGCCAGGTCCCATTCGGTTTCTTAACAAGGACCACATTGGCCACCCAGTCGGGAAAATTACAAGGCCGAATGAACCTGGCGTCTAGGAGCTTTTTTACTTCGGCAGCTGCCGCCTGACTTCTTTCCTCGCCGTGGTTTCTTTTCTTTTGCCGGATGGGCTTCTTTTTAGGATCCACGGCGAGCTTGTGGACAACAAGATCTGGGCTGACGCCTGGCATCTCTTCCACTTCAAAAGCGAAAATGTCTTTGAATTCTTTCAGCAGAAGGTGCAAGTCTGCACCCAAAGTAGCACGAGCAACCGTCCTAACCTTTACAGTATGTTCCGGACGGCCGTCATCCAGAACAAGATCAATGCTTTCACCAGCCGGTTGGGGACGGAGCTCATCTGACCGTTCACCGGCCAGTGATTGCTATTTTTTCTCTTTCTTCACCTCCACCAGCAGAGGTGCTATTCTTTTCTTTCCGGCTACTGGTGGGGCAGGAGCTGGGTCGGCATCCTTGACATTGTCAAGGTCTATGGGTTCCTGACCGCCGGGGGCCACGGTATCTCGGACGGCTGAGAGATAACTCTCCCGGGACGTCTTCTGATCCCCATTCAGGGAACCAACAGTCCTGTCATCCCTCTCATACTTGATGAGCATGAGAGATAGGATGATTACTACCTTGGCTACGTTGAGAGTTGGCCGGCCAAGGATGATGTTGTAGGCAGTCAACTCCTCAACGACCAAGAATCTGACGACAATATGTCGTCCTTGGCCTTTCTCCCCCAGCCGGATTGATTATGTCGTCCTAGAAACGAAGGGTACATCCGAGTTTGTTGAATTCACCAAACCATGGAAGCAAGTTTAACTCGCGGGGCCCCATCCACTCGCACCAACCCTTCCCAAGATAAGGCTTCCGCATGGTGCATCCGGACTCATAACCATGAACCCTCTTTGACTAACCCATACCCTGAACTTCAGATAACTAGAGCCATGGTTAGGTTGCAAATTCATTGCATCATATCGTGACTATATGACTACATGTGCATTATTTGTTGTGTATATTTTATATATGTGTTTCTCCTAACCGTTTATTTGACTTGTGACTTAGTTAAATAAATTAATTAATGACTAAAGGACTTTGCTAATTTAATTAATTAATTAATAAATGATCAAAGTCTAAATAAATTGATTAAACATGACTTAGTACGACCTTTAGGCTTGTCCCTTTTACGCAATATACTGGAAATAGTCCCAGAAAAATTTATTAAAATCGGGATTCTACTTTAAATCGGAAGGGGCTATCAGAATCGAATCATAAAGTCGAATCGTAGAATCGTAAGATTCTACCGACATGCATAATCAAGACGTCAAATATAAATTTAATTAAATATATTGAAATTATGAGTTTGAAACCTAATTATTGATAGATAATAGTTATTTAACCATTAAGCAATCAATACTTGACAATATATATTTATAAAAACCTATATAAACATATTTTTTACTTGTAAGGATTTCGCTAGTTCAGAAAAATATGTAAAATCGGGTAGAATCGTAAGTCGAATCATATGATATACATGAATCGTAAAATCGTACAATTCTAAGATCTAAATCGGGATTTTAATAACAATGGTTTCAGATTAATGTTCTAGAATGGCGCAGAGATTTGGACTTTGGCGCCAAACGCTAGAGATTAGCACTAGGTGATGATCGTGTCGTCTAGCGCTGAGCCTTACCGTCTGACAACGGTCCTGTCGTCTAACGACACCTTGTATTTTTGCTCGAGTCTTCACAACGAGTTAGTCTAGTCAATTAGCTAAATTAGTTTAATTCGTATTTATTAATGACAGTAATCATGTGCAATCCTTAATTGAGTCTAGGCACGTAGTCTCATGGTCTCACACAAGAGTCAAAGTATGTCACTCACATTCACCATTAAAGCACACACATAATATGTCACATTTTAACCATGTCTAGAGAGTCTTTTATGCGCGTATTTTCCATCATTTTTTTAGGGGGGTAAGTCGGATATTAATCCTCCAATCAAACCGTACTTGTTTAAACCCTTCCTAAAAATACACTCTATTTTTTCTTTTTTGTTTTTTAAAAATTAATAAAGTCAAAGTAAAATTTGAGTCAAGTTGACAGGCTAAAGTCGTAATCACCTAATAAAAAATAATTCCTATGTTCTCTAACTATGCAAATAGGGAAGAAGAGTCGAACCACAGGAAAACAAGTCAATTTATTCCTAATTAATTTAGAGCAATCTAAATTATCAAGTAACCAGTTTGTTGTTGTAAAAAGGAATTATACTATGGAGACTAAGATTAGGGAGAAAAATAATAAAAAGGAAGCCTAGGGTCACAGGTTCACCAATAATTAATAATTCGGGATAAAACATAACAATCAATAATTAACATTACACAAATAACATGATTAACAGGCTCTCGCAATTTATTAATCAACATAGATCTAAGAGGCTCTCACAATTTACTAGATCTAAGTTCCTATTGAAAATAGCCTTTAATATCAAAATAACATCTGCTCGATTCATCAATTCAATATTGCTATACTTTTACAATCAAATCACATCTGCTCGATTCAAAATCTAATTGTAAACTATTAAAACAAGTCAATAAGAAATTATTATACTAATCAACAATAATAAATTATACCTTCATATTAATTATGGATTCCCCAAAACCCTTGAATTAAACTACTCACACAAAATTAAATCTAAACTAAACAAATCAATAAAAGAAATCATAATAGAATAAAGATATAAAATTGCTAAAATTAATAGAGAAGAAATTGTTACCAAAGTTAACATAAATAATGAGTTGAGTCAAGAACACGAGTGAACTTGTAGAGAGAAATTAAGAGAGAGAAAGTCTAAGAGAAGAGGTAATCAAAACTAAAAACACTAAATCGTATTTATACAAAACTTGTAATTACTCCTAATTAAAACTAAGTAAACCGCCGAACAAATCTCCTTAGAAACGCGCACCCGATCGGGCAAAGGCCCGCCTTTTTCTTCGCCCCCTTATTCTAGGCAGCTGCCCGATCGAGCGAAAGATTGCCCGATTGGCTAGGCTTGGGATCGGGCTTCATTTTTGGCCTAATTCGAATCTCCAATTCGGGTCTTGAATACTCGGTGTCCAATGCAAGTGGTCGTGCCTTCCAATGCTCGTAGTCGTTTCACAAAAATCCAGAGAAAAGGCTCCAAAGGTGCCATTTCCTACAAAAGTCAACTAAAACTACAAAAACACTAGAAAACACCAAATAGTAATAAGAGTGGCTCTAAAGAGCCAAAAACACTACTAATTACGACCAAGGGACGAGGGTAAAATACTATATAAAATAAGCCATACATTCCAATTGGGACCACCTATGCGAATATGTTCAAAATGCTCTCCGAGAGTGGCAAGATTAAACCTCTCAAATTGAGACTATTTTAATCACTAAAGAGGACGGATAGGTTCTACTTACTGTCCATAACATCAGTCAAGGGGACACACAATAGAACACTGTTTTAAATTTAAGGATTTAATTTAGAAACTGATTGATGATAAAAAGATAGTCCAAATTCCACAAGAGAAAGATGCTACCATTAATGGAGTTTAAGACAGTGACGATGAGGATGCCTACCTCAAGGATATGGAAGAGACCCCACTCTCCAAGATATATCCAGTGAACGACATTTGGAATGAGGAAGATTCCACCATAGATTGCTTCAGAAGATCCGGGAGAATGCAACCTCCCATTACTGTGCAACAACCTATTCCTACCACTCAGCAAGTTCCCATACCTGTCATAGAAGACAAAGATTTTGTCAAGAAATTATAGAAGACTAAATTTGATATGAATGTATGGAAACTCTTAGCTAAATCCCATCAACATAGGCTGGCAGTAATGAATGCTTTGGAAAAAAAAGGAATAGATTTTGAAACCACTCCTGAGGGGTTGGCTAACTTTCTCACGAGTGATCTTCCTAGTCCTATTAATTTGATCACCTTTTTTGACAAGGACTTACCTCTAGAGGGTGATAAGCATAACAAATCATTAAATCTTATAGTAATCTGCAAGAGAATGAATGTCCCAATGAATCTTGTAGATAATTGATTAGCAATTACTGTTTGTCCACTCCGAACTGCTAAAATGTTAAGGATAAAAGATGAAGACTTGTCTCCATCTACACAGGGAAAAAGAGCCTATGACAACACTCACCGCCAAGCTCTAGGGACTATCACCATGAATGTAACGAAATGATTCATAGAACATGCTACTACTTTTCAAGTGGTAGATATTAAAGAATCTTTCAACCTATTGTTGGGACTCCCTTTGCTTCATTACCTAAAGGGCGTCCCTTCATCCTTTTTTTTTTGGAAAATAAGATTTTATTACCAAAAAGAGAAAGTTACAACTTACAAAAGCTAAGTTATAACTACCACCAGAACACCAAAAGACCTGAAAAACAACAGGACACCCCACGACCAGTTCTAGACCCAAACCTAGCCACCTTCTAGGAAGGGCCTAGAACAACTGGATTCAGCTTTCCAGCCACCTTCTAGGAAGGGTTTCGGAAACCAGGACCAGACAACAAAAAAACCAGAAAAACAACAATGCCAAACACCCGAAAGCCACCAAAAATACAGCCAGAAGCAGACAAGCCTGCAAACCGACTAAAGAAACCAAAAGAACAAAGAAAAACAACAAAACGAGCACCAAAGCAAGCCCCAAAAGAAGACAGCATGGCACAAAGCAAAGCACAGCAGCCCCAACATCAGAGCACAACACCAGCAGCAAGGCATAGCAAGTCAAAGGTGCCCCATCAGCAAAAGAGCATTATAGCAGAGCAACAACAGCACGAAGCACTAACAGACAAAGACAGCAAACTGCAGCAACAAACCAGCACCAAAACAGCAGTGCAAAAACAACATTAGCAGTGCAGCAACAAGAAAACAGCACCAGAATTCAGAGCAACACTCAGCAGTGCATAAGCAGCAAATCAGCAGTACATTAGCAGCCTCCCACAACCTACAGCAGCTCAAAGCAGCACCAACCAGCACCAGAATTCAGAGCAGCACCCAGCAGTGCAGAAGCACACCAGCAGTACACAGCAAAACACAGCAGCCACCCAGCAGCAAAACAAGACAGCAGGCAGCAAAGCACTAAGCAGAACAAGCAGCTGCATAACACAGAACAGCAAGGCAGACAGCAGAGCACCAACACCAAGACCAGCCCCTGAACAGCTGCAAAGAGGAAAGCAACAGCAAGGCAATAGAGCTTAGCAGTGCAAAGCAGTACACCTAGTAGAACACAGCACCAAAAGCAAAGAGACAACAAGGAAACAGCAACACCAGCAAAAAAGAACAGTAAATAGAGCAAAATACAACGGGAACCTCAACTGAAAAAAAAAGAGACCAGAACACACACACACGGAACCCGAGACAAGCCCTAAACAATCAAATATTTGCTTCCCGCCGGGATTCTACAAACTGAGTGAAAGACAATATCCCGAACAAGAGCATCAACTGATTTGCAACAACCAGTAAAGAGAACTGCATTCCTTTGAATCCAAATCCCATAAACTGTTTCAGTGAAGGCCACCTGGATCACTTTATTCTTTAATCTGGAACTTCTACAGATTTTCTTCATCCAATCAATCTCATCACTAAACTGCTGAACAGGCTTGGAAACACGTAAGATCCCCAAAACTGTACTCCAAACCCTCCTAGAGAAATCACAATAAAAAAAAGATGCTGAACACTTTCATTTCCATTCAAACAAAGGAAACACTTTGGATCACAAGAGATGTGCCATTAAAGCAACCTATCCTTAGTGACAAGCCTATTCCATAAAGCTAGCCACAATATGAAAACACTCTTGGGAGTTGCTAAGTTATGGCAAGTAACTCTCTTCCAAGGAACTTTAGGCACTTGAGGCCTAATAGCAGCATAAAGCTTCTTAATTTTCAACTTGTTGCCCTGAACGAAACCATCCCATCCCCCTTGATCATTCACAATATCTCTACAACTCAAAATCTTCTTCAAGAACCAGGAGCATCTATTAGGGGTAAGAGTGGTCCAACAATCTTTATACTTGAAATAGTAGATATTAACCCACTTAACCCAAAGATTATCAGCCTTGTGAGCAATATCCCAAAGTAACTTAGTGACAAATGCTTTATTCCACTCAGGAAGAGAAAGCAGGTTCCAGCCACCACAAACTTTAGGAAGACAGACATTATTCCAAGCAACCAAAGACTTCTTAGCAGGAGCAGAGGATCCAGTCCAAAGAAAGCATCTGAACCTAGCCTCAATCTCTTTCAGAATTTTCTTCTGAAGAATAAAAATTTGAGCCCAATAAGTCTGGATACCAAACAACACACTCTTCACCAATTGAAGCCTCCCAGCATAGGATAGGTGTTTAGCCATCCACCCTTGAATTCTAGCAGTGACTCTCTCCACCAAAGGCCTACATTGAGCAATAGTAAGCTTCTTTGAAGAGAGAAGGACCCCAAGATACCTAAAAGGAATGGAGCCTTGAGAAACACCAAGAAGCTCCCTCAACTCATTCTGAATATCAACAGAGACTCCTTCAAAGTAGACTTCACTTTTATCAAGATTAGCAGAAAGCCCAGAGGCACCCGAGAATTTCGAGAAGGCTTGGAAGAGAAGCTTAACAGAAACACTATCAGCTCGAGAAAACATCAATAAGTCATCAGCAAACATCATGTGAGTTAGGTTTAACTTTTCACATCTAGGGTGAAAGTTAAAGTCAGGAGACAACCTAAGCTCATCAAGGCATCTGGAGAGGTATTCCATACCAATAGCAAAAAGGAAGGGAGACATAGGATCACCTTGTCTTAACCCTTTCTTAGCTTCAAAGGGGGGGGGGGCAGGAAAACCATTAATAAGAATAGAGTAAGAGACAGAAGTAAGACAATTCCAAATCCAATCAACAAATCTTTGAAGGAAACCAAGCTCTTGCGTGACAGTGATCAAGAAACCCCACTCAACCGAATAATAGGCTTTCTTCAAATCCACCTTAACCATACACCTGGGAGAGATAAATTTGTGATCATAGCCTTTGATCAATTCAGTTGCAAGAAGAATATTGTCACCAATGTGCTTGCCAGGAATGAACCCTGCCTGAGCATCATCAATCACCTCACCAATGACAGCAGCAAGCCTAGCAGTTATGATTTTAGAAATGAGCTTATAGACCACAGTACAACAGGCTATAGGTCTAAAATCCTTAACATGAGAAGCAGAAAGGACTTTAGGGACCAAAATAATAGTTGTACAATTCCATTGCCTAGGCAAGATCCCATTATTAAAGAAATCAATAACACTTGCATAAATATCATCTTTCACAATATGCCAAACTCTCCTAAAGAAAAAGGAGTTAAAGCCATCAATACCAGGAGCTTTAGTGTTATCAATTCCCTTAAGGCCAGCATCAATTTCGGCATGAGAAATAGGCCTAATGAGGTAGCTCTGAGCAGCAGAGCTAAGCTTCTTACCCCTCCGCATAGTAACAAGGTCAACAGTAGGGAGCCAAGGAGCCTGAGTCCCTAAAAGAGACTTATAGAAAGAGATGATTTCATGAGAGATAGCATCTAGATCCTTAAGCAACACCTGATTACAATAAAAAATGGAGTCAATTCTTTTCCTTGCTTGCCTAGTCTACATCACAGAAAAGAAGTAGTGGGAATTGCCATCTCCAAGCTTAACCCAATTAATCCTAGATTTTTGCTTGAAGATGCTTTCCTGAATATCATTCCAGTGCTTAACAACCTTAATAGCATCATATTCTTTAGCACATAAATCCAAATCATCAGGGTTTTGAGCCATTAAGGTTTGAATTCTAGAAAGCTCATCATTAGCCTGGTCAATCTTTTCCTCAATGTTACCAAACTGGTTGCTAGTAAGAGATTTGATACTAGACTTCACAGACTTGAGCTTCTCCCAAACAGAACTACCAGAGCCCCAAGCCTGCGAAATAGTATCAAGAAAATCAGGATGATCAGCAATACAGTTTAGAAACCGGAAAGGTCTACCTTTCTCAACAGGGCCAGAGCAAATATCCAGCAAAACCGGACTATGATCAGATAAAGAAGGAGGGAGATATACAGTCTCCACATGCCCATGAGAAGCTAACCAAGCTTGATTACCAAAGGCTCTATCAAGTCTAGAGAGCGTTCTAGGGCTAGTATGAGCCTTATTAGACCAAGAGTAGAAGGACCCTTTGCTTTTGAGCTCAGTGAGGTCCAAATCATCAACCAAATTCTGAAAGTCTCTAGTCTCATAATCAGTAACATCAGCACCATGAAGCCTATCAGAAGCATGAAGAACAGAGTTATAATCACCAACACAAAGCCAAGGAGAATGCTTTATAGAGATGCTTTTGAGCCCCTCCCACAAAGAAAGCCTATCATGAATGGAGTGAAGACCATAGATAACACTGAGAAAAATCTGAGTAGAGAGATCGTTAGAAGAAACAGTACAGTGAATGAACTGTTCATGAATCTTCAAGACATTAACAGTTACTCTATCCACATTCCAACCAAGCCAAATCCTCCCTTTGGGAGAATGATCATAATTACACAACCAAAGCCAAGAAGAGCCAAACTTCTTCTGATAAGTGAGAACATTTTTCAATTTGATTTTTGTTTCAAGCAATCCAACAACATCAACTGAATGAGAGTGAAGCAACCTCCTTACAGAGGCAACTTTGCCAGGGTCATTCAGGCCCCTGACATTCCAAACAGAGTAAATCATGACACCAAAGGGGGATTAACCTCACCCCTGCTTGGATTAATAGTGAAACCACTTGCACCATCCATTTCATTTGCAAACAGAGCAACAAAAGCATTAGAGGTAGAAGTAGGCTGATGAACTCTAGTTTGCTGACTTTTTGTTTTCCTCCCTACTATTCTCCAACCCTCATCTGAATTCTTAGAGGTATGAACCTGTGGAGTAATAACAGATTGACCATGAACAGAAACCCCAACATCAACAGCAGCAGAAGGAGTAGGAACATGGGCAGGCTTAGGAGCCCAAACTTGCTTTTGCTTAGGAGGAACAGGAGCCGGTTGCTTAGAAGCCTGCTTAGGCAAAGGAGGCTTAACATAGCAATCATGACCAATCTTATTACACTTAGAGAAAAAAGAAGGAGCCCACTCATACACCACCCTGACCTCCAATAATTCCTTCGAAGGACTCTCAACCCACACAGAGGTTGGCAAAGGCTTTGTGACATCAATCTCATTCAGAACCCTAGCAAAAGACACTCTAAGCTGTCTAGTAGTACACTCATCAGCACAAATTAACACTCCAAGCAAACTACTAAGGCGGCTAAGAGTGTGAGATCCCCAACAATTAAGTGGAAGATTAGGGAATTTAACCCAAAGAGGAATAGTTCTAAGTATTTCAGCATGAAAATCAAAATCAGGGCACCAAGGCTTCACTATTGCAGGCTTTCCAAAGAACATATGAGGACCAGAACAAAGTATAGTATCTCTATCATCATTAGAACACATATTGATAATAAAGTACCCATCATCATGCCAATACACATTTGGTTTTTGCATATCATAAAAAACAAGAGCATTAGCCCATTTTCGATTACCTTCCTCAAGCTCGGCTGCTTGTAGCTCAGTAATTAGCTTCCCATCTTGCACTTTCGGAGCAACAAAAGATAGTGCAACTCCTTTAGAAGCCAATTTCCCAGCAAAAGATGAAGCTCGAGCCCCATTCTGCTCCAGAACAGGGGAAGCAGCACGGTTTCCAGTAGAATCGCGCAAGTTCAGCTCCAAGTCAGTAAGAGAAGCAGCTCGATCTTCAGTAACCTTGTTCGCAATATGCTCCAGGTAGGGTGAGGAAGGAAGAATAGGATGACCTGGTTCACCATCGTGCCCAGATCCACCAGCATTCAATGGAACAGTAAACCCAGAAACCCTAGGTACTGTTCCATTGAACTGGTTCGATCTAGCAGCATCTTTAGCAGCAACAGTAGCTTCAGCATCTAATGTACCACCAGAAATAGCACCACAAGCTGCCTGAGCAACCGCCGGCGCCGGAGTAAGCAGCTCATCCCTCTCTTGAATCGGGCTAGGAACAAAAGGGGTACTTGAAAATCCAAAATTCTTCAAAACCGAACCAACAACTTCATGAGCATCCTTTTGTTGTGCAATTTGAGGTGTAGAAATAGCTTGCTTCTTCTTCTTCACCATTGAAATCCAGATTTGATGAAGAAAACCAATCAAAAATGAAGAACCATGAAGAAGAGAGAGAAGAGAGAAAGTCAACGAAAGACAAACCTCGATAATTGGAGGAATCCTTGCCACAATTTGTGCTTCACTAATAAGAATCAAGGCTATCGATAATCCCCTCATAAACGTGGAGCACGATGAAGATGACAAAGACTTATGGGGCTTTAACGAAGAGCTCTCCTTCATTGAGGAGGATGAAAGGACCCCTCTTCACTACGTCCTCCACTCTAACATGATAGTAAATGCTATCCTCAAGAAACAAGGACACTTTCCTGGAATGGCCCTCGGAAAGAAGAAAGGGATAGCAAAGCAAATGGGACTATATGGCCTCCCTAAATTGGACACTTTTGGACTTGGTTTTGAACCGACTTCGGAAGATCTTAAGCGAGCCCGGGAAAAACAAATGCAAGTAGGAATGCTCGTACCTAAAAGAAAGCAATCCCTTTGGATCATTATCCTCTTACCCTAAATGGACAATTAATAAAAGAGGGAGAGGATTATCCATGCTATGAATTTCCTGAACCCTTTGCCAAAAATAGGATAAGACAGCTTGGGTTTGAAATATTTTTTGATTGTAACTTTCTAGATGATGTTTCAATTCCCATCCATAAGGAGAAAGCACCCCATTATTTGACTTTAATGTCATGGGACTTCTCTTTGGGTATGAAAAGAATGAGCCAACGCGTATCGAAGACAACTCCTTGCTCATTCAAACAGTACTACAGAGTGATAACTTTGATCCTTCCAAACTTATCACTCTAGCAGAGGGTTTAGTTTAAGGATGGAGAAAGACCATAAAGGTGACTACTCCAAGTGGAAGAAAGATCTCCATAACAACCGGACAAGGGCCAATGTTCAAAGAATCGTCTGAGTCAGAGTTCGAGTCAGAGTCTTCCCCTATCGAGTCCTCTAAGTCCTTAGTTGTAGCACCCTCTCCTAGTTCTTCTTCTTTAGCGCCTTCTCCTAGAATAGTTAATAATCAAGTCCCAACGGACATAACTTTATTGGATGTAATGGTTTCTGAATTCAATAACATATCTTCTTTTGCTTACTCCTCGTGCATTCTTTAACTCAAGATGATGAGCATTGCTTAACTAACAATGAAAGTGACAAAGAAATAATTAAAGCAATGGAAACAATTGAAAATAAAACACCGGTAATTTAGGATACTAAAACAGCTGATATCTAAAAAGATCAAACCAATAAAAGAGAAGTTAAAATCGGACTAACACTTAATAAAGATGAAAGAATCGATTTTATTAATCTATTAAAAGAATTTATTGATATATTCGCTTGGTCATATGAAGATAGGACAAGAATTAATAGAGAAATAGTTCAACAGACAATTCAACTAATTCCAGGAATGAAACCTGTAAAACAAAATTTACGTCGAATGAAACCCGACGTAGCCCTTAAAATAAAAGAAGATGTACAAAATAGATAACAGCAGGTTTTATCATGGTATCCAAACACCCTAAATGGGTTGCAAATGTAATCCCAGTTCCAAAGAAGGATGGAAGGGTACAAATGTGTGTCGACTATCCAGATCTAAATAAGGCAAGTCTAAAGGACGACTTCCCTTACCACACATCAGTATTCTAGTAGACAATTCAACAAACCACACACTTCTCTCATTTATGGATGGATACGCAGGGTACAATAAAATTCTCATGGCAGAAGAAGACACAAAGAAGACAATATTTATAACACCTTGGGAACTTACTGTTACACGATGATGCCATTCGGGTTGAAAAACGCGGGTGCCACTTACCAACAAGCAGCAACTGCTTTACTCCATGACATGATGCACAAGGAAGTCGAAGTCTATGTAGATGACATGATTGTGAAATCAAAGGATTGCCCAGGGCATTAGGTAGCCCTAAGAAAATTCTTTAAAGGCTAAGAAAATATAACATGAGGTTGAAACCATCCTAGTGTGCTTTTGGAGTCACCTTAGGAAAATTATTGGGAAACATCATTAGCTCTACAGGAATAGAGATAGACCCAACCAAGATCAAAGAAATCACGTCAATGCCACCGCCTAAAACCTAAAGCAAATTCGGGGATTCATTGGCCAGTTGCAATACATAAGTAGGTTCATATCTAAATTGACAACAATATGTGAACCAATATTCAAGAAGCTTAAAAAGAATGTGCCGGTAACATGGGACGATGAGTGTCAAAACTCCTTTGAGAAGATGAAAACCTATCTCGCTTACCCTCCTGTATTAGCATCAGCACTCCCAGGAATCCCTCTTAGGTTGTACTTGACGGTCACCAAAGAGACAACGGGGGCTATGCTCGCACAAGAAGTAGAAGAAAAGGAGAACGCCATCTATTATCTAAGTAAAAAGATGCTCGAGTATGAAATACGCTATACACCACTTGAAAAATTATGCCTCGCATTGGTGTGGGCCACAACCAAGTTAAGACATTACATTGTCGTTCTTACAATCTTTGTAGTATCTCGAATGGATCTACTCAAGTATCTTTTCGTGAAATCTACACTAAATGGGCGAATATCAAGATGGATAGTAAACTTAGCCTGATTCGATGTAAGATTTATGCCCTAAAAGGCTATTAAAGGATTCGTGGTTTAAGATTTCTTAGAAGACTTTCCAATAGAAGATTCCACGCCTATACATGAGAACGATTTTCCAGACGAAGACTTGATGGTAACTGAAGATGATACTTGGACTCTATACTTCGACGAATCTTCAAACCAAAAGGGATGTGGTGTAGGAGTACTATTTTTATCACCTAAAAAAAACATTTTCAAATCTCCATAAAGCTAGATTTCGACGTTACCAACAATGTTGCAGAATACGAAGCATGCGTGGTAGGCCTCAAAATAGCATTGGCATTGGGAGTAAAGAAACTTCGAATTTTCGGGGACTCCTCATTGATCATCAATCAAATTTATAAGATATGGAAAGTAGGGAGTGAAAGCTTGGCTCCTTACCAAACCTACCTGGAAATTCTCACAAATCAGTTGCAAAAGGTAGAATACACATATCTACTTAGAGAAGAAAATCAATTTGCTGATGCCTTGGCAAGACTAGCCTCAATGGTCAGAATACCTACGAAATTTAAGCAAATGCCCTTAAAAATAGAAAAGAGGCATAAACCGACTTATATCAAAGCAATAGAGGATGTCGGAGTAACCCAAGAAGAAGAAGAAGAGGAAGAACCTTGGTATACAAACATCCTTAATTATGTCACAAAGGGAGAATATCCACCCAATGCTGACAAAAGAGCATAACGAGCCTTAAGACTTTTGGCTTCCTAATATGTGCCCATTTACGGCGAGTTACACAAAAGGGTACCTAAAGGTCGAACTCTTCTATGTGTAGGCAAAAAGGAAGCCCAAAGGGATATGAGAATAGTCCACGAAGGGGTATGTGGAACACACGTAAATGGCGAAATACTAGTCAAAAAGATAATGCGCGAAAGGTATTATTGGACTACCATGAATAGAGACGGTCATCAATATGTCAAAAGATGCCCTAAATGTCAAATATATGCTAACTTGCAACATGTTCCTCCGTCTCTCCTCTATACTTATACAACACCATGGCCATTTTCAACATGGGGAATAGATATAATTAGAAGAATTACTCCTCCAGGAACAGGAGGCCATGAATACATATTAATAGCAATTGACTATTTCACTAAATGGTTTGAAGAAAAATCATATGCCAAGCTCACTACAAAAAATGTAGTACTCTTTATTGAAAGAAACATTATTTGTTGATATGGAGTCCCACATGAAATGATAAGTGACAATGGAACTCACTTTCAAGCAGAATGTGAAGAATTGTTACAAAAGTATGATATTCAATAGCATCACTCTTCTCCATATAGACCTCGGGAAAATGGTGCAGTTGAGGAAGCTAATAAAAATTTAAAGAGAATCATTGAGAAGATGACAGAAAATTACAATGATTGACCTGACAAACTCCACTTTGCTCTACGGGGTTATTGCACGTCAATTCGCTCATCAACAGGGAATACACCATTTTCCTTAGTCTATGTGATGGATGTCGTATGACCTTTAGAGTTAGAAATACCTTCCCTATGCATCGCGTTAGAAAGTAAACTCGATGAAGTAGAATGGACTAGAGCGAGATATGAAGAGCTAATTCTACTTGATGAAAAAGGACTAGAGGCTATACATCATACTCAACGTTATCAAACTCGTATGGCTAGAGACTTCAACAAGAAAGTCAAGACAAGGAATATTAAAGTAGGAGACTTGGTGCTAGAAGCATTAAGGAAAAATATTTTAGACCCAAGAGGCAAGTTTAGACCTAATTGGTCTAGGCCATATATTGTCAAACCTATCCTTTCAGGAGATGCCGCAAAACTCACTGATATTGATGGCAATGAACTCTCAAACATGACAAATCTTGACCAACTTAAGAAGTACTACCCATAATTACTTTAATAGGATCTCAAGAAAGCTACGATTGGCCTGATTCCTTAAGAAAGGATACGTAGGCAACCCTTATAAGTGCGGCCACTTTAATTTTTACAAACCTTGCATCCCAGCAAATCAACTCAGAGCAATCAACGTGAAATTTTACAAACGCATCCCAGAAAAGTTGTCGCCTTATGACAGATGTCAGCGTCGGCTGACAGCTCCAGGCAATAAACAGCAGCGTCTAGCGATGATGACATCGCCAGGCGACAGACCTAAATTGCGACACCAATTTTCCCGCATTAAACTAGGGGAATTTCAATGTATTTTAGAAATTTTTGACTTCTGTACTCGAATATTTCCTGAAAAATAATTGAGTGTTTTCATTGCTTTAATGGACATTATAATGAAAATGTTGATTTAATTTTTAAAAAAAAGATGAAAATTGCATTAATAAAATAAAGTAAAATTACATTATTGACGAAATTTAAATGAAATCTTAAAAAATAAATGAACTTAAAATAAGTAAAATTGTCAAATAAATTGAAAGTAAAGAAATGCTCTAATCTTTCTTCTCTTTCTTTGCTCTCTTCCAATTTTTGTCAGCTTCTTCTTCTTCATCCATTAGTTTTTCTAGCAAGCATTGTATAGAGGATCTGCATTCAAGTTTGATGTTAATAGTTTCTCCCTTAGCTATTACACCATTTTCTTCTCTACCCATATTTTCTTTTCTAGTAGAGTCAGCTTTCATTTTCTCTTTTCCTTTAGTAGTGTCTTTCTTTCTAGGCATCATAGGAGTTTTAAATTATACTTTTTCAACTAAGCGTTCCTTCACAGGAGCTATCTTGTCTCCTAGATGATTCATCACTGTGGGGAATATTTTCAAGCATTAACCCTAGCTTGAACTGTGATCATACACTAATGTACGGTGGCGTCCAAAAGGGAAGAGATAGAGAAAAAGGTTCGCCAACAAGTTTTAGGAACTTGTAAACCATTCACAGGGTGAAGGTTACACCCCTTAACGATCCAAGAGATCGTCAAATCCATAAGGTCTTGAACCAAATAGGGTTCAGGGATGAAGGTACAAATCCAACCTAAAAGAGATTGAACCTGCCCTAATAATAGGCCTCTACTTTATTCTGATCGTATTCATGTGCGCTTTTTGACTAACATGCCATCAATAGGATTAACCCTAAACCTTTTTATCTATATTGGTTGAATATTAATGCACAAATAAAACTATTATTGGCGATCACTTGAATTATAATCAAATGAATCCTAACAAGATTATTAATTATCTTATTAAGCGCGATTACAAATACCAATTCCCTTTAAACATGCATAAAAGGTGTGATCAAGCAATAACAATATATATCAAGCAACATAATAATAATCATCAAAATAATTATAACAATCATAATAATAAAAATAATTAAAATAATCATGTAAAAGCATAGCAAGATCCTAGGCATGATACTAACAAGATTAATAACAAACCCTAGCATGTCACTAAACAATAAAAATCAAATCTTTATCCCTAACATGATACTAACAATCATAAATATTAGGAAGAACATAGGAAGTGTTTCGGGATTTTCTGATGTCCTGCGGGAGAGTTACAATTCCGAGACTGGAACCGGATGCCTGTACCTGCAAAATAACGGAGACTCCTGTGAGCTCCGCCTCCAACGGTCAAGTTAGTACCTGATTAAGGAGTAATTAATGCGGAAATTAAAGTAATAAGGTCTCTCTAGGTGAGAGTGTTTAATGTAGGTAATCTGCTTTGTTAGCGAGATCAGTCGGTTATTAGTGTGTTCCGTAATGTTTCAGTTCTGTTCTCCTCCTTAATGAGGATTAAGGGAGGTATTTATAACCTTGGGAAACGTGCCCATCCTAGGTTTAGGTAAACCTAGGGCCGATTGGGCTTCCCTCGGAAGTTGGGCCTGGGTGGCCAATTTCTCCATTAGGCATGGAGTATGCCACATGTCGTGACATAACAGGTCCAAGGTGGACGAATAAGCGCGTGCCACGTGGCAAGCCCTGACAGTTCCAACTAGGGGACACTTGGCAGGTCCTGATTGGCCCACGTGGCGCATTCCGATTGGTAGGAGCAAAATCCCCTAATCATTTGCCCCTCACAGGTGGCACGTGATTGGTCACGTGTTACCTATGACAGGTGTCGCACTGTAACGGGCGACGGCCTGCTATAGGTGTCAGTCGGCGAATGGACGAGAGATTTTCCCGCCTAAATTTTGAATTCTGGAAGTGACCCTTCGCCTTCTCACTTCGCCTATATAAGAGAGAGTTGCCTTGAGTCATTTTCACACTTTGAGAACTATTTGAGAACATTCGGACCCCTGAACTTGCTCTGACATTTTGGACTTTTTCTGCCTACCGCCTGTTCTGACAAGCCGACTGCACCGGATTTCCAGAACTTCATCAACCGTCACTCGTTCAGGTAACTCAGTTCTCTTACCCTTAATTTTCTTTTTATTTTTTGAAATGGCACCACGGAAGCACACGACACGACCTAAGTTAGTGATCAGCCGGTCACCGGGGACGGCTGAATCTAGGACTAGGAGTGCCGCCTGCCCTTTTCTGGACCCATCTTTGCCCTTTATACAAAGTCCGACTGTATCTGTGTCTATGCAGAACGTGATGGCCAGAACAAAAAAGACTGCTATGATCTCAAACTCGGACGGCTCCTCCCAAAGGGTGCTCATTAGTGAAACATCTGACCAGGCGCCAGATGTAGAAGTGAAACGAGGCGGCTGCCAAGCCGACAGTTCTGAGGGAGGGGTCAAGGTGGTCCCTTCCCATTTCACCGTTGATATGTCTAATTTTCCTCCTGCTCCTTCTAAGGGAGAGGAAGCGGGCCCCTCTGGGAGAGGGGAGGAGTCGTCCTCTTCGGACTCGTCAGAGGACGAGTCCGAGTCCAGCTCTTCTGGCCACGCTTCTCCAGGCTCAGAAGAGAGAAACAGCCGCCTACAAGAGGCGAGGCTTTCTCATGCAGTTGAGAAGGGGGGCAATTGGGCGGAGCCGTCCGCCTCTTACAGAGAGGAAAACACCCCCTACTACTGCACGGTACCCCGGGGCCGGATCGCAGCCATGCAAGACAAAGTGGAGAGCTTTATAGCTAACCACAGAATGGGCCCCGAATTTTTACTGTTCGTGCCGGATCCAGAAGACACTGTCGTCTGGCCGGCTGGTACCAGCTATGATGACGGCTGCTTTGGCTGCTATGTGGCGGCCATCAAAGCTGGACTGCGCTTCCCATTACATCCGGCTGTTCAGCGGATTTTAGATGGGTATGATTTGGGGTTATGGCAGTTAGCCCCCAACTCTTGGGTAAACGTACTCGGCTATGTGGCCGGGTGCGAAATGTACGGGGTGGAGCCAAGCTTTGAGGCTTTCGCCCACATGAACTATCTCAGCCGGACCCCTAAGTCGGGAGGTACCGGCTGGTATCAATTAACAAGCCATAGGGGCTACCTCATGACGAGAGGTAAGGCGAACAAATGGAAGGATTGGCGGAACACCTTCCTTATCATCGAGGGTTCAGACACGGAGCTGAACAAACGCTTTAACAAGTGGAATAGGGATCCGCCTCTTCTCGCAGGCGGCCGCAGCATGCCGCCTGTTCCCCCAAAGGCTAAAAAAGAGATCCTAGACAAAGGACTCTTCAAAGTAGAGACTAGGGTGAACTCTACTTCAGGGGTACGAGAGCAAGTACCCCTAAACTGCGTCCCGAGCTTCAAGTGGCTCTATGACGAGTACTTTTTGGCTGCCTGTGGCCTCAGCAGTCGGTGCTCTAGAGGTAGCCGGCCTGACAAATACTCTGTTTTTTCACGCCTTGTTTACTTGGGATTTTTACTAACTTTGCTGTTTATTTTTTGCAGCTGACGCCATGAGTAAAATAACAGCATCCAAGACTGCGGCGGCCATGTTGCGGGCCTCTCTCATGCAACAGTCTTGTACCGACTCCCCCAACAAGGGGCACCCTTGGTGAGCTCCGAACCTTTCACCCTCTTTTTGGAGTGTTTATGCATATACTGACTTTTCTCTTCTGTTTTAGACGGGTGCTCCAAGAGCTCCATCTTCCCAACAGCCGGACCCCAAGGCCCGGAAGACGACTGTTGGGAGCTCTCCTGGTTCTGCCAGGAAACAGGTGGCGGCTGAGAAACAGCCGGCCACTTCTTCTAAAACTCCAACTGGGCCGCCTAAAGGTATGAAGTTGTCCTTGTAAATTTTAGACTTGCTCCCTTTGTTACTAGGTCTAATCCGTTTGTTTACGCTTGATGCAGCCGGCCCCCATGAGCCTGACTTGGTAGACATGGCCAAGTCTATGATCAGGGCAGTTCCTCCAGCTGAAAGGGAGGCGGTCAGGGGTGTCGGCTCCCTTAACCTTGACGGGATTGCAGGGGTCCTTGCTGAGGTATACTTAGCATATTTTTGAGTATTTAAATTTCTGGACGCCTGTTTTCTTTTTTGTTTGGAAACTGACGCCTGTTCTTTTTTTTTTTTTTTTTTTTGTACTAAGTCCTGCTCCGAGTTAACGGCCTTCGCAAGCCGCTTGATCGGAAGAACAAAGAGGTAAAGGCTGCAAAAGCTATGGCCGCCTCTGACTGTGATAAGGCAATGTTTCAAATTGCCCAAAATGAAGTACTGACCATTGATATTCTTTATTATCAGGCGCAGGCTACCGCCGCTGTTCGGGCTCAGTTAGAGGCGGCCCAGAAGAAGAATGACGAGCTGGAGGCGACCATCACAAATCTTAAGGCCGAGCTGAAACCTCTTCGCCTAAAAATGTACTCTTACGAAGCCATGGAGAAATCATTGGCCAGCGTAAAAGAACGCCTGGCGAGCCAAGAGAAGAGTCTTACCCAAGAGCTCTCGGAACAGGCCGAGCAAGAGAAGAAAGAGCTCGTCCGGGAGATGATGGAAGACTCCGCTCAAATCCAGCGCATGACCTGGGGCCGCCTCTTCCCTAATGCCGACTTTGCTTCATGGGAAAGAACGTACCGCCAGTGTTCGGAAACATATAATCAAGAAATCCTGGCGGCTGCTGAAGAAGAGGCGTTGGGAGAAGCGTTGGAGGAGGAGGAGGAGCCGGTTGTGGCGCTTGTGCCACTTGGGGGTAAGGCATCAAAAAAGGATGCAGCTGAAGCCGAGTCCAGCAAGAAGAGTGCTGACCAGGCAGCAGCTGCTAATACTGAACTGCCCCCTTCTTAAGCTTAATGTATTCTTTCCACGGCCTGAGTGCCATTTGCTTTGTATTTACCCGGCCAGGGGGCCGGGGCTTTGAATATTTTGCTGGTCTTTAATGACCGGCTTATTTTTAATGAATTTTTTTTTGCTTCAAATTTGTCCAAGTATTCCATATTTAATATCCAATTGTTTACTAGACCGACTGTTGTACATGGCCGAACGTTGCAGACAGGTACGGATAGTTAGTACGCCGCCTATGCCCCTGGACGACTGGTTGTCTGTTTCCAGGATAGACAATCAGTCGGCCATTTATTCAATCGGTATTCGAACTATTTTGTCTGGATCCTTTTTAGGCAGGCGTGCCTGTCTTTTTGTAATTTTAACCAAGTAGGAAAGTGGTCTGACCAAGTAAATAGAGTATTACCTAGTCGCCAAGGAATTGAGTAGTAGAGATAACAAGCGGCGGGTACCGGTTGTTTCCCTTTATGCCAATGTTGTTGGCTTTTAACTCATAATTTGTTAACCTAGCAAGAGTAGTGGTTGAGAGCCCCTGTTTGTTAAAAACAGGCGGACGACTCATACCTTTAAGGCTCCATACTAAGTTTGAGTGACTATTAAGTTAACATAGGAGTTACTTAGTCTTCGTCACAATCTAGATTGAGTAGTAGAGGTACCAGGCGGCAGAGGCCGGCTGATCCCCTTGATTTGCCAACGTTTGTTGGCTATTAACTCAATAGGTTACCTAGTAGGAAATAGGGGTTTGAGTGCCCCTGTTTGTTAAAAACAGGCGGACGACTCAAACCTTTTAGGTTCCATACCAAATTTGAGGGAGTGGCTATGAGTTAACGTTGGAGTTACTCAGTCGCCGTCACTTTTGTTTGAGAAGTAGAGGTATCAGGCGGCGTAGGCCGGCTAGACCCCTTGATTCGCCAATGTTTGTTGGCTATTAACTCAATAGGTACCCCCTGCATTTATCCCAAGTAATACAGGCGGTCATCTGACTCAGATGTCAACTGCTACCACTGGTTTGGTTAGTGATAGAGTTATCCTTGTCTCAAAAACGGCTACGTGGTTGCCCTTGGGGACAGTCGTATAGGTGCTGTGTAATTAGTTTATAGAACAATGTTCCACCTAAAAGGGAGCTGCTCTCTGCGACGAATTTCATCCGGAGGGATGCCGTCGGTCGCCTGCTATGATGTTGGGACAGGTCGTATTAGTTTTGTAGATTTGATCAGTTGGCTTGGCGCCTGGTCTGATCATTCGGCATGTGGCCTTGGTAAGTTCTTGGTGAACGTAGGTGCTAAATAAAAGGAGGGTAGCCGCCTGTTAGGCACAGGGTCGGCCAGGCCCTAATTTTTTAGCTAAGTATTAGGGGGTGGCTATGTGTTTGGAACCAGTCGCCATCTTCTTATGGAGAGTAGCCGACTATAATCCCAGGCGACATGCCCCTATTGTGAGTGAAATACTCAATGGAGAGTAGCCGACTGTAAGGGTACAGATGGCATGCCCCTCTGAAGATAGAGTGTAAAAACTCAATGGAGAGTAGCCGACTGTAAAGGTACAGACGGAATGCCCCTCGTAGTACAAAATTGAATAGTAAGTGCAAACTTTTATTAAGTAGCTCTTTACTTTACATCATTCAAAAGAAATATTTCTTAAGATTATCTACATTCCAAGTTCGAGGCAACGGTTGTCCGTCTGGTGTTTCCAGACGGTAGGTACCGTCCCTAACTTCCTCATAGATTCGGTAGGGTCCTTCCCAGTTGGGAGTTAGTTTTCCAGACTCATTAGCCCTACCAACTGCTTCCATTTTTCTAAGTACAAAGTCCCCTACTTTGAGTGGACGCCTGTGTACTTTTTTGTTGTATGATCTAGTCATTCTCACGCGATAGATCTCATGGCGCAAGACAGCATTGCCCCTCTTTTCAGGAAGTGAGTCTAATGCCAGGCGCATGGCTTCCCAGTTTGCCTCTTCGTCATATAGCATTACTCGAAGAGTCGGCTCGTAGTGTTCTATTGGAAGAACAGCTTCCGCACCATAAGTTAGGAGGAATGGAGTTTCTCCAGTCGCCCCTTTTTCAGTCGTCCTAATGGCCCAGAGAACATGTGGTAGTTCATCCGCCCATAGGCCGCCTGCTCGTTCAATCTTTTTCTTGAGACCGTCTGAGATGATTTTATTAAAGGCTTCTACCTAGCCGTTTGATTGTGGACGGCCGACAGATGCAAAGTAGTTTGCAATTCCTTGGTCACCCAACCAGCTTTTGAGAACAGGCGTCTCAAATTGGGGACCATTATCAAAAACCATAGACATGGGAACCCCGAACCGAGTGATGACATTTTTCCAAATGAATGAAATTACATCTTTCGTCTTGATTCCCTTTACAGCCTCCGCCTCTACCCATTTAGTGAAGTAGTCGACGGCAACAAGTATGTACCTCCTTCCGCCTGTAGCAGGCGTATATGGACCCAGAATGTCCATGCCCCACTTAGCAAACGGTAGTGGGCTGTGAATGGTAGTGAGGTCAGTAGCCGGACGGTGAATTAGTTTGCCAAACCTTTGGCACTTGTCACATTTTTTCACCATCTCCATTGCATCTGCTTCCAAAGTAGGCCAAAAGTAGCCCTACCGCCTTGCCCTTTGAGCAAGCATCCTACCACCTATATGAGAAGCACAGTAACCAGAGTGAAGATCATCTAGTATCTCTCGTCCCTTTTCTGGAGTAACACACTTTAAGAAGGGTTGAAGGTACCCCCTCTTGTGAAGTTCTCCCTTAATCATTTCAAAACAGGTGGCTCGTTTTTTCAGTGCTGCCGCCTGTTGAGTATCATCCGGCAGTGTACCGTTTGTCAGATATGCCCTGATTGAATCCATCCAGGTTGAGCTTCTGTCTAGGATTCCAATAGGGCTTTCCTCGATGCTTCTCTTCTCCATTACTTCCCAAAAAACAGTTCGAGGAGTATCAGAGGAGGCGGATGATGCTAATTTTGACAGTGCATCCGCCTGGTTGTTTTCTGATCTCGGCACTTGGATCAGATGGAAATCCTCAAGGGAGCCGACTGCTTGTCGTACCGCCTGTAAATACTTGATCATGGCCGGATGGGTTGCTTCATATTCGCCATTGTACTGACTCACTATCAATTGTGAATCGGAACAGGCGTCTATTTTTCTTGCCCCTGCCGCCTTGCACATGCGGATCCCGGCTAGTAAAGCTTCATATTCTGCCTCATTGTTTGAAGCCTGAAAACTGAAGCGTAGAGCATACTCGAACCTGTCTCCCTCTGGAGACTGACATACGACGCCTGCTCCACAACCATTTGAAGTAGAGCTTCCGTCCACATATACCTTCCATACTTGGTCTGGAACTTGAGAGTCAAGAGGACGAGTCATCTCTACAATAAAGTCAGCAAAGGCTTGCCCCTTTACTGCTTTTCTAGGCTCGAAAGTAACTTCGAGGCTCTGTATTTCTATGGCCCATTTGATCATTCGGCCTGACGACTCCATGATGGTCAGCGGCCGCTTGATAGGTTGGTCTGTATACACGACGACTGTATGTGCCAAAAGGTAGGGCTTCAATTTTTTAACAGCCATGAAGAGTGCAAGACCAAATTTCTCCACTAGGGGATACCTCAACTCGGCATTTTTCAGTACGTGACTGACAAAGTAGACCGGGAGCTGACAGCCGTCCCTTTCAGCAAGGAGAACAGCGCTTAACGCATGATCAGAGACGGCCAGGTACATGTAGAGAACCTCTTTGGGCAAAGGGCTGACCAGCCTCGGCAAGGAATGCAAGTGAACTTTTAATTTCTGGAAGGCGGCCTCAGCATCAGGCCCCCATTCAAATCTTGCCTTTTTCTTAATTGCCTGGAAAAAGTATAGGCATTTGTCGCCTGATCGGCTTAGAAATCTTCCCAAGGCCGCCAGACAACCTGTTAACTTCTGAACCTCTCGGATGGTACGAGGCGACTGCATGTCAATGACCGCCTGCACCTTCTCAGGGTTCGCTTCTATTCCTCTCTGATTGATAAGGAATCCGAGAAATTTCCCAGACTCAACTCCAAATACACATTTCTTGGGATTGAGCATGACATGGTGCCGCCTGAGTGTGGCGAAAGTTTCTCGGAGGTCCGACAGATGATCTTTCTGAAGTTTAGTCTTGACAATCATATCATCAATATATGCCTCGACGTTTCTCCCAATCTGATCAAAGAACACTGTGTTTATCATTCGTTGGAAGGTAGCCGGGGCATTCTTAAGACCAAACGGCATGACCGTGTAACAGTATAACCCCTGATCAGTGACGAAGGCCGTCTTCTCCTGATCTTTCTTCCATAAGGGAATTTGATGGAAACCAGAATAGGCGTCCATGAAACTCATCAAGGCATGGCCGGCTGTTGAGTCGACCAGGTTATCAATTTTAGGCAGAGGGTAACTGTCTTTGGGGCATGCCTTGTTTAAGTCTGTGTAGTCTACACACATTCGCCAGGTGCCATTCGGCTTTTTAACAAGCACCACATTTGCAACCCAGTCTGGGAAGTAACATTGCCGAATGAACCCTGCATCAAGTAATTTTTTAACTTCGGCGGCTGCCGCCTGACTTCTTTCTTCGCCATGGTTCCGCTTCTTTTGTCGTACCGGCTTCTTTTTCGGATCCACGGCGAGTTTATGTACCGCCAGATCAGGACTAATGCCTGGCATTTCATGGACTTCAAATGCAAAGATGTCCTTGTATTCTTTCAATAGGTTGTGAAAGTCGTCACCAAGGTTTCTCAGAGCAGTCGTCCCAACTTTGACTGTTCGGTCAGGACGTGAGTCGTCTAAGATCAGGTCCGCATGCTCACCAGCCGGCTGAGGGCGGAACTCATTCGGCCGCTCCTCTGCCAATGATTGCTATTTTCTTGCTTTTCTTGCGGACTCTGTCAGGGACGCCTTTCTCTTTTTGTCGCCTGCTTCTTGAACAGGCGCACTCTCCTTGACATTGTCAAGGTCTGTTTTTTCACCACTTGACCCAGTGGCCATAACAGTGGGCTTGACATCCGAGAGATAGCACTCTCGGGCCATCCTCTGATCTCCCCTTAGGGAGCCGACTGTTCCATTATCCCTCTCAAACTTGAGCAACATAAGAGACGGGATTATAACAGCCTTGGAATTATTCAGGGTTGGTCGACCCAGAATCATGTTGTAGGCCGAGAGTTCCTCTACTACTTTGAACCGGACTACCATGTGTCGTCCTTCCCCTTTTTCGCCCAGGCGAATGGGTAAATCTACTCGTCCCAGTGGGTGGACGACTCCTCCTCCAAACCCTATTAAAGGGTGGGAGGCCGGATGTATGCAGTCAGTCTGATATTTCAGTTTTGACAGACATTTGCTGCTGATGAGATCTGAGGAGCTCCCGGTATCTATGAGGATTCGGCCAACCCTCTGGTTGGCCACTTTACATTCAATAACTAGAGGGTCGTCATGCGGCCCCCTTACCCCTCCTAGATCCTCTTCAGTGATGACAATCTCAGGAAATGTATATTTGGACGGTCGTTCTTGGTGAACGGAATTTACATCCAACCGCCTTATATTATCTTTGTTGCCCCTAATAGTGGGGCCGCCTCCTGAGAAGCCGCCTGCAATGGTGTAGACGACTGTATCATCTGTATCGGAGCTGTCGGCCTGTTGATTCTTTTTGGCCGACAGCTTTTTTGAGGAAGTGTTCCCCGTAGATTTCTTGACATAAGTGTCAAGATCATCTTGCTCAGCCAGGCGGTCTAGGTACCGCATGAGACTGATGCAGTCATTGGTGTGATGACCAACGTCATCATGATAAGCACAGATTTTATCTTGGTTCCGGTTGTTTGCAGAACCCTTCATGGGGACCGGCTTCTCAATTGAGATCCGTCCCTTGATTTCTTTTAGGATAAACTGGTTATCCTTGTTAAACGCA
This sequence comes from Chenopodium quinoa, assembly GCF_001683475.1. NCBI lineage: Eukaryota > Viridiplantae > Streptophyta > Magnoliopsida > Caryophyllales > Amaranthaceae > Chenopodium > Chenopodium quinoa. The sequence continues at coordinate 188,060 of NW_018743880.1, read as the reverse complement.
TACTTTGGGGAGTATGGTTTGAATTCTTTTTTCTTTTTCTGGGCCGGCTGTTTAGAGGAATCAGCCGCCCAGACCTCTTTTCTTTTCTCATCTTTGTTTGACGACTGTTTATGTCGTCCTTCTCTTTTGTCAAACCTTTTCCCGTCCGACTGTTTAATCGTACACAGATCAGTCGCCTGTATATAGGCTTCTGCTTCAATCAAGGCCTCTTGAAGAGTCGCCACCCTTTTTCGAACCAAATCAAATTTGAAGGTAGACCCGTCTTTGAGACCTCTAAAAAAGTCGGTATAAGCTACCTCATCCGGTAACCCTTGAATCTGTATTCTCATCAGGTTAAACCGCCTGATGTAAGAACAAAGCCCCTCCTTCTCGCCCTGCTGAATTGTTCCCAAATCAAGGGTCGTTTTCTTCGCAGGGATGTTCATGGCGAAGTTGGAGGCAAATAAGTAAGCAAGCGTCCTGAAGCTATTTACACAACCAGTCGGCAGGTTGCCGAACCATTGCTGTGCGATTCCTTTGAGAGTCGCTGGGAAACACTTGCACCAAGTGGGATCATCCAACCCTTGAAGGTACATCAGGTTGGTGAATGCCATCAGATGGTCTTCTAGGTTAGTAGTGCCGTCATAGGCGCCTACTAGTACATTTTTCACTTTGGCCGGCTGAGCGGCTTCAGTAATTTCCTTGGAGAAGGCCGACGGCTGTTCACCAAGTCTTAGAAACCGTAGCTGCCAGTCCATAGGTTGGACGTTTTTTGCTGTAGGTCCACCAAATGGAGGTGGCTGCATAAAATATTGTTGTTGCGGCACAAATGGTAAGTTTGGTACCGCCTGGGCACTATGAAAGCCGAACTGACGGGAGGTGCCGCCTGACTGACTCTCATGGTACGACTGAGTATGCCTCATCGAGGCATTTCGCAAACTGTCTTGAAAGTTTGAAGTAGAAGCCGACTCTGACAATCGGTCACTCTTCTTCTGCTCTAGCAGTAGCCGAGCATCTGTGAATGTTTGCTTTGACCCGTCCGCCTGAATATGACGAACCGGTTTCCTATTTCCTGTAGGATAACGGAATTTTGTGAAATCAAGGGCAGGTGGCTCCCGCTTCCTAGATTTAGGATGAGGAGTCGCCTCTCGCCCTTGAACTGGCTTCCTCTTCAGTGAAGTGGAGGGTTTCTTGGCCGACTGCTCCTTGACTGAAGCAGGCGGGTTCTTGTTGATCAACTCTTGAATCTCTCCCTTGAAGTCCCTCATGAAGGTCATGAGTTTGTTCCTTGTGATGGGAGCAGACCCATCAGTCGGCTGTTGCCGAGCAGGCGGTGCGCCTGCTGGCTCGCTTCCTGTTTGAAGATGCTCCCGTTCCCTCCTTTCGGTATGACGGGTACGTCGGGCCCTTAGGGTCCCGTCTGAAGCCGTATGAGTTTCAACTTCAAATTCACTTTCGGTGTCATGGTCCGACTGAACTTGAGGGTCGTCTACGGGACGCCTCTCTTCAGGAGTCGATACAGACTTGGATGCCATCTCTGAAGTACTCTCCCCACAGACGGCGCCAAAATGTTTCGGGGTTTTCTGATGTCCTGCGGGAGAGTTACAATTCCGAGACTGGAACCGGACGCTTGTACCTGCAAAATAACGGAGACTCCTGTGAGCTCCGCCTCCAACGGTCAAGTTAGTACCTGATTAAGGAGTAATTAATGCGGAAATTAAAGTAATAAGGTCTCTCTAGGTGAGAGTGTTTAATGTAGGTAATCTGCTTTGTTAGCGAGATCAGCCGGTTATTAGTGAGTTCCGTAATGTTTCAGTTCTGTTCTCCTCCTTAATGAGGATTAAGGGAGGTATTTATAACCTTGGGAAACTGATCCAAAGTGGACATCTAATGAACCTGTTGCTTTAGTCTTAGAGACTCTTGGGTTTTTCCCATTCACAAAGAAGGGTGAAATTCTATGCTGCATTTCATGGGAAGATTGAAGATTGGTACACGGTTGGCTAGCATCACATTTTGGACGCATTTCATGACTGTTTTGGGCGTGTGGATCCTAGGCCATTTACTATCTATTATTAACTTATGTGCTAGTTAATGTTGCTGAAATAATGCCAAGAATCTAGCTCTTGGCCGGTTGTAATGGGGGGGTTATCAATAGGCTTTATTATGCTTTCATTACTTAGTTTAAATCAAGGCTTAAATCAAGGAGGAAACCATTGGCTGTTGGCCTTTCATTCTTGGACGGTTTCCTTGGCTTTTGGTGTGCTTTTGCTGCTCCTTTCCTCTATAAAAGGGAGAGCAAAACAGAAATTAAAAGGCAGTTTTGAGATTTGATAAAAAACCTTGTGTTTATAGCATTTTAACTTAGAGTTTGTCTCAAGTTCAAGTGTTCCCTTATTGCTTTGAGTGAGTCTTGAGTGATAAGCTTAGGAGAGATTGAGTGAGTCTTATCTCTGGCCTAAAACCCCAAAACTTTGAGTGTGTCCTTGAGTTTTGGCCCTTTTATCTTGTTCCATGATATCTGAGTATTCTAACTATAAGTATTTTTAAATCCATCAACCCATATTCGGGAGGGGGTATTTAGATTTACATCATCTGGTATCAGAGCCTAGTTAAGGGTTTTCTTAAAGAAAATCGAGTTTGAAGGCGTTTGGAGCAAAACGGCAGAATTCAATCAGTTTGGAGTTGCGGTTTGAGAAGGACATATCTCCTTCGTTTTCTGTCCAAATCGAGTTATTTCTTTTTTGAATCTGGATATTTTTTTGCGTAGATTACTCACAAAAATTTTCAGATATTTTGGAATCTTTTTGCTAATAAACTGGGCAGGTTTTTTGCAGCAGCGCAGAAAAGAGGCAAAACCGGGAAGGCAGAATTCAATTGAAGATTTCTCCCTCATCCGAAAAGCTTTTGAGGAATTTCTTTTTTGCAAATTGGTTGTTTTGATCTGAATATTCTGAATTTGTAAGCCTTTGAGAGTCTAGAGGCAATTTTCGTTTTTCATTTTGTCTCTAATTTCGGCAGTTTTCATTGTACTTGTAATATCCAAGCAAAAATAGTGGAAATCATGTCTAGTGAGGAGCTTGCTAGAATGTTGCAAGTAATCACTGAAAAATTGGAGAATTTGGAGAAAAAAACAGAAGAGAGTGAAGTCTCTAGGGCACAACAAGATACTAGGATGGATGCCATATCTGATATGCTCCTTAAAGCCACTAGGAAAATAAATGAATTAGAGGAGGAGGATGAAAATAGTGGTAACAATTTTAGACAATTTGATGAAGATAGGGGTCTAAAAATTGATATGCATGAATTTGATGGAGGGCATGATTGTGAGGCTTTCTTTAATTGGGTTAGGCAAATTGAAACCGTTTTTGATTACAAGGGGTATGATGATAGGAAACGGTTCAAGTTGGCTGTCCTTAAACTCACTAAACTAGCTGCATTGTGGTATGAAAACCTCAAGTCAAATAGAAGAAGAGAAGGGAAAGATAAGATAGACTCGTGGGAAAAATTAAAAAAGAAAATGAGGGAAAAATGGGTAAGTAAAGAGTATGAACAAGATCAATACTTAAAATTAACCCACCTATCACAAGAAAACATGAGTGTGGAGGATTACATAAAAGAATTTGAAAGGTTAGGCTTGACTTGCGACTTGCAAGAAAAGGAGGCTTACAAAATTGCTAGATTTGTCAAGGGGTTAACCAAAGAAATTAATAGGAAAGTGGAAGTTACTCATTATGCCACTTTTAGTGATGTATGCAAACTAGCTTTGAAGTATGAGTCTCAACTTAAAGAAGAAAGGGAGAAAGAGAAGCCCAAAACTTCTTCTTTCAAGAATACTTCGAAATTTACTCCTTTCAACTCTAAAGGGAGTACTTTTCAAAGTAAAACCTTTTCACCTAGCTCATCAAAAGGGAAAGAAAAACAAGTAGTTTCGCCTAGTGAGCTTTCAACTAGGAGAAAATGCTTCAAGTGTCATGGGAGAGGACATATTGCATCGGAATGTCCTAGTAAGAGTGTGTTAACAGCCTCTCAATGTGCTCTCATGGATGAGGAAGAAAAGGTCTATAACTTTGTGGCTCATGAGGAGGGTTGCGAGTTTGATGAAGAGTATGAGGAAGAGATTCAACCCGAAGATGAGTTCAACATGATGGTGGTTCGTAGAATCTTGTATAATGAACCCGAAATTGATCTTAAACAACGAAACAACTTGTTCCACACTAGATGCAAGATCGGAGAGAAGACTTGCAATGTGATTGTTGATAGTGGTGCCCAAACAGATGTTGTTTCATCCGAGGCTGTGAGTAAATTGAAGCTACCCACTAGAGACCATGGTGAACCTTACAAGCTCAATTGGTTGAATGATGGCACAAGCATTAGAGTCAAGAAGCAAGCATTGGTGTCTTATTCCATTGGAGGGTTCGAAGATGAGCGTTGGTGTGATATTCTTCCTATGGATGCGTGTCATTTGTTGCTTGGAAGACCGTGGCAGTTTGATCATGAGTCGGAGCATAAAGGGAAAACTAATGTGTATATTGTAACTACCAAAAATGGTAGAAAAGTTAAGTTAGTGCCTTTACCTCCTAAAGTTGCTAAGAAAGAAAAAGAGAAAAGCAACTATCTTGTAACTTGTAATGAATATGAACGAATAATGAAAGAAATGGGGGGAGGGTATGCTTTGGTGGTAAGGACCAAAGATGATAATGGTACTACTTGTATTAACTCATCCATGCTAAATGAGTTATTAGAAGAGTACCAAGATGTGTTCCCCAATGACTTGCCCAAAGGCCTACCTCCAATTAGAGGCATTGAGCACGCCATTGACTTAATTCCAGGAGCACCTTTGCCCAACAAGGCTGCCTATAGGTGTAATCCGGAAGAGAGTAAGGAACTTGAAAAGCAAGTGAACGAATTACTTGAGAGAGGTTATGTGAGAGAAAGCCTTAGTCCTTGCGCGGTTCCAGCCCTCTTAGTACCAAAAAAAGATGGTACTTGGAGAATGTGTGTTGATAGTCGTTCCATTAACAATATAACGGTCAAATACCGTTTTCCTATGCCTCAATTGCAAGATATGTTAGATGAGTTGAGTGGTGCCTTAGTCTTTTCCAAAATAGATTTAAGGAGTGGGTACCATCAAATGAGAATTCGAGAGGGGGATGAGTGGAAGACGGCTTTCAAAACAAAACAAGGGTTGTATGAGTGGTTAGTGATGCCATTTGGGCTTTGCAACTCCCCAAGCTCCTTCATGAGATTGATGAATGAAGTTCTCCGTCCTTTTCTTAATGATTTTGTTGTTGTTTACTTAGATGACATTCTTGTGTATAGTAAAAACAATGATGATCATGTAATTCATTTGAGGAGATTGTTTGAAAAATTGAGGGAGGTGAAGTTGTATGGTAAGCTTGAAAAATGTGTATTCATGACTCCTAGTGTTGTATTCTTAGGATACATTGTAACAGGAGAGGGGGTTCATGTAGATCCGGAGAAGGTAAAAGCAGTCCAGTCTTGGTTGGCTCCAACCAATGTGCACGAAGTTAGAAGTTTTCATGGACTTGCCTCCTTCTATAGGCGGTTCATCAAAAACTTCTCTACCATCATGGCTCCAATCACCGAGTTGACCAAAAAGGGTGAGTTCGTATGGGAAGAAAATGCTCAACGAGCCTTTGAGAAGGTTAAACATATGCTTTGCAACGCTCCTATACTTGTGCTACCAGATTTCAACAAAGTGTTTGAGGTAGAGTGTGATGCAAGTGGGATTGGAATAGGTGCTGTTTTGATTCAAGAGAAGAAGCCCGTGAGTTACTTTAGTGAGAAGTTGAATGGGGCTAAGTTGAACTATTCCACTTATGACCGTGAGTTCTATGCCATAGTTAGAGCACTTGATCATTGGTCTCACTACCTTAGACCAAAACCATTTGTTCTTCATTCCGATCATGAGGCTCTGAAATTTATTCATGGGCAACAAAAACTCAACAAGAGACATGCTAAATGGGTGGAGTTTCTCCAATCATTTACCTTTAGCTCCAAGTACAAGGATGGAAAGAGTAATGTTGTGGCCGATGCATTGTCTCGTCGGAGCTACTTACTTTCCATGGTGGATGCTAAGATCTTGGGTTTTGAACAACTCAAGGAATGTTACATAAATGATCCCGACTTTGCTAGCGAGATAGAGAATCCTACCAAAGAGTTTATGAGACAAGATGGCTACCTCTTTAAAGGTAACAAGCTATGTGTTCCGAAGAGTGGGGTTAGGGAGTTATTAGTGAGAGAAGTGCATGGTGGAGGTTTAGCCGGTCATTTTGGGATACAAAAGACTCTTGATATTCTAGGTGAACACTTCTATTGGCCTAGAATTATCAAGGATGTTACTCATGTTGTGGAGAGATGTGCTACTTGTCAAAAGGCTAAGGGACACTTCACAAAGGGTCTTTATACTCCGTTGCCAGTTCCGGATGCTCCATGGGAAAGTGTTAGCATGGATTTCATTGTTGGATTGCCTCGCACTCAAAGGGGAAGAGATAGCATCATGGTTGTTGTAGATAGATTCTCTAAAATGGCACACTTTGTAGCTTGTAATAAAACTGATGATGCCGTGAAAGTGGCCGAGCTGTACTTCAAGGAAATTGTCAAACTCCATGGCATTCCTCGAAGTATAGTATCTGATAGGGACTCCAAATTCCTTAGTCACTTTTGGAGAACCCTATGGAAACTTGTGGGTACCAAGTTACTATTTAGTACCTCGCATCATCCCCAAACCGATGGGCAAACCGAGGTCACTAATAGAACTTTGGGTACTTTGTTACGAGGTCTTGTGAGCAAAACGCAAAAAGATTGGGACATGAAATTAGCCCATGCGGAGTTTGCTTACAATAGAGCTCATTCCCTAACTACTTCACGTTCTCCATTTGAAGTAGTTTATGGAGTGAACCCATTTGTGCCGATTGATCTTGTTCCTATGGTTAAGAGTGACATGGTAGAGAAAGATGCTAAAAAGAGGGTGGAAACCTTTCAAAAAAACCTGTGAGCAAGTGAAGAAAAGAATTGAGGAGATGAATAAAAAATACCAAGAGCGAGCCAATAAGAAACGCAAACAGCCTATTTTTCATCCCGGGGACTTGGTTTGGGTGCATTTGAGGAAGGAGAGGTTCCCTAAGCTTCGCAAAAACAAGCTTATGCCTCGTTCTGATGGTCCTTTTAAGGTTCTTGAGAGGGTGAACGATAGTGCTTATAAAATTGAGCTACCAGACAAATTGATGGGTGTTAGTGCGACTTTCAATGTAGGGGATTTATCACCATACTTTGATGATTCAAGTTTGAGGGCAAACTCTTTTGAAGAAGGGGGGAATGATCCAAAGTGGACATCTAATGAACCTGTTGCTTTAGTCTTAGAGACTCTTGGGTTTTTCCCATTCACAAAGAAGGGTGAAATTCTATGCTGCATTTCATGGGAAGATTGAAGATTGGTACACGGTTGGCTAGCATCACATTTTGGACGCATTTCATGACTATTTTGGGCGTGTGGATCCTAGGCCATTTACTATCTATTATTAACTTATGTGCTAGTTAATGTTGCTGAAATAATGCCAAGAATCTAGCTCTTGGCCGGTTGTAATGGGGGGGTTATCAATAGGCTTTATTATGCTTTCATTACTTAGTTTAAATCAAGGCTTAAATCAAGGAGGAAACCATTGGCTGTTGGCCTTTCATTCTTGGACGGTTTCCTTGGCTTTTGGTGTGCTTTTGCTGCTCCTTTCCTCTATAAAAGGGAGAGCAAAACAGAAATTAAAAGGCAGTTTTGAGATTTGATAAAAAACCTTGTGTTTATAGCATTTTAACTTAGAGTTTGTCTCAAGTTCAAGTGTTCCCTTATTGCTTTGAGTGAGTCTTGAGTGATAAGCTTAGGAGAGATTGAGTGAGTCTTATCTCTGGCCTAAAACCCCAAAACTTTGAGTGTGTCCTTGAGTTTTGGCCCTTTTATCTTGTTCCATGATATCTGAGTATTCTAACTATAAGTATTTTTAAATCCATCAACCCATATTCGGGAGGGGGTATTTAGATTTACATCAGAAATGTGCCCATCCTAGGTTTAGGTAAACCTAGGGCCGATTGGGCTTCCCTCGGAAGTTGGGCCTGGGTGGCCGGTTTCTCCATTAGGCATGAAGTATGCCACATGTCGTGACATAATAGGTCCAAGGTGGACGAATAAGCGCGTGCCACGTGGCAAGCCCTGACAGTTCCAACTAGGGGACACTTGGCAGGTCCTGATTGGCCCACGTGGCGCATTCCGATTGGTAGGAGCAAAATCCCCTAATCAGGAAGCATCATACTTTTAATCATACTTGATATTAAAATTACCTTAGACATGATACTAGGAATCATAATAACAATCTAAGCATGAACTCTATTTCATAACATCAATAAAAACCATTCAAGTATTTACTTTGATGCCTCGTACCTCTTTCTAATAACAAAATACACGCGTAGTAACTTCAAGGAAAATAATAAACAAACAATTAAATTAACTAATAATTGAAATAGAGATTTGGGACCAAACCCTCAGAAATTAAACCTTTCACGCCTAGGGCGAAGGCAACTTCGAATATGGCTAGTTGTTTCTAGATCTTGCGAATGCGGAATTTTGTATGTAAAAAGCGAGTTTTAAAAGAGAGAGAGAGAGAGAGAGATGGTGAATGATTAGAGAATGAGAGAATGAAAACTGGTTGTAGGTGAATATTGGTTATCGAAAACGAAGTTTTTACGGCGTTTTTTATAGAGAAAATCAGCCAAAAAGATAAAATTATCAAAACAGAGTCTGGCGTATGAAAAACAAAGTTGGCGCCAACGCTGGCCATTGGCGCCAGACGCTAACCCTGGCGCCAAGCGCCAAGGCTAGCGCCAGGTGCTACAGCTAGCGTTTGGCGCTGACCTGGAAATTTACGCGTTTTCCTAAAATCAGATAAAAAATGTCGTACAGGAGGATAAAATCGTATTTCCCTCAAAAATGCTCTTTGATCTTAATTAAAACTCCGAAAAGTCAACAAAAGTCAATTTATCAATGCTAATTGAATTAGGAATGAAAAGAACCTTCTAGAAGAATCTAGAAGACTAAAACCATTCCTAATCGTATTAGGAATGATAAATCATATTAGGCCCTCCCCTAGATCATTGGGCCGCAAATAAAGCTCAAAACGGGCCCAGTTCAGTAAATTGGTCATAACTTCCTCAATATTCATCGGAATTGGGCTTATAATATAACGTTGGAAAGATCTTGTCAAGCCCCATCCAACTACACTACTATTGGACCCATATCATGGACCAACCAAACTGTATTTTCTGTTTTCTTAAAACAAGTTTTCAAAACAGAGAGAAGAGAAAAGAAATTAAAACTATCCGCAACACTAGACTTTCCACACTTTCACTTCATTCGATTATGATTCGACGTGAAAGGTACTCATCACTGGGTTTGGTTTTGGGGAGACACAAATGGGTGTCTAAAGAAGCCCCCACTTTGACTAAGTTTGGAGAAACGCAAGTTTCGAAAACAAAAGTCAAAGTATCGATAAGGACGGAGAATGATTCAGAACGTTCTGCGATTCTAAGCCACTCTTTTAATGCCGATACCTTCAAACTAGCATTAGTTAAACAGATAAACACGTATCTTGCACCGTCTAGCACACGTCTCTGAAAATTAACTGATTTGCTGCCGCTTTGTTTTGATGACCTCCTGCCAAGAGAATGCCATCCCGCTTTAAAACCGCTACGCTTGTAACTGCTTCCAATATAGAAGAATGCTTCGCTTGAAATGATCCTCTCCTGCTTTGATAATATTCCACGTCCAAGGGAACATTATCGAAGATTGCTTCGCTTGAAACAATCCCCATCCGCATTGATAATATTCCACGTTCAAGGGAATACCATCGAAGATTATTTCTCTTGAAACAATCTTCTTCCGCTTTATGACCATCTTCCACTTCTAAGGGAACATGGTCGAAGACAGCTTTGCTTGAAATTACCTTCAGTTGTTTGTGACAACTCTCCACAATCTAGGGAATGTCGTCGAAGATATCCTCGCTTGAAGCTATCCTCATTTGTTGCGATAATTTTCCAAAGGAAATTACCGAAGATCTCCTCTTGTCGATCTTTAAAAGCTCGCTTGAACTTTGCTTCCGCTACGCTAGTACGTCGGCACTTTTGTTGCTTTGAACCTGTACGTCGGTGCCTTTGCTGTGATGACAATCCTCTTTTATTTGGGAAATTTGGCAATGCTTCGTAACAATCCGTCCTTGGAAATGTTGCCACGATGAAGCGACAATCCGTATTTCGGAAAATTTGCCAAAATCCAATTTTTGGGAAAAGTTGCCAATGCTTCGTAACAATCTGTCATAAGAATTTTGCTACGATCGACAATCCACACCTTGGAATATAACTCTTGAAAGCAATCCACCTTGGAAATTTGCCTACGCTATGCGACAATCCTTTTAGGAAAAATATTGCCACAATTGACAATCCGTGTCTTTGAATATTTGCCAAAAAAGAGTCGATCGACAATCCACTTCGGGAAAATTTATCACTTGCTAAAATGAATGACAATCCACGTTGAGGAACCTTTGCCAAATTTTATGATGAATAGAGACCTACAACAATCCTTTGGGAAATTTTTCCATAGGGAAATGGGTGTATGACAATCCAATCTCGGAAAACTTGGCAATGAGTCGATGAATGTATGACAATCAGACAAGGGAATAAACGCGTCGTCAATTGTCTATCCCTAGATCAAATACAATTTATACAACCTAAACAAACCTAATACGAGTATAAGGCAAGCATAGGGGTCGCACAGAGAACGGATAAACACCACCAAATGTTATCGACAATTAAGCTAGTCCGGAATAGGGGATAAATAAAATAAAGTCTAAAGATGCTAAAACAAGAAATAAAACATTAAGGAAAATTGTTTAGGTATAGCATTCACTTGAAAATAAACAAAGGCATAGAAATTGAATTAATTATGAACTAAACATGCTCGAATATCGAAATAAAGGATCCAATCTAGCCGCCTTCCGAGGTCAATTGGCTTCTCCTAACATAGCCTCTATGTTTCCACATTAGAACCATATACTAGGAGGTACTATTAAATAACAATCGATAGTAATGAATCTCAACTAAGTCAACTTCCGTTACTTGTTAGCAAAGATTCACCTTTAATCAACCAACAATGTGCACTTGCAAGAAGATTAAAGAATATCAAGCATATAAAGACTTTAATCACAAATAAATCAATTCTAAACCCAAGAACATGCTCAAGGTCCAACTACACCACAACCATTCCCTTAATGGGGAAAATACTCACTAATCATGCTAATAACAAGATTAATTAACAAACAATCAAGAATAAACATGATTAACAAGAAATACCAACAACTAAAATAATAATCAAAATAAAACAAATAAAAATAGAGGAAAGAGAGTAAGAGATTGCTCATTAATTGAAGATGAAGCTCTACAAAGGATTGAACAAGCTCCTTCTTCAAAATCCAAGTTCATTAATGAAGAAAATCCCGCTTTCTCTCTCTACCAATGAAGACAAATCCTAAGCTAACCTAGAGAGAGAAGCTCTCCTAAAACTAATTAGAGAGTAGAAAAATGATAGTTATTGAATAACCCCTTTTGATTACCCCCAAAATTGGGTATTTATACTAAGATAGGAAAAATAGAAAAAGAAAAGAAAATAAAATAAATTAAATTAAAAAGAAAAAGTAAAAATAAGAAACTAAAATAAAAAATAAAAATAAAAGAACGAAAAGAAGAAAAAGGGAAAAGAAAAAGAGATAAAAAATAAAAGAAAAACAAAATAAACCCACAAATCCCACAAAACACAACCAGCCTCCTCTTCGAAAATGGCTGCTTCAACTATCATCTTCACCATTTGATGCAAGTCTAAGCATGGAGAACTTCGAAGATTTGCTTATCATGCATCAAGATAGTTTATCCCTAAACATTCATTCAAGCCAAACATTGCATGGACACTTTCTTGGATATCAAAGCAAAGCCACGGTTTGCTTAGTGGTTTTTCTTGGAGTCTAGTTCACTTTCTTGAACTTTCTTGAATTTTCTTTACTTAGATTTTGCTTACAAGTTTTTACCTTTCACTTGAAAGGGTTTTTCTTGGTTCAAGCATTAGGATCTTTAATCTTTATTTAGTTCTTTAATTTTTATTTATTTATTTAGTTGCTTTAAAATTCAGTTAGTTAGCAAAATAAATCAGTTTAGGCGTGTGCTTGTTCTCCAAGGAGTTTGGTGTATGCTTGTGCGCCAAGGTGCTTGCTCTTCAAGCAAGTTAGAATTCTAGTTTAATTAGGATTGAATTAGGAACTTGTCCTAATCTTCCTAGGTAAACTAAGTCTTATAAATAGGGCTGTAAAACACACGAATATACATAGAGATTAATATTCAGATTTTATTTCTTAAGTTGCATACTTGAGTTTTTGTTGATTGCGATCAATTGCTGTTTTGCTTGTTTTAGTTAAAACATTCGTTTGGATTGATTAATTAGGTGGATTCTTAATTGATTTATCTTAGTTTTTGTTTAATTCTTGGTGGATTTCCTGTATAGAATTAGACTTAAACATATCCCTTGTGTTTTGTTGATTTTCGGATCAATAATTCACATCACCATTCATCAAAATCCATCATCACCGCACATCATCATCGCAAATCAAAGATCAACGACCATCACCAAGCTTCAATCGTTTGATCCTCATTAAAAATCATGTGCGAGGCTCGTGAAGCGGTTCGGTCGAACCATGGGTTGGTGCGGCCGAACTACGGGGTTGGTTCGGTCAAACCATGGGTATGTTCGACCACTCCTCTTCGAATAACAAAACCCCCAAAGTCTCTGACTCGACGTTCGGCCGAACACTCATTGGTTTGCTCGAACTTGATTAATTCGCTAATTGCTCTGATTTTTGGGTCGATTGGTTGCTTAATTGGTGGTTTGATTAGTTGCGGGTCAGGTGTGGTGAAGGGCTGCCGTTTTGGGTGGCTAAAAGCGGTTTATTGCAGTGGTCTGGGTTGTGGTAGGTTGCGGTAGCTTGTGGTTAATTGCGAATTGGAGCAGGGGCTGTTGCGGCTGGTGGTGTTTGTGGTGTTTGCGGGATGGCTGCCATTTGGGGTGCTGAAGGTGTTTGATTGGTAGCTGCTGCGGTTGGTGGTGCTGTGAGGGTGGCAGCAGGTGAGTGAATTGGAGCAGGGGGGTTTTGGTTTGTGGTGTGCGTGAGAACAGGGGGTAGTGGTGTTGGTGGCAGCAGTTGGTGGCTGAAATTGGTGGTGGGTTGCTGAGGCTGGTGCGTGGCTGTGTGCGTGAGGGAGTAGGGGAGATGGAGGTGTTGTTGTGGTGGAGGATAAGGGGGTGTGGTGATGGTTAAGATTGGGCAGCAGCTTGTGGCTAGAAAGCTTCTTGGATTGACACCTTTGACCCGAGCCTCCGACCTCCGAGCGCGATCCTACACAACCAAATAAAAACAAGGAGAATCGGGACAAAGATAAAATAAAATAAAATGAAAATAAACAAAGGACGAAATAAAACAAAACCACGACAAATAGAATAAAATAAATAAAATAGAAATAAATAAAATGAAATAGAAAATAAGAGACATAAAACTAAACTAATAAAAATAAAACAAAAACTATACAAGCAAATAAAGTAAAAATAAAATACGAAAATAAACTAAAGCTAATAAAATAAAGAAAATAAACTAAAACGCTCCAAAATTATCAAATAAACAAGAAACTTTATTAAAGAGAAAACAAGAGAATAAAAGAAAAATAAGGGAAAATAAACACGGAAAAGACTCTAAAACTACTCCTTAGTAGTGACATAAATGTCACTCATCAAATTCCCCCAAGCTAAACCTTTGCTCGTCCTCGAGCAAAGCTAAGGCTAAAGAGAACAAGATGGAATTATTTAAAGCAAAAGAAACAAAAATAGAAACAAAGAGAAAGAATGTACACTAACTCAGTGTCGTAGGAATCACGGATGCATTTAGCGTATGCATCAAGCCCTTTAAACCCCTATGTCGCCAAAGAGGACGAGTAAGCTCTCGTGAGGGTTTCCTAAGAGGTTTAACCCACAACTCTTGGCAACACATAACATTCAAGGCAAAGGTGAAATCAAGAAAACTCGAGTTTTGATATTTCAAACCAAACACAAACAATGGGCTAAATGCACAAGAATACAATCTTTTCTAGACATTAAAGATAGCCAAGCAAAAGAATAGCTAAGGTTGATGCACACATAAAGCATGCAAAGGGTAGAGAACTTAGAGGGACTTATACTCCTCCTTATCTCCAACCAAACTTCCGCGTCCTCTCTAGTTTTGCTTCCACTTTTAAGGTGATATCTCGAGATTCCTCGAAGGAATCGGAACAAAATAAGCAATGAAAAACATTTAGGCTACCCGACATCTTGGCATTGATAGCTCGCTCAATAGGCTTGGCTTGATTACCCTCCATCGGTAGTAACTAAACCTCACTAAGGTCAAAAGTTTTAAAAGGGTTGAAACGTTTAGGCTAGGGTAAAGGGTGTGGAAATAAATTTGGAAATTGGTGGTAAACTTAGAAGTGAAGCAAAGTTGATCATTCCTCAATTCAAACTCAATAAACTACTAACTTTCAAATCAAAAATTCTAGCAACTCCCCCAAGCTTATTCTTTTTCAACCAAACAACAAATATTTTTGTATTTTCTCAATATTTTCTTCTTTTTTTCATTTCTTTTTATTCTTTGCTCTCGCCTCTTTTAACTTTGAGCGGCTTTTTCTTTCATTTCCTTTATTTTCTTCTCATTTACTCAAACCATTCAACATAACAAAAATAATCACAAGTACCAAAATTTGAGTTTTTCACTTCTTTTTCATTCTTTTTCTCACTTTCATTGACCAAAAATACAAATCAAGTCCCAAGAATGCTTCACAAAAACTAATAAAGGTGAAAATAAAGCAAAGGTCCATTGGTTTGTAATGTGGTTATGCCAAAGAAGGGAAAATGGCTCAAATTGGGTTACTAAATGAGCAAATGCAAAAGAAAAATAAAAGAATAGAAAATAATAAAACAAAACAAAAATCCTAATTGCCTTCGTCTTCCCCTAGGTTGGTTCGGTCTCGATCTTGGGTAGATTAAGCCAAATTCTTGATATAATCTAGCAATGCCAGGGATCCAAACGCCACACATGCAAGAAATGTAGAAGGCTAGAACAAAATAGACACATTCTCACAAAAATGACGGTAGTGGAGTAGCAAAAATCACCTTTAAAGCTTCAACTAGCTAGAGAACGACAACCATCTTACCACAAACCAAGTGAGCTAAGGTCTCATAGCCCTTAAGTTCTACTACCTTGGCAATGTTATATGTAAGAACCAACCTCGACATTCAAGTGCACGAAAACCTCTAACAACTAGCAAAGAGGGTATTCTAGGTGCTAAAGCCCAATTATGTCCAAGTTTAAAACAAAACATTTTGAAACTTGCCTTGAATGCCATGGAAAGACACTATACACACAAATATTCACAAAACCAACAATACTCAAGAATGCATATACAATTGTGCAAAATGAAAGCATGATCAATCAAAACTACATATACCAAGAGTCAACTCAATAAGGCGGTCATGGCCATCCAAACATAGAAAACCAATCTCAATAATAGACTTTGGCAAGTATGAGAGAAATAAATCAAGCAATCATGAGACTATGGATTAAGAAACCTCCAAGAGATATAGATAAACCCCCCCCCCCCCCAAACTAGCGAATAGCTACTCCCCCAAGCTAGAATGGAGCATTGTCCTCAATGCTCAAAATAAAGGCACAAAGGGTGGGTGAGAGGGGAAGAAAGAAAACACATTCACACAACAAATCATATTCATTCAATCCAAATGCAATTAAGAAAGAAAATCCAAGATGAAGGAAGAAGGAAAGAGTAAACCAAATGTGAGGTGGGTGTTGAAACCCGCAATTGAGCACATTGTCCACAATTTCATCTAATTCCTCGTCTTTATTGCTTTTCCAAATGCAAGCAATCGTTGGTGTGCTTCTTCTCAAGGAGCTTAATACAAAATCCTTGCACATGAGTATATGCATCGAGTACCTATACACACATACAAGAGAGTAAACAAAATTGAGAAACACAAAAGAAAGAAAAAGAAAGCAATAAAACACGGGTTACTTCCCGCAAAGGCTTGCTTAACGTCCAAGCATGACAAATCTAGTAAATAACCCGGCAAAGAACACAAAAGCTTGTCATATGCACCGGCAAACATATCAAGAAATAGAGCATACGCGATGCTCATATGACAAGAAAACATAAAGTACAAGGAGACTTTATGCTTGAGGGAGGGGAGAAAAGAAAAAGTAAAAGAATCAAAAGAAAAATCAAGAAAATAAGAAGAAAAAGTAGAAGAAGAAAAAGAAAAATCCTCACAAAAATCTTTTTGGTTGGCATTATAACTCTTTTCCTCATCAACAATGAAAGAGTTGGGGGCTTCGGAAGCATGAATAGGAAGAGGATCCCTAAGAGGTTCTTTGAGAAAAGAAGGGAGGAACATAGGATAGTAGGAGATATGATTAAACCTTTGGGAAAAAGGTGTATGAGAAAGGGAAAAAGGGGTAGCTAATCCCTCATCACAAGATCTCACATCACTAATGAGGGAATGAAAATCAATCCTGGAATCCTCAAATGAAGAACCCTCATGTTCTACATCTCCCTCAAGCTCAAAAACTCCAAGGTAATCAACCTTATCCTCCTTTTCACCACAATAAACAACCTTTCCTTCTACTATCTCAAAATCAAGAGTGCATGGGGGCAAATTTCTCTCAAACTCATCTCTTTCTAATGAAGCCTTATCAATGAACTCACTCATAAGGTTATGGGCTACCGTTTGAAACTCAAGAAATATTTGGGCCATAATCTCAAATGAGTCTAAATCATCATGGATAGACGAGTCAAAAGCTTGATCATTGGAATCATCTAGGGCACTATGGGCCACACCTTTAGAATTCATGCAAAAATCAGATGCAATATGAGAAAGAACATGCACTTCATCATCATTAGAATGTACCTCATTACATTGAGCTATAGAGGGAGGGGAGTTTAAATCATGCATTACATGGTCACTATGGGGAGCATCAAGCACATCATGGGAATTCATATTAGACAAATCATGACAATTAGCATCAATATTAAAAGCATGAGAATCCCGAACATAAGTCTCATGATTGGCCCTCTCCCAATCATAATTATCCCTAGCTAACCATGAATAGAAATCCCAAGCTTCATCCGAAGACATGTCTTGAAATTTACCATTTAACATATTATCAACTACTCCTCTAAAATTCTCATTTAATCCCAAATTGATGATTTCACAATAATCACCCTTGGTTAAACCTTTAACACCATCTAGGAAATCCTCAAGTCTATTGAAATACATCCAAAACGGTTCATTATCAAATTGAGGAATAGAAATATAAGCCTTTTTTCTCAAATAAAGCAACACAAATAAAATTCAACAAATTAAAAGAAAATTATAAATAATGGACTAGTCTCAATAAGATAACACAATGGTAATGGAAGTCGTTCCTCGGCAACGGCGCCAATTTGACAAGGGAATAAATGTGTCGTCAATTGTCTATCCCTAGATCAAATACAATTTATACAACCTAAACAAACCTAATACGAGTATAAGGCAAGCATAGGGGTCGAACCATAGAGAACGGATAAACACCACCAAATTTTTTCGACAATTAAGCTAGTCCGGAATAGGGGATAAATAAAATAAAGTGTAAAGATGCTAAAACAAGAAATAAAACATTAAGGAAAATTGTTTAGGTATAGCATTCACTTGAAAATAAACAAAGGCATAGAAATTGAATTAATTATGAACTAAACATGCTCGAATATCGAAATAAAGGATCCAATCTAGCCGCCTTCCGGGGTCGAACCATGGGTTGGTGCGGCCGAACTACGGGGTTGGTTCGGTCGAACCATGGGTATGTTCGACCACTCCTCTTTGAATAACAAAACCCCCAAAGTCTCTGACTCGACATTCAGCCGAACACTCATTGGTTTGCTCGAACTTGATTAATTCGCTAATTGCTCTGATTTTTGGGTCGATTGGTTGCTTAATTGGTGGTTTGAGTAGTTGCGGAAGGGCTGCCGTTTTGGGTGGTTATAAGCGGTTTATTGCGGTGGTCTGGGTTGTGGTAGGTTGCGGTAGCTGGTGGTTAATTGCGAATTGGAGCAGGGGCTGTTGCGGCTGGTGGTGTTTGTGGTGTTTGCGGGATGGCTGCCATTTGGGGTGCTGAAGGTGTTTGATTGGTAGCTGCTGCAGTTGGTGGTGCTGCGAGGGTGGCAGCAGGTGAGTGAATTGGAGCAGGGGGGTTTTGGTTTGTGGTGTGCGTGAGAACAGGGGGTAGTGGTGTTGGTGGCAGCAGTTGGTGGCTGAAATTGGTGGTGGGTTGCTGAGGCTGGTGCGTGGCTGTGTGCGTAAGGGAGCAGGAGAGATGGAGGTGCTGTTGTAGTGGAGGATAAGGGGGTGTGGTGATGGTTAAGATTGGGCAACAGCTTGTGGCTAGAAAGCTTCTTGGATTGACACCTTTGACCCGAGCCTCCTACCTCCGAGCACGATCCTACACAACCAAATAAAAACAAGGGAGAATCGGGACAAAGATAAAATAAAATAAAATGAAAATAAACAAAGGACGAAATAAAACAAAACCACGATAAATAGAATAAAATAAATAAAATAGAAATAAATAAAATGAAATAGAAAATAAGAGACGTAAAACTAAACTAATAAAAATAAAACAAAAACTATACAAGCAAATAAACTAAAAATAAAATACGAAAATAAACTAAAGCTAATAAAATAAAGAAAATAAACTAAAACGCTCCAAAATTACCAAATAAACAAGAAACTTTATTAAAGAGAAAACAAGAGAATAAAAGGAAAATAAGGGAAAATAAACACGGAAAAGACTCTAAAACTACTCCTTAGCAGTGACATAAATGTCACTCATCACAATCCAAACTTGGAAAGACTTGCCAAACAAAGAAAGAGCACGACAATCCATTTTTTGGAAATATTGTCAGTTGGGGATGACAATCCAATTTTTGGAAAAATTTGTCGTTTAATAAGAATGCGCGACAATCCATATTTGGTAATATTGTCGTTTAAGTGCTTGCTTTTAAACCGATTGTAATGAACCAGTGTTTTAGGCGCTTATGCTAAGTGAGACGATCTTTTGTCAGGTCGAATACTTAATCATGTCAAATTGCTCATAGGGGCTAAATGGCGCACCAAGGAACCCGAAATTGCTGTATGAAGTCGAAATCACCATTTTGAGAAGCTTCAAGCTCTGTCGCTGCTAAAATATCTCTAGTGCCAAGAATTGACTCTGCCGCCAGACGTTGAGATCTAGCGCCAAGCGCTAAAACTATTTCCATAAGCTAGATGTTGTCGTCTGGCGCTGGAGTAGGGTCTTCCCTATTCTGCTGCACCTGTATTTATTTTTGACTATAGAACTTTTCCAATCTCTTTAATCATCTTAGGGTTGACCTAAGGTTTAATGTTGCTTGACTCATTGACTTGACACGACTCAAGGTATAAACTTGACTCGCTGTGATTGACTCGAGGTTGACTCGACTCAAAGTGAAATGATACGTGTGACTCATGACCCGTGTGTGCATAGTGTTGATTGTGCGACTCGAAGATGCAAAAAAGCAAAAAATTTCCGTCATTTTTGTTTGTGGAGGGTACCGACTTTCTCCTGGAAAAGAAAGACGCGAAAAAGAAAGAAGCGAAGTTTTGAAGGCGTATGTTGAATGAGCTTAGTCAAATGTTGTTTGATACTATCTCTCGAGGTGTAAGGATTAATACATCCTAGACTATCTCAATGGTTGACTGAATGATGAAAGTAGTTGGGTAACTTAGGCACGGAGGCTAAGCACTTCATACTTTGATGTAATGACAATTATGAGTGATGAGTGATGTTGATATAACAAGGCATGCTTCAGTGTTGTGTTAAGATTCCATGACAAAGGGTTCCTAAGGGAAGTATATGTGGTCATGTATGTGTGATGTGTATGATAGTGGCACTAAAGTTAGGCCGCAAAGGCTAAGTGTCTGGGAAAATATTATTTTTAGAAGAGTCAAATGATGGTGACTCTTAGGCTAGATAAGCTAATGATGTAGGGATCAAGCCCCCAAGTCTAGCTCTAAATGAATAGGGATGAGCATGGGGATCCCTTTATATGATCATGGTGTAAGTGTGTGAATGTGAAATATGAATGCATGTTTATTACGATCGCACCTCAATGTGAAGTTGCATACGTATCCGTTAGGAATCAGGCCGAACGTAGCTCTAGAAGAAGGGGATAAAGGCTCAAGACCCTCGATAAGCCCCCAAGGTGTGCAACTTTGCTTTTGAATATTTGTATTTTCAAGCTTGAAGTTTTCTACTCTTTTTTAGCTCTTTCTTTTGTTTTAGCATTTATTTTATTTTTATAAGTGTGGGCAATCCCGATCATGCGGTCTATCACTCACTTGGCATTCATGTTTCTCAGGCGAATTACCGAGCACTCGATAAGAGACGCAATCTGAGACGTGTTCTTATCAAAGACATTTTCATATCAAAGACATTAGAACACTTACCCTTTTACACACTTTTATTTATTTTTTGCTTATTTTTAATCTTTTGAAGTCACTCAAGATTTTGAGACTGCATAAGTTACACACCATCCCATCCTATGGTTAGGTAGATATAGGTTGACAAATGACAAGTCTATCGTTAGACGAGGCTCAAAGTGGTTTATGAAGAAAGGATTATATATTAGAAAGGTGAATGGCAATATGATGTGGCTAAAAGGGGTGCCTCAAATCATTGGTATACCTTGTGCTTAATTCGACAATGATTTTTTTTTTTTTTTTGCAATGCAATGCGATGATCTTATGCAAGGAAATAAATGCTCATTTTATTAAAGGAAATTAATGGAGAATCTACAAAAGTAATCTAAGGGAAAAGAAAGGTGCCTATGCTAGACTTATTGGGGAAAGGAAAAAATGAAAAAGAAATTGAAAAGGAGGTCATGAAATCTTGTCGTTGAAGTTCGCCTTTTGTCTTGTGTCGTTCGCTTCATCATCACCCAATCTTCTCGCTAGCTAGAGGCAATGGGATCTTGTTTGCTTCTATGAGATCTTGAATTAGATTTTGAAACTTGTAGCATTCATCAATGGTATGACCGTTTCCTCGATTGTACTTGCAATAAGAGTTGGGATTCCATCTGGAAGATCGATTTTCTGGCGTTGGATCCTTGGTAGGGCCAATAGGTTTGATTAATCCTCAATCGTAGAGACGGTCAAAGGCAACATCGTATGTCATTCCAATAGGTGTGAACTCTCTCCTGGGTTTCCTTTTAGATCATTGATTTTCCACGGCTAAGACACCATTATGGTCAAAAGTACTAACATTATTACTAGAGTGGGCGTTTTCGGAAGAAGAAGGATTGTCGTTCTTCTTTCCTTTCCAGCCACTGTGGTTACTATTGTTAGTAGCTTTTTGTTTTGCGAGGTCATCTTCGATTTCAATTCCGATGTCATAAACGGCCTTGAAAGTATTCAGATTGTGTTGATATTTTAAATGCTTCGAATACTTCTCTTGGAGATTCTTGATAAACATCCTCACAGATTCTTTTTCAGTGGGCACCTCAATCATCTTAGCAGAAGTTTCCCTCTATTTATTAAAGAAAGAAGTAAAACCTTCATTCTCTTTTTGTCTTAGCATCTCAAGTTGTCTATGATGGGTTTCAACTTGAATATTGCACTTGTACCTATCAATGAAAGCGTTTATTATCAATTCCCAGGCAGAGGTTTTCTCTTTGTCAAGGGAGAAGTACCATTGCTGGCAAACGGTCTCAAGTGATAGTGAGAATAGAGAGGGGAAAACCTTCTTATCGATACCCTTAATATTCATTATAGTTTCAAAAGCTCTAAGATGAAAGTAAGGGTTATCTGTTGCCTTGAATTTTGGGGTGTCAGTGGCATTGAACTTATGCGGAAAAAGTTCTTTGTCCAGCAAGACCCCTTGTGAACTCATGCCCTGAAATTTATAGTCACTAGATAGCTTTCTCAAGCTTTCTTGCATAAGGTTCATTTGTTGTTGCTTTACAGGGTAATCAATTTGAGGGTTAAAGCCTTTAACACCTCAGTCACGTCATTCAATTGATTCCTAAGTTCATTAACTTCCTCTTGAGTTGCCATTATCTTTTTATCCTTCCACTTTTGACGAATTGGTTTATTAAAAAGTAAGACTTGAATAAAGAGGTTGTCCTTGATTAATTGGCCTTCTCTCCTCGACCAAGTACTATGGAAAAGGAATTTGGGAATATTCATTATTAATTGTTTGACTCAAGCTTTATTCAACATGCAATGGATGGAGGAAGTGAAGAAAGATGGAAGAATGCGAAGAAAAATGATGTAGATGGAAGGATATGGAAAATTAGGAATAAAATATACCCCCAACTTAAATGACGGAAAAACCGACTTATGCATGAACCTAATACATTGTCATGGTGACATATACTCGAGGTGTGTGCTAAGACTAGTGAGTGTAGGTGACATGTTAAGACTTGTGTCATGACCATGTGGCTAGACTATGTGACTAGACTCAATTAATGACTAAACCAAGTACTATTGACAGCGAAAATTTAACCGAATTAATTAGCAAACTGGTTAATTCGACACTAGGTGATGACTCAATCAATAATCCGAACTGTCGGCAAAACGACAGGACTGGCGTCGCACTGTGAAGTGTAGCGCCAAACGACAGAGCTGTCGCCAGGCGCCACACTCCACAGAGTGGCGCTACAGTCCAGACCTTGGCGTCAATGCTAGAGCTTCGATCTGGGATTGTTTTCGGTGTTATTAATCAACACGGGTATGCCTAAAGTCGCACTAGGTCAATTCTGATTAAAAAAAATTAGACTTTTTGGACTCAAATTAATTAATCAATTAATTAATTAGGTAAAGTTCTTTAAGTCATTAATTTATTTAATCTCAACACAAGTCAAACAAACGGTTAAGAAAACATATAATATATGCACAACAAATAATGCGCAATTAGTCAAGTAGGCACAATATGATGCAATGAGTTTGCAACCTAACCATGGCTCTAGTTCTCTAAATTTCGGGATATGGTTTAGTCAATAGAGGGTCCATGGTTAATTGTCCAGATGCACCGCGTTGAAGCCTAACCGTGAAGGGTTGGCGCGAGTGGATGGGACACCGCGAGTTTTAGAAAAAATTCGCTTCCATGGTTTGGTGAATTCAACAATCTCGGATGTACCCGTTGTTACTCAGAGCGTTCAATCAAGTAGATGGAGCATGAATTCCCAGAGGGTTATGTCCATATGTAGAACACATATGGATTTCAGAAAAGTGAGAAAAAATTCAATCAGGAAGTAGGATCGAGCAAACAATACGAAAAACTTGTCGAAATTAGAACGCATATTTCTGGCGCCAGGTATTAGCTGTAGCGCCTGGCGCCAATGCTGGTGTCTGGCGCAATAGTTAAAATTCTGGCGCCAATGCTCTGGCCCTGGCGCTAATTCCTACATGCCTCATCAGCTTTCTGTGCTCGATAAAATTTTCCAGTTTCGCGCAGTGTTATTTCGGTACTAGTTGTGAAAGATACTTCTCAAATTTCCCACGTGTAAAATCCTATGTTTTAACTCATTACAGATGGTCTTTCCAATGAGATCTTTTTTATGCATATGACAATAATGTTAATCAAAATTACGCACATGAAATACTTAGAACGTTTCAAGTCTCATCCACTCATTCTAAATCATTGCCGAAACAAATTCAGGAATTAAAATAGAAATCCTCCCCAGCGGAGTCGCCAAAAACTGTGGTGAATATTTTCAAGCATTAACCCCTAGCTTGAACCCCACTGTGATCATACACTAAAGTACGGTGGCGTCCAAAAGGGAAGAAGATAGAGCAAAAGAGTCGCCAACAAATTTTAGGAACATGTACACCGTTCATAGGGTGAAGGTTACACCCCTTGACGATCCAAGAGATCGTCAAATTCATAAGGTCTTGAACCAAATAGGGTTCGGGGATGAAGGTACAAATCCAACCTAAAAGATATTGAACCTGCCCTAATAATTGGCCTCTACTTTATTCTGATCGTATTCATGTGTGCTTTTTGACTAACATGCAATCAATATGATTAACCCTAAACCTGTTTATCTATGTTGGTTGAATATTAATGCACAAATAAAACTATTATTGGCGATCGCTTGCATTATAATCAAATTAATCCTAATAAGATTATTAATTATCTTATTAAGCGTGATTACAAATACCAATTCCCTTTAAACATGCATAAAAGGTGTGATCAAGCAATAACAATACATATCAAGCAACATAATAATAATCATAAAAATAATTATAACAATCATAATAATAAAAATAATTAAAATAATCGTGTTAAAGCATAGCAAGATCCTAGGCATGATACTAACAAGATTAATAACAAACCCTAGCATGTCACTAAGCAATAAAAATCACATCTTTATCCCTAACATGATACTAACAATCATAAATATTAGGAAGAACATAGGAAGCATCATACTTTTAATCATACTTGATATTAAAATTACCCTAGACATGATACAAGGAATCATAATAACAATCTAAGCATGAACTCTATATCATAACATCAATAAAAACCATTTAAGTACTTACTTTTATGCCTCGTACCTCTTTCTAATAACAAAATACACGCGTTAGTAACTTCAAGAAAAATAATAAACAAATAATTAAATTAAATAATAATTGAAATAGAGATTTGGGACCAAACCCTCAGAAATTAAACCTTTTACGCCTAGGGCGAAGGCAATTTTGAATATGGCTAGGTGTTTCTAGATCTTGCGAATGTGGAATTTTGTATGTAAAAAGCGAGTTTTAAAGAAGAGAAAGAGAGATGGTAAATGATTAGAGAATGAGAGAATGAAAACTAGTTGCAGATTAATACTGGTTATCGAAAACGGAGTTTTTACAACGTTATTTATAGAGAAAATCAGCCTTAAGGATAAAATTATCAAAACAGAGTCTGGCGCATGAAAAACAAGGTAGGTGTCAACGCTGGCCATTGGCGCCAGACGCTAACCCTGGCGCCAGGCGCTACAGCTAGTGTTTGGCGCTAACATGGAAATTTACGCGTTTTCCTAAAATCAGATAAAAAATGTCGTACAGGAGGATAAAATCGTATTTCCCTCAAAAATGCTCTTTGATCTTAATTAAAACTCTGAAAAGTCAACAAAAGTCAATTTATCAATGCTAATTGAATTAGGAATGAAAAGAACCTTCTAGAAGAATCTAGAAGACTTAAACCATTCTTAATCGTATTAGGAATGATAAATCATATTAGGCCCTCCCCTAGATCATTGGGCCGCATATAAAGCTCAAAACGGGCCCAGTTCAGTAAATTGGCCATAATTTCCTCAATATTCATCGGAATTGGGCTTATAATATATCGTTGGAAAGCTCTTGTCAAGCCCCATCCAACTACACTACTATTGGACCCATATCATGGACCAACCAAACTGGATTGGCTGTTTTCTTAATATAAGTTTTCAAAACAGAGAGAAAAGAAAAGAAATTAAAAATATCTGCAACACTAGACTATCCACACTTTCACTTCATTCAATTATTATTCGACGTGAAAGGTACTCATCACTGGGTTTGGTAGTGGGGAGACACAAATGGGTGTCTACAATCACATTGGTTTTATTTTGATCTTTCTTCTTGTCCTTTTTAGGCCTATCAAGTAGCCAATGCTTCACATCCTTGGACAAAGAAGGAGGAACCTTTTGGGTAACAACTTCCATATAGGCCTAGCACTCCAATAAGCATCGAACCTCTCTACTTATTGCGACATGGGAAATTCATAAGGACGACAAAGATCTCCAGAAGGAATGGTTTGAGCAAGGGCATACTGCTTATTTACCCTACAGGGGTAATAAAGTCAACTTGGATAAGCTTGGAAGACGGCAGAAGCATTTCTTGTTGACACCAACCATCTTCTCAATTTTCCAACATTGGATGATCGGTTTGATAGAAAAATCACAAGAGGCAAATATTTTACTCCACTCCCAGCGACCCATCTTTATGGAAAAGCGATTCTTTCGCCTAACTAAGAAGTTTGGTGTATATTTTTCAATGTTATCAGGAGGACTAATTAATTCTAGCCTCTCTATTAGCTACATCTGCAAAAATTCAATACAAATAATTAGTATTACTATACAAAAATATATGTTTTTGATTTATGTAATTAAAAATGTTATTTTTCTACCTGTAATAAAATTTGAGTGTCTCGAAAAGGTGCTTTTGGATTTTTCTTTAATCCATCCAAACTAAGCATAGTTTCTCCAACAATTAATGGCATTGGATTCCTCCCCGATTCAATTTGTTCCATGACACACACTAAAATTGCTTTACCCTCACAATTATTTCCACTAGTGAGGAGAGATTGGCAAAACATGTAAAAGAGAAAAGCTCTTCTCCTATAAACATGAAAAGCCTCTAAATATGGTCAATCAAAGTAGTGGCATGCAAATTTTTTTAGGTTTACTACAGTTCCATCTACAATATTTGTTAGATCCCCGTCTTTAAGATTAAAGAAACTCTCAAAATCTTTATAATAATATTCGCTCATATTAGGAATTACCGCAAGATCCATGGAAGGAAAGCCTAGAATAGCACCAAATCCTTCCAATAACAGACTAATTTCATCATAAGCCTAGGCTAAATAAATGAGTGTCTGGATCCTAATATTCTAAGGCGGTATGAATAAAATCTATATCTATGTCTACCCCCTTAATACCATAAATACCTCCCAGATGAAAGAAATCAAGCTCTTTTCTCTCCCTAGCAGTTAAAGATCGGCACCATTCACGAGTAAAATCACTAAAACTTTTAGACATGATTGCTTAAAGAGAATTAGAGCTATAACTATTATTTTAATCTGTTCGAAATATAAAAAAAATTCGGCAGATTTGGGTGCTATTTATGCACAAAACAGATAAAGTTTGTTTTCCGAAAGGATTCAGAGAAAAAAATGCGTCGCTAGATGATAAGGATAGCGTCTGGAGACGAGGTCAACGTTTGGCGATGACGTCAGCGTTTGGCGACAGAAAGTCGCCTTGACGACAACTTCTCCGCGCTATGTAAATCATGTTTTTTTTTTTTTTAATTACAACTTGATTTTGTACATTGCCTTTACGTTTTTTTATCCCTTTCAAATTCTTTAAATTAATTTAAGCTTAATTAATTTTAGGCATATTTTAGTTAATGTTTATTTTATTTTTGGGAAATTCTCTTTGGTGAACTCCAAGTTTTTACTTTTCTAAGTGGTAAACAATTTTAAATTTTATTATCAATGGTAAACCTAAATTATTGATTACCATTGATAAGTGTTATTTTAATAAAAATCCTTAACTATAGTTAGTTTTTTTTTTTTAATACTTAAATTATTATAGAAATATTTTTCAAAAAAAAAAAAAAAAAACCAAACAAACCCCTCCCCCTCCACCACCGTTAGCCCCGACCACCAGCCCAATTTACCCCCGACCACCAAACAACCTCCCAGCCCAACCCCCGACCACCGAAACCCCCACCCGACTTAACCCCGACCACCTAAACCACCACTTGACCTAGCCCTGACCCCTAAAAACGCCACACCGAACCCCAAAATAGCAACGAACTCCAACAAAACCACCGGCACCCCCACCGCAAAACTCTAACCAATGGTCGCGAAGTGGTGGAATCGGGGCTGCGACAGTCGAGAAGTGGTGGAATCGGGGCAGCGTTGGTCGATTTTCGCGGGTTAGGGTTTGTTTGGATGGGTGGCGCGACGGTAAGGGGTGGTCGAGGTAACTGGGCATGGGTCGCCGGCGGGTGGGTGAGCTGGAAGTCGCCGTCCAATTTCCGGGCTGGGGGAGAGGGGAGCTGCGTGAAGGTCATGGGGAGAGGGAATGGTGGTGAAGGTGGTGGAAGCCTGGCAGGGGTGGGGGGGGGAAGGGGTGGTTGGTATTTTTTTAAAAAATTTAGTATAATTATTAAATTATTAAAAAATTAACTAAAAACCTAACTATAGTTAAATGTTATTGTTAAAAAAATAAAAAAACCTAACTATAGTTAAAATTTTAATATAATATAATAATTAATGTCATAAGTAACAATTATAAAAAGTTTATGAGTACCAAAGATAATTTTAAAAAACTTTGTTTACCACTTAGAATTTTATAAAATTGAAGTTTACCAAAGAGAATTTCCCTTTATTTTTTCATATTTTCTTTTTTTTTGGGGAGAAAGTAGGATACCCTCCATTTATAGTAAAAATGACAGAAATTTTTCGTGCAAAAGTTTGTTACAATTTTTCACACACTCACATGCACATAAAATGAAAAATTAAATATAAAAATAAAATAAGCATAATAAGTTTATATATCCAATATGTCTAATGTAGAAGTCGTATAATACAAGTTAGCAAAGTCCGACAAGTTAAATAAAATAAATACAAGTATAGCTACGATTTCGGAGGACGCAAATGGGGAGGCACTCCCAAAGTTTCAAAGAACAAGGTGGATCGTGGAGTGTGCCTCTCACCGGCTTCAGGATCACCGACATTCGGGATCGACAAAGTAGGCCCAGGCCATCTAGGCTCATCCTGATGCTGAATAGCCAATGACTGAGGCTGCGTCGGCTGCTGCGACGACGAGCCACCATCCCCTGAAGGAGTCGATGGCATGCCTCCTTGGCCTGCTGGCCTAGCATATGCACCCTCAGACAAAGAGCCTGAACCCTTCGGTCTCTCAACTGGAACCGTCTCTGACTGAAAACCCTCACCCCTGGAGGAGGTAAGACGACGCCTTGAGTCAGACCCGAACCTCTCTCTCCTAGCCTCCGGTCTTGTTCGAGTGTGTGGAGGAGGAATAGGTTGTCCCTGCAAAAGTAAACTATGTCAGATACTAAATGAATTTATAAATCATGAGATAAGGATAAGAGAAATACCTCTGCAGTGTCGTTACGGCGACAAGAAGCTCGATCCCTCATTCTCACTAGCTGGTAACGAAAGGCGTCCAAACCC
Organism: Chenopodium quinoa; assembly: GCF_001683475.1. NCBI lineage: Eukaryota > Viridiplantae > Streptophyta > Magnoliopsida > Caryophyllales > Amaranthaceae > Chenopodium > Chenopodium quinoa. The sequence continues at coordinate 158,889 of NW_018743880.1, read as the reverse complement.
CTCGCCATCCTCGTAACCATCTCGCGAGAGAACTGTCAAGAGACAAGTCAGTAACAATTAAAGATATGTGTGCAAGTAAAAGGGCAAATAAATGACTCACCCAAGTCCGGTGCCGTGGTATCAACTGCTCGATAAAGGGGTGACCTGGAGGAGCATGAGGAATCATCTCCTCAACGGGGCCATACATCCCCTGATAGGTGATGGAAACAGGTTGAGAGACGAACTCCGTGTGCACATCCTACTAAATAAACTGAGCAATAAAAACCTACTTGGGGGTTATCAAAGAGACGAATGCAGAAAATAAAGAATACCACTTATGTCCCTCTAGCAAGGTCGGCGATGGAACCAAGAGCGATAGTAATGCCTCTTTGTAGCACAGCTCCGGACGGGTGTGAGTCCACAAAGGTGTGCCCTCTAGCGACCTACTCGCCAAGGTCCTCAACCTTGCCTTATCAAACAAATGTCGAGGAGGGCAAGCTGGAACAACAAAGGTCTCCGAGGAGTGATGAAAAGCCACTCTCTCGCCTAAATACATTGCACCATCATACGACCCCTGGAAGTAACGACGCTTAGCGGTGTATTGCACAGTAAGCGCAAGAGCGTCAAAATTGGCCGACGACCGAAATACTACGGCTAACTCCTACAAAATGTATACTCATAAGAAAAAAATTCTTCTAGAGATGTAAAAAGGCAAGTATCTGAGGAACATACCGAGAGGATCAACTCCCGAACGTGCCTAGTAGTAACATCCGCACTGTGACGGCCTCCCCAATCTACAGCAATGGGAGCTCGCAAGGTGAAGGTCTCGCCGGCGTGAGAGATGGAAAGTACTCGTAGAACCAGATCTATGAAAACAAAGAAATGTCAACAAATGCCAAAACGGATCTAGAGCTAACGTTAAAAGAATTAAAGTGTACCTCTACGACTCTCTGAAGTTGGAAAGTGGGATGTTTCCCTCGAAGGAGCTATGATGACTAGCAAGTCGCAGTTCGACTAGGATGTCCGCGTAGGACAAGCTGGCCCAATCATACGACCCGACCTTAGGAAGGTCGCGAAGAGTAGGGAGGTAGTAGAGTAGTATTCGACTACCTCTATTAGGAGAAAAGGTCCCTGACAACAAGATAAGAGTGAAAATGCACACCCGATGCCCTTGGGTGGTCGCACTGTCCTGAAAGGCCTGCGCGGTCTGGCGGATGCATCTAGAGCTAAGATGCGTCGGATCAACCTCAGAACGAACCCGAATGGTGATAGGGCCTAACAGCTCCTGAACCTCTAGAGAAAAGATAGAGATCTCGCTATGATAACGAAGCAGGACCAAAGTAAACTCTAATCCCATGATGAGACTGAAGTCGGTAGGGGTAACGGTCATCTCACCCCAAGAAAAATGGAAGGTGTTGGTGGTGCCCCAAAAGAACTCCACCAAAGCTCGGACTACGTAGTGGCTCCGTTCGAAAGAGTACATAGCCTGAGTGGATCGTAGCAAAGGAGTCAAACCACATGACTCCCATAGAAGGCGCAACCATTATGGTCGCTGAAGTAAGTGTAGTACAACGAGCCGATGGTCGTGTTGTCAGAACCATGGCTACAGACTCTCTCGCTCTAAATCCCTTGCCGGACGCGCTCCCAAATATGAAACTCAGGTGCGAAATACAAAGTGCTCTGATGTAAATCTAAATACCCCCTCCCGAATATGGGTTGATGGATTTAAAAATACTTATAGTTAGAATACTCAGATATCATGGAACAAGATAAAAGGGCCAAAACTCAAGGACACACTCAAAGTTTTGGGGTTTTAGGCCAGAGATAAGACTCACTCAATCTCTCCTAAGCTTATCACTCAAGACTCACTCAAAGCAATAAGGGAACACTTGAACTTGAGGCAAACTCTAAGTTAAAATTCTATAAACACAAGGTTTTTTATCAAATCTCAAAACTGCCTTTTAATTTCTGTTTTGCTCTCCCTTTTATAGAGGAAAGGAGCAGCAAAAGCACACCAAAAGCCAAGGAAACCGTCCAAGAATGAAAGGCCAACAACCAATGGTTTCCTCCTTGATTTAAGCCTTGATTTAAACTAAGTAATGAAAGCATAATAAAGCCTATTGATAACCCCCCCCATTACAACCGGCCAAGAGCTAGATTCTTGGCATTATTTCAGCAACATTAACTAGCACATAAGTTAATAATAGATAGTAAATGGCCTAGGATCCACACGCCCAAAATAGTCATGAAATGCGTCCAAAATGTGATGCTAGCCAACCGTGTACCAATCTTCAATCTTCCCATGAAATGCAGCATAGAATTTCACCCTTCTTTGTGAATGGGAAAAACCCAAGAGTCTCTAAGACTAAAGCAACAGGTTCATTAGATGTCCACTTTGGATCATGCTCTCGTCCCACTCTTGAAACCTCCCTAGAGAAGAAGAGGTCCCTACGCTGGCATCAACGGGATCGTTCTCCCGACGAGCCTCCCTAGAACGAGAACTGGAACCTCGTTGTCAGGCATGCTATATTATGCAAAATAATATAAAATTAAGGTTCTAAATTATCTAAGGTTTGCGTAGCCGCATAATACTATGTTCGTAAAAAAAAAAGAGTACGTAGTACTAAAACAGAGCATAATTTCAATTCAAGCATAAATGGTAATTTTCAACAGTCAAACAATTTCTTGCAATACTATGAAAAATATTGTGACAAATTTTGACAAGAATAGCTAGAAAAAACACGAAGAACAAGTCACATTAGTCTCACGAACTTAAAAGGTTCAACAATGGTAATTTGCTCATTTCTTCATCAAATTGAGTAAAACAAGTCTCAAAATTCTCTAAACATGATATATAAACCTAATTAAGTAAATTCAAGGCATAAAATTCAACGAACGAATCAAATTAAGCATAATTGGTTTTGATTTTTTAGAATACTTGCGCATAAACATCTTCAAATTCAGCAAAAACCGAGATAAGTTTGGGAAAAACTTACTTGGATCGAGAAAATAGATGAGATAAGCTTTGATTTGCAACATGTTTGAGAAAATTTGGTGGACAAACGAGAAAGAATGACCAATTTGACGTCTCGAACGCAAACAAACAGCAACAACAAGCAGCCACGACAAATAAAGAACTAAGGGGTTTTATTTCAGAAAACCCGACATCAGGGCCATATGACAAGTTCTTCGCTAGGTGCTGACCTTCGTCGCCGCTAATTCCTGGCGACGGTAAGCTCCGGCGTGCGCTGGTGCGGTGACAGGATATGTGGCCCTCAAAAATGATTATGCAGACCTTATGCAGCAATTTTGGGTTCCTTGGTACGCCAGTTATCCCTTATAAGCAATTTGACATGATTAAGTAATCGGCTCGATTACAATCACAGTAGGTGATTGACCTGATAAAAGATCGTATCACTTAGCTTAAACTATACATTGGCTCATCGTAAACACTGACATAATGGTTCACAAGCAGTAAAATGCGCAGATGTACTTGCACCGCGGTAATTTCAGCAAATATCACAGCAGCAAAGTTTAAGAGAGCTTTGAGGATCAACAAGCGTTGGTCTTCGATAATCTTCTTCAGGATATTACCACAACAATTCAGGATGGTTTCAAGCGAGGTTATCTACGACGACGTTCCCTAGGATGTGGAAGGTTGTCAGAAAACTGAGGAAAGCTTCAAGCATGGTTATTTTCGAAGGCATTCCCTAGGATGTGGAAGGTTGTCAGAAAATAGGAGGTGATTTCAAGTGAAGTTATCTTCGATCATTTCCGTAGGATGTGGAAGATGGTCATAAAAAAAACGAAAATTGAAGGCTTCTGCAAGCGTGGTAGTCTTCAGGCAATATCCCTTAGCTTGGGAAGATCGTCAACAAAATCGGTTATTCTAGAGACGTGTGCTCGACGGTGCAAGATACGTGTTTCTTAACTCTTTTTCTGTTTAAACTAACTCTAGTGTGCAGGTATAGGCGATACAAAATTACTTTAGGATCGCAGAACGTTATGAATCATTCTCCGTTCGTATCGCTACTTTGACTTTTATTTTCAAAACTTGCGTTTCTCAAAACTCAGTAAAAGTGGGGGCTTCTTTAGACACACAAATGTGTCTCCCCAAAACTAAACCCAGTGATGAATACTTTTCACGTCATTTGATTATCAAACAAAGTGAAAATGTGAAAAGTCTAGTGATGATGATGTTTTTTTAAAAAAAAAAATATTTCTCATTCTATTTTCAAAAATATTTATTTTCTTACGCTATTTATGAAAAATAGCAAGTCCAATTTGGTTTGGTCCATGACAAGTGTTTATTAATAGTGTAGTTGGATTGGATTTGAAAAGAGTTTTCAAATGATATATTATAAGCCCTATTCCGATGAATAATGAGAAAGTTATGGATTAACTTAAATTAGGCCCAATGATTTTAAATGTGGCCTAATGATCTAGAGGAGGGACTTTTAATTATCATTCTTAAAGTAATTAGGATTTATTTTAATCTTCTAGGAATATCTAGAAGGTTCTTTTAAATTCTAATAAGATTAGGATTGATAATTATATTTTTAAAGATGTTTTATTTTGAATAAAATATACTTCCTCCGTTTTCTTTTAGATGCAACACACCCTTTAGCGCTGTAATTAAAAAGGTGGGTTTACATGATATAATAAACTTTAAAATAGGATGAGTGGTTGTTAGGAGTGTAATTTAGTGGGCCATGTGCGTTAAATAAGGGATATAGTATAGTTTTTCCCTAAAGTAACTCTCCTTTTATAGTATGTTGCAAGTATTGTGACATTTCCTTTTTAGGGAAGTATTGCAAGTAAAAGAAAACAGAGGAAGTATTATTTATCACAAATTTGATTTTAAATCTTCTTAGACGCGGAATTACCTGTAACCAGTTTAAAAGATGATTTCGCGTGTAAAAGCGCGTTTTACTTTCGAAATAGCGCGAGACGACATAATAGTCGCCTGGCGCTGGTAGCTGTCACCTGGCGCTGACTCCTATCATTGGAAACAGGAGATATTTTATTCCGAATATTATTTTCTTTGATCCCGTGCTATTTTTCCTATAAATAGGGGTCGTATTTCCCTGTATTTGATTAACAACCATCATCTCTCTCTATTCTCTCTCTCTAAAAGCTAGATCTTTCTCTCTCTATATTCTTTTTCTATAACCTTCCCTCTCTCAAAATTCCTCACTCATTAGTCCTAGACACACTTAGCCAAGTTTGAAGTTGCCTTCTCCCAAGACATTAAAGGTTGGTTATTTCTGAGGGTTTGGTCCCAAACCTCTATTTCAGTTATCTAATTTAATTGTTTGTTTATTATTTTCCCTGAAGTAGATCTTTTGTTATAAGAAATAGATAAGAGGCATCAAAGTAAGTACTTTAATTGTTTTATTGATCCTTTGATATAGAAATCATGCTTAGATTATTTTATTGCTTCCTATTATCATGTTTAAGGTAATAACTAAAATTTCTAATATCAAGTATGTTTATTGTGATGCTTCCTATTTCTTTCCTAATATCATGTTAGTGTCATGTGGCTAATTTATCTTTAATGCTTAGTGACATGCTAGGGTTTGTTATTAATCTTGTTAGTATCATGCCTAGGATCTTGCTAATAATATTATGCTTTAATATGATTATTTTCATTATGATTGTTATTTCGATTATGATTATAATTATGATGATGATTAATATGTTGTTTGATTTATTTTTTTTATAGTTAATGCTTGATCGCGCCTTTTATGCATGTTTAAAGGGAATTTGTACTTGTAATCACGCTTAATAAGATAATTAATAATTTTGTTTAGGATAATTGTATTATAATTCAAATGATCGCCAATAATAGTTTTATTTGTGCATTAATATTCAACAAAATAGATAAAAAAGTTTAGGGTAAACCTATTGACTGCATGTTAGTCATAAAGCGCACATGAATACGAGAAGAATAAAGTAGAGGCCTATTATTAGGGCAAGTTCAATCTCTTTTAGGTTGGACTTGTATCTTCATCCCCGAACTTCTACTCATGGTTCCAGACCTATTGGAATTAACGATCTCCTAGATCGTTAAGGGGTGTAACCTTCACCCTGTGAACGGTTTACAAGTTCCTAAAACTTAGCTTGTTGGCGACTCTTTTACTTTAGCTTCCTTCCCTTTGGACGCCACCATTATTAAGTGTATGATAATAGTGGGGCTAAAGTGTGGGATGGCTTGAAATATTTCCTGCACTACTAAAATACACAAAATAAAGATTAAAAAAAGGAAAATAAGAAAAAGAGAGAAATAAAGCCTAAAACTAAGTGAAATTATTAGAAACTAAACCAAAAAATAAGCATAAAAATACCCTAAAGTGAAATAAAAGTCACTTATTAATATGTCATTTCATATGAACTGTATGTCATCTACATACAAGACTTAGAAGACCATTTTCTCTATAAGATATCAAACTATTTTATTGCCTAATCAAAACGAATGTTCCAACTCCCTTATGCTCACTTAAATCCATAAATGAATTTCTAAAGTTTGTAAAACTTTCATGTTTCTAGATTTCAAAACTCTTAGGTTGTATCATATACATATCCTACATCAAGAACATTTTAAGAAGGTGATTTTGATATCCAATGCTAAACAACGTAATCGAAAATTAGTAATCATTAGAAGAATCTGAATAAGCTTACGCAACTAATAGGTTTGACCCCATTTGTAAGACTATCATGGATTAACTTATCTTTATAGACATGGAGTCCATTCTGGATTCCATGGCTTTAAGCCACTTCCTGAGTTGGCTCTTACCCAAAGCTTGCTTGTAGGGTATGGATTCTAAATATTTCAATAGGGAAATTTTAGGATTCATCTTTCCTTAAAATTTCAACAAACTGTTTGTTTTGTTCCCAAATAACCTTTGATAGGTATAAGCAACAATAGAATTATTCTCTTCAACTCTTTGAATCCTTTCATTCAACTGGGACGATAGAAGCCTCGCTAAATTTAATTAGCTTGCTTTGACATATGATTTATCAAATTAGCTGATTTCATATGCCCTCTTCTCTAATGTAGTATTATCCACATTCATTTGCTGCTCGCCTCGAATCTCCGAGATCTAACTTTACTCCCACTTGTCTTTGTACGAAGAGATTTCTCTCTATAAAGACATTACCGCGAGCAACGAAACTTTGTTATCTATGCGATTTTTGGAATAATACCTCTTTGTTTCCATGATAAAACCCACGAAGAATTATTTACTTGATTTAGGTTTCACCATGTCATCATTGTAAACATTATACAATTATTCGATAACCCTTAATCCTGTTTAGAAAATACAATTTTTGGAACATTTCCAATTCATAACACTTATGACGTCTTTTCAATTGCTTTGGCTGAGTTTATGTTTAGTATATTCGCAACAATTGACATAGGGAAATGTCGGTCTTTTTCTAATCTCCCCTAGAGCCAAACAAATTTATAATCACTTAACAAACCTAATACGAGTATAAGGTAAGTCAAGGGTCGAACCCAAAGGAATGAGTAGGAGAAACTTATAGCCTAGGGTTAAGCTTTTTCAAAGATTGTAAGATGAATTGAATTGTAACTAAGGTATCAAATAGCAAAACAAATTAAAGAAAATCAATATGCTAAACACTAGGGATATAGGTTCCAAATGCAAGCTTAATGATCACAATAATCGATGGATGACTCGATTGATTCAAACATTGCAAAGGACAAACAATAGTTGCAATTAATAGAATCCAAAATCTATCTCCTATAAGCCAAGCTAAGGTTCACTAGGAATGACTAACAAGGAAAATCACAATCAAATTCAACTAATTAAAGAAATTCTCAAATCAAGGGTTCATGTCATTGAAATTTGCTATGCAATCTAGATAATCATATAGGTTGATCACTCCAAATCAAATTAATCACATGCACAACTATGTTAACCACTTAATTGCATCAATATAATCAACCAAGAATCATCAAATAGCAATAATCATCAATCAAGCATGCTCCCCCTTCTTCCTAGCTACTAATCTACTCACAAATCATGGTGGAATTGAAAAACAAAATAAATGGAATAACAAACACCATCATTTTAAGCTTAATCGAAGAGAAAATAAAACATTCAACAAATTCTCAAACTAATGATCAACAATCAAATCAAACATTAAAGAATTAAAGGAAATAGTAAGCAAAAATAAATTCAAAGGAAGAAATTCTAACAAACTTTCATTGATTGAAGATGAAATCCAAGCTCAAAGATGAAATCAAATATGAAATTGAAGTATAGAACAAGTAATCTCAAGTTTCTCTCTATACTTTCTCTCTCTACTAATTCTAGAAATAAGTCTCAACTACATATAAAATCGTCAACTCCTTGTAGGAAATATTTCAAGCCATCCAACTTTTGTGCCCTACTATGATCATACACTTAAGCATGGTGGCGTCCAAAGGGAAGGAAGCTAGAGTAAAAGAGTTGCCAACAAGTTTTAGGAACTTGTAAACCGTTCACAAGGTGAAGGTTACACCCCTTAACGATCCAGGAGATCGTTGACTCCAATAGGTCTGGAACCATGATTGGAAGTTCAGGGATGAAGGTACAAATCCAACCTAAAAGAGATTAAACTTTCCCTGAAAATAGGCCTCTACATTATTCTTCTCGCTTTCATGTGCGCTTTCTGACTAACATACAATCAATAGGTTAACCCTAAACACGTTTATCTATGTTGGTTGAATATTAATGCACAAATAAATCTATTATTGGCGATCACTTGATTTATAATCAAACTAACCCTTAGAAAGATTATTAATTATCTTATTAAGCGTTATTACAAGTACAAATTCCCTTTAAACATGCATAAAAGGCTTGATTAAGCAATAACAATCATCAAGCAACATAATAATCATAAAAATAAAAATTATAATCATAATCGAAATAACAATCATAATAAAAATAATCATGTTAAAGCTTAATAATATAAGCAAGATCCTAGGCATGATACTAACAAGATTAATAACAAGCCATAGCATGTCACTAAGCAATAAAGATCAAAGCTTTAACCCTAACATGACACTAACATGATATAAGGAAAGAATAGGAAGTATCATAGAAACATACATGATATTAGAAGTATTAACAAACCCTAAACATGATACTAGGAAGAAATAAAACATCCTAACATGAAACTAAGAATCAACAAAATAATTTAAGCATAATTTCTATATCAGAAGATCAATAAAGCAACTAAAGCACTTAATTCGAATCCTCGTACCTCTTTCTAATAAAAAAATACACACGTTAGTAACTTCAAGGAATAGTATAAACTAAAACATTAAATTAAATAATTAAAATAGAGATTTGGGACCAAACACTCAGAAATATCAAACCTTTCACATCTAAGGCGAAGACAACTTTGAACTTTGCTAGGTTTTTCTAGAGCTAATGAGTGAGGAATTTTGTAAAAGGGAAGGTTTAGAAAAGAAGAGAGAGAGAGAGAGAGAGAGAGAGAGAGAGAGAGAGAGAGAGAGAGAGAGAGAGAGAGAGAGAGAGAGAGAAAGCTTCTAGATTTTAGAGAGAGAATTAGAGAACTCTAGGTGTTGATGATTTTGAAAACAGGGAGATACGACCCTTATTTATAGGAAAAATAGCACGGGATCGAAGAAAAATCATATTTGAAATAAAATACCTCTTGTCGCAAACGACAAGAGCCAGCGCTAGACGACAAGCTCATCTCCTGACGACGAAGGTCAACGCTTGGCGACGACTCTGTTGTCTCGGGCTGGTTCAAAAGTCAACACGCTTTTACACGCATAATTACCTTTCAAACCGGTTGTAGGTAATTATGCGTCCAAGCAAGTTCGAAATAAGATTTGATATATTTTATTCTAAATTAAACATCTTTTAAAAAAAATATAATTATCAATCCTAATCTTATTAGAATTAAAGAGAACCTTCTAGATATTCCTAGAAGACTAAAATCAATCCTAATCACTTTAGGAATAATAATTAATAAGCCCTTCTCTAGATCATTGGGCCTAATTTAATTTAATCTATAACTTCTTCATAATTCATCGGAATTGAGCTTATAATATATCATTGTAACACTAGTAGAAAAAATGTTATTTGTAAGTGGCGAAATTGACTTTTTGTAACTGGCATTGTTGGTTGCGAATGCCACCGTTACAACTAGTGAAAATTATTTGTAACCGGCTAATGTTAATTACAAATAATGTACTATTCGTAACTGGCTTAACATAACGCCAGTTACAAAAAGTCTATTTTCCAAGGTAAAAAGCATACTATTCATAACTGACATTAAATTACGCCGGTTACAATTAGGTATTATTTGTAACTGGCAAATCTTAACGCCGGTTACGAATATAATTTTATTTTATTAAAAAAAAAATTAAAATGGCAGCAGTAGCAGATGCCCCTACTGCCATTACCAACGCTACATTTTTTAATGTGAAGCACCATAAATTATTAACCCAACTTTTATACAGTAATAAATACAATGATTATTAATCTAAATCACGTAAGGTCCAATTTAATCGACATCGATCTACATCATCAATTATAAAATATGAAAAATGATTTACTTGAAAATTACAAATGTCACCAACTTTAATTTCAACTACAAAGGACATGTATGTCATCCTAAAAGAACAAAATGATAAGAGGTGATTGGAACTAAACAAAATAGAACATAATTGTGATTTCTAAAACAAAACAATCTGAGAATTGCATGTAGAAAACATCCGTTCTTAAGTCGTTCACCCTTTCGAAGGTGCTTGTAGAACAAGCTTGAAATAATATTGAACCCAGACTGCATCCAAAACCAACCTGCAAATTGTTATCACAAAGACCGATCTTAAATAATTTCCAAAATATGAGTTCGTGGGATATCTTAAAAGGTTCCAAAGATAAAAGTTTTGATTTGCGCACAAGTAGTGATAATGGATTTCTCAACTTATTGAATCTTAAGAAGATTACAAGACATTGAGTATTAAGAGTGTCTAAATGTTATGTGAATAGAATCAGGTTAACGATTCATGATGCATGCAAGGAACAACATAATGAAACTAATTAAGTTTGGTGGGATGAGGGAAATCACCCATATGCACCCAACAAAGACGATAGATAATAAGTTCTACCAAGACCTGGCCTATTGCTATAAGCAGAAATAGAACCCAACTTCAAGAGCATTCACCTCACTAAGAGAAATCATAGAAATGGCTAATGAAGATGCAACATTACACTTTAAAAGTGTATGCTCAAAATGATGGGATCTAACCTCAATATCTGATATAGAGCACAAAGTATCAAATAAAACCATCACTTTCCTGCTAATTACAAGAAGGAAAAATAGATACCAAACTTTTTGTAAATTAAAATTCCTGTAAAACAAAGGAGATTAATATAGGATTAGGAATTTCAGTTAATCTCTATGTCTTTTAACGAAAGAAATTAATCATGTTAGTAACCAAATATTGATAAATTTATATGGTTATATAACCTGCAAACCTGGTCAAATCTAATTTAATAAGTATGAAAATTAACTACTCTATAATAATCTAATACTAATTTTAAATATAATAAAGCTACAAACTAGCTAAGATTCTAAAATGACAATGACAAATAGTATCAAGGAGCTTCACACTAATGTTTCTCAAAAAAAAGAGCTTCATTGCTTCACACTAATAAAACAAAAGAGTAGAGCTTAGTTTTTGATTGGGTAACCAACAGGTGACTACTACTACTAAAAAAAAAAAAAAAAAAACCGATTTAAATGGATTATGAGTACACTAAAGTTAAAAGTTCCGCAATTGTAGTTTTTGAGAGACAACATGACAACAAGAATCAAGAAGGATATGCTAGATTTATACATAGCTAAATAAATATTTTGAAATTTTCCTCTGTTCCCTTCTCCCCTAAATAAAGAGTTTAAGCTACTATAGTGCAACCATCCATATCATACTATTTATCTGACAGCAACAAAGAGTAGTCAGAGTGTATCTATTGAATCCTGTCTATAATCTGGGACAGTGTCGACCCCCATGCTAAACAATACAGAAGAAAAAAAAAATTACCTATCATTTAAGTTGGCGAACATTGAAAACAGCTTTCATGGAATGCGAAACATATGACATCAAGTAGGCCCTGTATGCATCTTTAGCTGATTTGAGCAAGTCATTATTATTTGTTACCAAATTATCCTGCATAATTACATTATGTAAGGTGGTGCTTTCATAATTGAAAACAAAAAAAGGAAATAGAAAGGCTCAATACCAGATGAGACTGCACATTTGCCAGCTTTGTTGTATCGAAAATATACTCTTTTACAGGTACCTCCTCACTCTGCATCAAAAATTTGCATATTGAGCTAAAAAAAGGTTACAGAGTACACATGAAGAAACAACTGGAAATACCTAGCAGGCTATCATAACCAAGAACTTAACGTAACTGAGGTTTCGGCCCATAGTTTGTAGTCAGTCTTTGGGGCTTATCTCCAAACTATTTCACTAGGATTCGTGATTGAGTTCCTACAGTTTAAGTCCAACCCACATCCATCTGACTTCACCTTCACCATATAAACTTTAATTATTGCTTATCGAATATATTCATACCTCCAAATAACTAAGATACTGCAACTCTTCTGGAATCAGGAAAAGCAAAGCATTACCCTTTGCACCTTCCCCACGAAAAGAGCCAACGTATAACTAACCGAATCAAATGAAGCTAGCTATACAGGAAGCCAGTAAAATCGCGTACCTTTGGGTCAGCTGGAGGATCATACAGTACAATCCAATCCTACAAGAAGTCAAGAAAACAGAAAATTCAACTGTAAGAACTATTACTAAACCATAACCTATGTTCTGTTAAGATTACAGTAACTCAGTCATGTAACATACTAACCACAGAAGGAATTTCAAGTCCACAAAAGCAAGATCAGTGCACAAAAGTATGCCTTTATCTGCTTTGCAGAAGTTTAAAAATGTTGTCACCCTCTTAGTCTGATTTTGCTTTGCGGGTGGAGATCAAAGAAGTCTATCTCATTATATTTAATAAGTTCTAAATGGAATTTTACCAGTCACAACTCACAACAAGAAAAGACGACCACAACTTGCTTAGTCAGACTCCTCTACAAAAATAGGTAATGCTGATTGTAAATCAGATGTTGATAGAACTAATAATCTCATTAAGAGAGCTATATTTTTCACAATCACTGATCATTGATGACCTGTTCCTATTCAGAAATTGATAGAACAAATTAGAGCAAAAAACCACACAGAGTATAGCAGTAGAAAGGATGCAATTTATATGAATGAAACACTCTTAAAACACCCGCAATCACACAGGAATATCACAGAAAAATCTCAACACAACTCTAAGAAAAACGAACTAAAACAGAAGCACATACCAAATTGAACCAAAACTGACCAGTTTTACAAAAACAACCCAGATTAATAGCAAACAAAATCAAAAAATTCTGAAATTTTACAAGCAAAGAGTAGACAAAAAATTATCAAAATTCAAAAAAAATTACCTAAAAATCATTTGTAATGAAGGAGAACGATCCCAGAGAAGTTAGACCTCTAAACTGTTCCAGCGAGATTCAATAGAATTTCTCAATAAACTCAAAATTTGGCTTAAAATTCTTCAAAAACTAACGTTTCCAGTCGCACGCACTAAAACCTTCGGATTAAATACGAAAATTATAGCCAAAAATCATAACGAATAGAAAAACAATGTTCCATAAAGTTTAGAACATAAAAAGGAAAATCGAAAATAAAACTCAAACATATCAAAATCCACTTCGATATTACTGGATAATGAATTCTCACCTAAAAAATTAACAAATTCAACTAGAAATTCATCCAACTCGCCTATCAAATGGATAAATTAGATATAAATTCATGCAAATTTGATAGTGTAAACTACTAAACAAACTAATTAAGAAAGTTCAAAACAAACCCTAGAATTCTTTTTAGTTCATATAATCAAATAATCACTTCTAATTAATAAAAAATACATAAATTTGGTAGAGATTGGGAGCATACCTTGATAATATTCTTGATGAACCATTTTTGGAGAAGCTTTAGAGCAGTTTCTGAGGAGAGGGGAGTTGCGGACTTGAAACAATGCGACTGAATTCTCAAAAAAAAAATAAAAAAAAAGTGTGAAATGTAAATGGTGCGTGCTAGTATTAGTAACCGAACTTAGTAAAGCCCATTACAATTAATACGGTCAATAAAGTTTGACTTATTATTTATAACTGACCTTTATATGTCCATTACTAATAGTTGATCAGCCAATCATTGACCTATTATTTGTAACTGACCTTGGTTATGCTAGTTACTAATGCTATTTTATTGTTAACCAGCACAATATATGTCAGTTACTAATATTGTTGTTGCAACTAATATAATTTACGCCAGTTACAAATAAGGCGTTACAAATAGCAGTTTTTCTACTAGTGTAAAGCTCTTTTTGAGCCCAATCCAACTACACTATTATTGAACCCTTATCATCGACCAAACCAAATTGGACTGGTTATTTTTTATAAATAAGGTAAGAAAAGAAATATTTTTGAAAACAAAAAGAGAAATATTTTAATAAAAACATCCTCATCATTAAACTTTCCAAACTTTCACTTCGTTCGATAATCAAATGACGTGAAAGGTATTCATCACTGGGTTTGGTTTTTGGGTAGACACATTTGGGTGTCTATAAAAGCCCCCACTTTGACTGAGTTTGGAGAAACTTATGTTTTGAAAACAAAAGTCAAAGTAGCAATAGGGACGGAGAATGATTTAGAACGTTATGCAATCCGGCCTAAATCATTCTTGCATCGCCGATACCTGTAAATTAGCGTTTGTTACAACAGATAAAAGAGTTAAGAAACGCGTATCTGGCACCGTCGAGCACAAGTCTCTAGAGTAACTAATTTTATTTAACGATCTTCCTAAAGCTAGGGGATACCGCCTGAAGACTACCACGCTTGCAAGTGCCTTCAATTTTTGCCGTGATAATCTTCCGCAAGCTAGGGAACACAATCAAAGATTGCTCTGCTTGAAACGATCTTCCACCGTTTTCTGACCATCTTCCGCAAGCTAGGGAACACGATAGAAGATGACTTCTCTTGAAATCACCTCCTGCTTAACGTCGTCGAAGACCACTTTGCTTGAAACCATCCTCAGTTGTTCGTGACAACTCTCCACAAGCTAGGGAACGTCGTCAAAGATAACTCCGCTTGCAGCTATCTTTTAATTGTTGCGATAATATTCCAAAGAAGATTACTAAAGACCAACACTTGTTGATCCTTAAAGCCCGCTTGAACTTTGCTGCTGCGATATTTGCTGAAATTTCCGCGGCGCCAGTATGTCAGCGCATTTTGCTGTTTGGTAACCATTTTGTCGGTTCATTTATGCTACTTATGAACCATTGTGTCGGTGCCTTCTGCTGCTTATGAACCATTATGTTGGTGCCTTCGCGGTGAGCCAATGTTTAGGCGGTTTAAGCTAAATGAGACGATCTTTTATCAGGTCAATCACCTACTATGAGCCGATTACTTAATCATTTCAAATTGCTTATTGGGGCTAACTGGCGTACCAAGGAACCCGAAATTCCTACATAAGGTCCACATAGTAATTTATAAGGGTCAAGTATTCTGTCTCCGTACCTGCGCACGGTGGAGAGCATTGTCGCCGAAATTCTACTCTGTTGCCAAGAGACGAAGACCAGCGCCTGGCGACGAACTCTTCGTCTGGCGCCAGTGTCGGGTTTTAAAAAAAACCCCATTTCTTCTTCATTTGTCGTGGCTGCTGTTGCTGCTATTCGTTTACGCTCGAAGATTTGAATTGATCGTTCTTGCTCGTTTATCCACCAAATTTGCTCAAATTTGTTGCAAATCAAAGCTTATCTTATCTATTTTCCCAATCCATGTAAGTTTTTTCCAAACTTAACTCGATTTTTGCTAAATTTGAAGATGTTTTCGCGCTAGTATTTGAAAAAACTCGAACCCAATTAAGCTTAATTCGCTTTATTTATCGAATTTTATACCTTGAAATTGCTAGATTATGTTTATGTATCATGTTTAGGGAATTTTGAAACTTGTTTTACTTTATTTGGTGAGGAAATGACCAAATTTCCATTGTTGAACCCCTTAAATTCGTGAGAACAATGTGACCTGTTTTTCGGGTTTTTGCTAGCCATTTTTGTCAAAATTAGTCACAATATTTATCATAATATTGCAAGAAACTGTTTGACTGCTGAAAACTGTCATTTATGCTCAAATTGAAATTATACTCTGTTTTAGTATTTGACAAGGGTTGGAACTAGGTCGTTATCTAACTCTTCTCTAAGTCAAACTAAATTGATAAACGCTTAACAAACCTTATACGAGTATAGGGCAAGCTAAGGGTCGAACCCAAAGGAATGAATCAAAAATAGTCTAACGTTAAGCTGTTTTGAAGAAATGTTAAAGGTTGAGTATGGTAACTAGGATAACAAGAATCAAGAATTCAACCAAATTGCTAAAATCCAGGGATATAGGTTCCACATGCAAGCTTAACAATCATGCTAGTTGATAGATCACCCGATTGACTTAAACGTTGCAAAGGACAAACATATATCGCAATCAAAGGAATATAAGGGTTATCTCCTATAAACCAAACTAGGGTTCATTATGAATGATTAACAAGGAGAATCACAATCAAATTCAATTAATTAAAGCAATTCCCAAATCAATTGTTCGTGTCATTGGAATTTGCAATGCATTCTAGATTAATCGTATAGGTTGATCACTCCTAGTCTAATAAATCACATGCACAACTATGTCAACCTCTTTAATTTCAACAATCAATCAATCAGGGATCATCAACTAATAATAATAATCAATCAAGCATGCTTCCCCTTCTCCCTAGCAACTAATCTACTCACTAATCATGGTGAAATGATCAAAATGGTAAAAGAAAAGCGTGAAAAGCATAATGAAAATATCCTAAAACACTGCCCTATGAGTGCCATAAATGCCACTCATCAAATTCCCCCAAGCTAGACTTTTGCTCATCCCGAGCAAAACAAAAGCTAGTAAGGAATAAGGATGGCTTATTAAGAAAAGAGAAAGAGAAAAGGAAAATATACACTAAAACTCACTAATGTACGAATCACGGTTGTTTTTTGCTACAACAAGCCCTTTAAACCTCAAAGTCGCCTATGAGGACGAGTGAGGTCTTCTAAGGGTTTTCTAAAAGCTTGACCCACAACTCTTTGAAAAAAAATGAGGCAAAATCATTTAAAAAGAAAAGAATGTAAAACAAAAGTTCAAACAAATAGCTCTTTACAAGGCTTTCACAAATAGTCAAATGCAAATGCATGAACACTTTTCTATAAGGAATGGGTATGCATGCTTCAAGATATTCATGGTTGATTGAAACATAAGGTATGCTAAGCGTAGAGAACTAATGAGGCGCAATCCACTTTCATCCCAACCACTCTAGCCGCGTTCTCCATATGGTTTCAAATCTTCCCCTAGTGAGCGTCCCTATGGTTCCTCGAAGGAACCTAAAAAAGATTAGAATTTTTAAGGTTTCTCAACATCTTGACCTTGCATCCCTTTTCCTTAGGCTTTAACTCATAATTCCCTCCCTCGGTATATGACTCAACCACTAGGTCGAAAGGAATTTCCCAAAGGTTGTAACGTAAGGGAAAAAAGTTAGGGGTATGTTAAAATTTTAAAATTATGAGGTATTCCTAAAAGTGAAGCAAAGAATGGCGCCTTTCTTAGAATCACAATCAAGTAATCACCAAAAAAAAACAAACTAACACCCCCAAGCTTATTCAAAGCTATATCTACAAATTTATATACAAAAAGCATAAACACTTATCCCCAAGCAAAAAGGAAGCATTGTCCTCAATGCTTGAAAAGGGAAAAGAAATTACAACAAAATATTTTTGGGTTTTTCTCATTTTCACTATTTTTCTCTTTTTTTTTTTTTACTTTGATAAAAGTTTGTACTTTCATTAATAACAAAAACAATTATCCACGCCTGTTACACTTAGGACGGCTTTTACAAATAGGCAATTGCATTGTCCTTGCCTCTTTTTAATTTATTCATTTGCCATTATTCATGCAAAAATACAAAACACAAGCTTGCTTACAAATATGAACCAAATTTCCAAACTCACAAACCACATACTCCAATGAAATGATCATTTGCTTCATAGAAACCAATATTGGAACAAAAAGAAACAAAAGGCTCAAGTTTCTAAAGATGTGGCTTGAAAACAAGGGGAAAGGCTCAAATGGCTAGCAAGAAGGTAAATGCAAACCCAAATGATATAAAACTTAGAAAAGAAAAATTACCACCCCGAAAAGATGCCTTTGTCCTCCCTAGTTAGTTCGGTCTCGAGTTTGAGAATTATGAGTCAAGATTTAAGATTAAGTCCGCAATAGTCAAGGATCCATGACGCTCATACAAATAGATGTTGAAGGAATAAGAAATATTGAAACTCACATGGATGTGGCAAAAACTCACTAAGGGCATCAAATCAACTAAAGGAAGCAACTCTATCTTACCACAAACCCAACGGAATCTTGCTTCAAGGCCCCAAAAGGTCTAAACCACTACCTTAGCATACCCTATCTTAAAGTCAACCGCAAATATTCTCAAAATATGCACACCAATTAAACATAGGAAAGCATACATGCAATGGCAAAATTCCGAAATGTAGAAAGTCCAAAGAAAAGAACTAAACAAGCAAAAAGGAAAAAAAATAGCCTAAAAAATGTTTATTTGAAAATGAAAGAAAGAAAAAGAGCTAAAATTCAAAAGATAGAGTGAAAAGTACAAGAATGCAAGCAAAGACTAGTAATACCTAATCTACAAACACGCGGTTATTCGGCAACAACGCCAATGACCCCAAACACGCTAGGTGTTACAAAGCAAACATCCTCGAACCATTCAACTCATCCTAAAGCTAACCCTAAAACAAAGCAACCAAGAAAGAAAGAGAAGAGATACAGAAAGATCTCACCGAGCGCCAAAGCTATGCTTACAAAATCAAGGTGAAAGAGCACTCTTCACCTTACACATTGTTGAAATCCCAAGCATAGACAATAGAGCAAAGTTAGGTTATAAGAACTATAGACAAAGAAAATTGTTAGTAACTTCCAAACAAAACCAAATAAAAGAAAAGGAAGATAATAAAATAAAGAAAAATCAAATAGCAACAGGAGTAGTATCCAAAGAGATGTCAGACCGAAACAATAACAAAGAGCAGGATAGCAGATAATCATCATCATGAATCATATAACAGATGTACAGAGAAACGCATCAGACAGCCAAAAGAAAATCAAAAAACAAATCCAAAGCATAGCATCATAATAAAACCAAAGGACTGTATGATTGGTACTAGAAGCAGATGAGACCACGAAATGAACTACAAAAGCAAAGGGGTGAAACAACGAAACTTAACAATAAAAGACATATAACACCCCCAAGCTTAAAATGGGCCACCCCCCTAACTCTAAACCTAAAGACAAATAGGCAAAAGAGAAATATCATATATAAAGCACAAAAGAAAGGGGGGGGGGGGAAAGGTAGAATCATTCCGCACTATGGTAAGGGGTAGAATGAGAACTCCCCTCATCGGTCTCCATCACATGACTAGAGATTGCCATCTCGCTCACTTCCATGGGAGCCTTACCCCTCAACCGACTTTCCCTCTTAATTCTATCAAGCTCAAAATAATGAGACCAATCATCTAAGATCGGGTCACCCGACCTAACCCACCTTCCAAAAGTCTCGGGGTCCAGAAAAGGCGGAGGATTAGCCGGATCATACGCATAATCACAACCCCCAGGAAGCCTATAGTCGTAAGTGCCCGGGGTAGTGCCTATGATTGAACTAGGGTGAATATGGGGGCCCTCCCAATAAGGATAACAAAGTCTAGGACCCACAGTAGGATCAAAAGCCTCCAATTGAGGGACAGGCCCTTGTTGGACCGGAAGGTACGGATAGTTGACGTAAGGATTTATCTCACCGCTAGAAACATGCAAATCATATAATCGATACGTGTGGTAATCATAACCAAGGGAAGGGGTGGCACAGAAGGCATGGAGTACAACATGTTAGCAATAAAATTAAGCTTGGCATGAATTGTTAACATATCGAAAGTAGAAGGAGTGGGAGAGGGGGAGGGAAAAGATGTACCTCCCGGTTCCACCGGGGAAAGGGAATGAGCAATCAATGAGCATGCATTAGTTGAACGATCTCTTGTACAATTTGTCCTTCGTGGGATAGAGGGATAGAGGGATGGACTTCTCGCATTGGGGGCCTCCAGGACAAAGAATCTCTCGCCTCGGGACGAGTAGTTGCCTCTTTGCATGGGATGACAAACCATTCGTTATACTGAGAGACCTTCCAAATAAAAACATCGTCCTTCCTCGTTCGATGAAGAAATTTTTTATTCATTAGTGCGGAGATGTTTAAAAAATGCGAGGGGGACTTTTCTCTAGGATCAATAAATTTTGGAAGCTCGTCTAGCATAGCCTTGTATTTCTCATTGATGCAAAGGGCTACAATAGAAATTATCCTACCCAATTGGATGAATCCCAAAAGGCAAACTCCATCACGGATGTCCAAGAATCGGGAGATCAAACGCTCCGTAAAATCCACCGACTCAATATCAAAGTCATTTTTGTCGGCTATCCACAACCAACAAAGCTCCTCATTGGAAATAGCTCCCAAAGAGTCCTTGGAGCAAAGAGCGTATGTGAGGATTAAGTTGAAATATCGCATAGCAGATAAATCATGGAAGCGGACTTTAAAGTTTGAGGGTCATACTTTCCTTCTTCCGAAATACTCCTCCACCAACGTTGCTCATCATAACCATGCTCACTTGCCATTCTACAATGAGCCGGAGAAATACAATGATCGAATCCTCAGCCCAAGGAAACTTAAAGTATGAGCATAGTTGAGAATCCGTCAAAGAGTGATCATTGTTGAAGAGTTGGAAAGTCAAAATCTTTGAGTAATTTGCACCCGGTTCATGAACAACCTCGAGAGAAGAAAGGAATTCATAAGTCACCCAAGCATATGTAGGGGAATTCAAATCCAAGAAGTCCAAAAGATCAAGACCTTCTACAAGGAGGCGAAGATCCTCGTTAATCCCTAGAAACTTTGTTGTCGTTCGATCATAGAAATGTGTTGGCCGAAGCTTTCTCTTTGAAAGACGTTTAAAAGCACTCCCAATGAGATTCCTTTGAAAACTCAATGCCTTAAGTTTTCTCAACCTCCGAAGGAGGCAGAACAATATACCTCGGCTTGCTTGAACTAGCTCTATCACGCTTCTTATGACGAAGTGTGGCCATCTACAAAGTATCAAGACTAAGCATAAGTAGTTGTTCAACCACAAGCACAAAATGGAAATATTTAGCAAATAGAAGCAAGAAATGGTAACAAATGAACAATGCCATTGATAACATCATGAATATTAAGCAAATAAACATGGATTGAAGGCAAACTTGAACATGAGAAACCAAATCATGAGTTATTTTGAAAATTTAATCCCAATCATTGAATCATCAAAGATATGAAATTAATATAAAGAAAATCCATGCGATAGAAAATAGCCAACAATTATTGTTCAAGAATTCAATCAAAGTTCACACGTTTATCATGAGGAAACTTCAATTCAACATCCAATGATATCATTCAACATAAATTCCAAGTGAAAAGTATTAACCATAGAATTTCACCATGAAAGCATAAAGGTTCAAGCTTAAATCAAAGAGGAAGATGATGAATAGACAATAAGAAACCATACCTCAATGAAGCCTTGAAATGCTTGAAAAATGCTCAAAATGTAGATGTAAGAACAAAAAAAATGCCCAAAAACAACCTCAAAACCTCAACACAAAATTTCAAAATTTTGAAAAAGACCCAATTTTTTCATGCTTGAATTGGGGAAAGAAATCTGAAAATTTATTTTTTGTTTTAGATTTGAAAAACTTGATTTTGGTAATTGAAATTGATGTTGAAATGATAGAAAAAGAAGTGGAGTAGGCTTAGTATTGCAAGAGAGGGTATAGGGTTTTAGGAGGGAAAAATGAAAGAAATGAAAGAAGGGGTGCGTTTTGGGGTTATAGGGGCTGCCAGCAGGTGCCGCGTCCACTCCCGATAATGCCGCGCCCGCGGGTTAGTGCCTACACCCATGGGTAGCCCGCGGCCAGCCTGCGGGAAGTTCCTGGTCGGATTTTGGCATTTTTGGTGCACAGGGATCCACGCCCGCGGGGTCTTCGTGATGCGCGCGTGCACAGCTTTGTGCGTGTGCACCCCACACATCTATGGTGCTAAAAAAAAGAAATACCTTTTAAAAATGTATTCGTGTTTGCATTCTCACCGTCCCTATCAAATGTCATGATCAAGGACTCAAAAAAGTTTATAAGAAAGAATCCAAAATATGATCGAACATGAATAAAAATCGATGGGAATGCAAACACGAAAACATACAACCTCAACGACCCCTTTCCTCTAAGCATACCCAAACCTCACGAAGTCTTGAAGTAGCACCAAAATTGTTGGAAATTTTCTCCGATTCAAATCCCATGGTACCTAAGATTAAAAGAACAAACCAAAATAGAAAGAAAGAAGAAAAGTTCTCAAAGGAGGAAATAAAGAAAAATATTAGATCAAAGAAGAAGGTTAGAAAACCGGGATGCCTCCCGGGTAGCGCTTTTGGATAACGTCGTTAGCTCGACGTCCTCCACCAATTAAGGTGGTTGGCGGAGAAACAATGAGGGAACTAAACCAAAAAGAGCATCGACGAAATACTTCATTAGACGATTGCCTTAAGCCTTGAACGGAGAAAGAAAATCTTTCATTTAGACTTCCACAAAGACATTTGGAAAACCACTCTTGACCGAATCGAGACCACTCCAACTTGATCCCTTGATTCTAAAATGTGATGGAAAAGGTTTGACCTCAACCATTGATACACCTTCTCCTTCCTTTGAATTGGCGGCTTGCAAAGCTTCTTAGCTCGAAATATTCATACATATGTGCTCATCCCCTTCCTTAATGCCTCCGTTAAGAAATACTCATACATTTTCACTTCCTTGATAGGAGCACCTATCTTATCCTTATTCAACAAGACATTTTCAAGAGGATCGTTAAAAGTGAGCAAATGCTCATGCATGGAAGATACAACAAGATCAAGAGAATCGATTAACATGTAATTTTCTAAAGATGAACATGGATATTTCATGCTTTCATTCAAATCAAATTCAATAACCTATTCTCCTACCTTGAGTGAAATCTTTGCACTCTTAAAATCAATCATAGCTCTCGAGGTAGCAAGAAAAGGTCTACCAAGAATAATGGGAATAATAGCATCTTTATCCATTTCAAGCACCACAAAATCTACCAGAATTACAAACTTCCCTACTCTCAAAGGAACATCCTCAACCTTCCCTTTGGGAACCTTAATTGATCTATCGACCAATTGCAAGGTAGTATTAGAAGGCATAAGTTCTCCTAACTAAAGTCTTTGATAAACCAAATATGGCATTAAGCTAACACTAGCTCCTAAATCACATAAGGCATCATCAATTTGCATCTTGTTAATGGCACAAGGGATAGAGAAGTTTCTGGGATCTTTCAACTTGGGCGACGTCTTTTTCATTATGATTGCACTACAATTCTCGGTCAAGTTGATCGTCTCCACCACAACCCAAGACCTCCTGTTTTGGGTGTTTTTGTCCCTTGGGAGAGTTACAACACGAAGACTGATCCGCAGTGAGATGTACCTGCAAAACAAACGGAGACACCGGTTGGGTGGTGCTCCGCCTCCGACGCACAAGTCAGTAACTTGAAACGGAATAGAGAAAACGGAAATTTAGGTGGGTATCTGCTCGGGTTCCAAGCTCAAGTCTTTCTCTGATGTAAGAGAATAAGGGTGTAATTAATGATTCAATCTGTCCCCCAAAGTGGGGAAATATCTCCCTATTTATAGGTTCATTGGAAAATGCGCCCCTACCTAGGTCACTTGACCTAGATTTTAGTGGGCTGCGCCGTTTTACGGCGCGCTTAGGAATCTGGGCCTTTGAAGGCCGCTATTTTGGAAACATATCTAAGGGCGCCAAGTGTCAAGAGGATGTTGAGCCACATGGGCCATCCTAAGCTCGACACGTGGCAACCTTTCATTAGTCCACGTGTCTAGGGTAAAAATACCCTAAACATTTTCCCCTCACAGGTCGCACGTGCATGTCACGTGGGGCCTGTGACACGTGTCCACCTCTCATAGGTGAACAGTAACGGGGTAAAATTTTGAATTTCAAATCAAAATTTTCCCCCCACTTTTACTTTGTATAAATAGAAAGTTACCTCCCCTCCTTTTCACACTTTACATTTACATTGACTTTTTAGAGAGAGAAAAAGAGAGATTCTAGAGAAATTTTTCTCTGCTCCCGCTTGCATAATCAGCGAGTTTCAAGCTTCCGAGTACTTAACAGTTCATCACCCGGCTCACCCGGCTCACAAGCACAAAATGGAAATATTTAGCAAATAGAAGCAAGAAATGGTAACAAATGAACAATGCCTTGATAACATCATGAATATTAAGAAAATAAACATGGATTGAAGGCAAACTTGAACATAAGAAACCAAATCATGAGTTATTTTGAAAATTTAATCGCAATCATTGAATCATCAAAGATATGAAACTAATATAAAGAAAATCCATGCGATAGAAAATAGCCAACAATTATTGTTCAAGAATTCAATCAAAGTTCACACGTTTATCATGAGGAAACTTCAATTCAACATCCAATGATATCATTCAACATAAATTCCAAGTGAAAAGTATTAACCATAGAATTTCACCATGAAAGCATAAAGGTTCAAGCTTAAATCAAAGAGGAAGATGATGAATAGACAATAAGAAACCATACCTCAATGAAACCTTGAAATGCTTGAAAAATGCTCAAAATGTAGATGTAAGAACAAAAATAATTCCCAAAAACAACCTCAAAACCTCAACACAAAATTTCAAAATTTTGAAAAAGACCCAATTTTTTCATGCTTGAATTGGGGAAAGAAATCTGAAAATTTATTTTTTGTTTTAGATTTGAAAAACTTGATTTTGGTAATTGAAATTGATGTTGAAATGATAGCAAAAGAAGTGGAGTAGGCTTAGTATTGCAAGAGAGGGTATAGGGTTTTAGGAGAGAAAAATGAAAGAAATGAAAGAAGGGGTGCGTTTTGGGGGTTATAGGGGCTGCCAGCAGGTGCCGCGTTCACTCCCTTTCAATTTGCATACCATTTTTTGCCTGTATACCCGGCTTTCTTAATAGAACATAAATGAGTTCCCAATCCACCCACTCGGCACTGCCTAGGACACTCAGCCGATCCCTAGGAACGGTTAGAGAACATGGGGTGCCTCTTTTGGACTGTCGGAACCAATATGCTCATCTCCGAATTCCTCCCTCTCTGTGTCTGTGCAGGACACAATGGCCAGAACGAAACAAACGGCCAGTCGATCTAAGAGCCGGCGCACCATGAGAGTGCCTGCCGATGAGGTTTTCCCGGATGGGGATCTGAGGGATTTGGAGGAGAGTGGATCCGACGAAGAGGCTCCTTCTACATCTGGGAGCTCTGGGGTGAGAGAGGTGGACGGCGAGGGAGCCGCCTCCTCCAATGAAGCCGGCGATGCTGAGGTCGCCCAGGGATCAAGAGCAGAATCTTCCGGCTCTGACCAGGGGGATTTTGCGGCTGACTATCAGCAGCCACTAAAAGTAGCTGACAACCCCAACCCAAAGAGAACCCGGATGCTGCCGAGCAACATTGCCCTTCTTAACAGCGGGTTCAGGGCTTTTAAGGAGAAACATCCCTTTGGAAGGGGATGGGAAGTTATTGTCCCTCCGGCTGATGATGTAATGGTCTGGGGGGACGACATTGATCATGCAGATGACTACTTCATCTGCTATGAGGCGGTAATAGAAGCCGGCCTCCGGTTCCCCCTCCACCCCGGGATTAGGAAAATCCTAAAGGGGTACGATCTGGGGGTTTGGCAACTCACCCCAAACTCGTGGGTGAACATTTTAAGTTACATTGCCGCCTGTGAGTTCCAAAACTTGAACCCTAGCTTCTCTGCCTTCGCTCACATGCACTATTTGAGCAAGGCTCCAGGCGGCCATGGAGCATGGTATACTCTGACTACCTTGCCCCAATACTTAATGACTTTGGATAAAGTGTCCAAATGGTCTGGGTTGAAGGACAAGTTTTATTTGATTTCCTCCCCCACCCTAAGACACAACCGGACACTGCGCCGGTACAATACTGACCCGGCTCTTCTTGGACGCAAATGCCCTCTCCCGGAACTATCTACTAAAGCCCGGGAGCATATCATGGAGCCGGGATTTTTTGAAACTACAACTGAGCCCATGGGGGATGGGACTCACATTATTGTTCCTAAGAACTGGATCCCCCACCCGGACTTCTTCAAAGATGAATGCTTTTTGTCCGCCTGCGGACTGAGCACAATGTTTCCCAGGGGTAGAATACTTCTCACCCGGAACAATTGTTATTTTCTTTTTATTGCAAACTTGCTTTAATTCTTTCTAACTTGAAATTCTTGTTATTGCAGAAGAAGCCCTGAAGATGGTTGACCAGGACAAGACTTCTGCTAAATCGGCTGCACAATTGCGCAAGGAGGCGGCTCTTGCCAAAAAGGTAGCCGTCGAGGTGAAGGACAACAAGAAAGGCGGGGTAAGACCGCCTGACTTAATGTTGGCATTTTTTTTATATATATACCGGTTGGGTATACTCATATTTGCTTTTTTCTCAAGAGTCCGCCAAGAGAATCCCTCGGTCATTCTCCAAGCTTCTCAAAAGGCAAAGAGATGGTCTGGAAAAGACTCCGGCTGCCAAAGCCGCAAGAAAGGACCCCCCCAAAAAAAAACAAAACTCTGCCCAATCCGGACGTCCAACGACTGGGAGCAAGTCCCCTGCTGTTCTGAAGAAACTGAGTGAAAGCTCAGAACAGCAGAAAGCGCCGGAAGCCTCTACGGCCTCGAAGGGTGGCGAGACACCCAAGGTTGTAGGCGGTGCGGAAACCACTGGGGAGGAGAACAATCCGGAGACCCACGGCCACTTGATTTTATGAGAGTCAAGACCAAGGTTGATTTTCAAAAGGGTCAGTTAGCAGCCGGCAACGAATGAATGCCAGCTACGCTGCTTCTATCTCACAAAGAAATACTTTTGATGCAGATCTGCTTCCTAACCCGCCGGAACTCGCCGGCTTCGCGAAGCGGATAGTGAGGACCCTCTCTCGGTTTGAGAAGGCTTCCATACCTGATCTGCAGGTCGTGGACTTCGACCGAATAATGGGCTCTCTGGCTGAGGTACATGATTCCTCTATCTTGATGTCTTTAATCTTTATCCTGACTTACTCATAAACCGGCTGTTATTGATTCAGGCCATGGTGAGAGTGGACAGTCTCCGAGGCCCCTTCAGGCGGAAATAGGAAGAGGTAAATGACGCCAAATGGAGGGCCCTAGAAAACCTAAACTTTGCTGAACATTCTGATTATATGTGTAATTTAAAGATTAAAGCAGTAGAGTTGAAACAGGAGGAGCTGATCCGGAGTTTAACGGCTGCAAACGATGAAGCTAACAGCCGGGCTGATGACCTTGACAAGCAGCTGAAGGATGCCAAGTCTGATCTCAAGGCATTAGAGGATGATGACAAAGAGAATGCCCGACTCCGTCTGACAATGACTGCCTGAGGCTCGAGCTCATGACCCTGCGCAACAAGCAGGCGGATGAGCTGGCCAAGGAGCAAACCCGGCTGACCGAGGAGAATGAGCGGGACAACTTTGCCCGGCTGAAGATCACCTGGGGCCTCCTTTACCCCGAAATAGACTTTGAGGTCTATAAGCTGAGGTATGATTACGCCACTGAGGTGTATGATGCCCAGCAACTGGGTGATGCTCCACCGCCTCGCTTCAAAGACTGGTTTTCTGAGCAGGGATATGAAGTCTCTGATGATGATGAGGAGCAGGCAGATGATCAGCAAGAGGGCCAAGCCAGCCAAGCTCAGCCGGAGAAGACCCTACCTAAGCCATAGGCGGTCCTCCCCCTTTCTGCGGCAGAATGCCACCTATGTTTTTTACCGGCTTGCATGCCGTATTTTGTTGTATCTTTTAACCAACCATGGGGTTGGATTAACATTTCCACTTTCTTACTTCACCGGATGTGTCCGGTTAACAATTATTCTGGCCTTTGTGCCATTTTATATGAATGAAGTATTCCGACTCAGTCAGATTTTATATATGTCTTGAGTTTTTTCGATTTGAATTTTTATTCCTCTGTTTGCAATTCTATAGTATTTTGACCAACTGAAAAAAGCATGCGACAATTTGCAATCCGGGTGCTCTTGCCCCTGGGCGGCTGTGTGGTTGGTTTTATGTCAGGCTGATTGATTGGCTTGAAAACACTTGATACTTGGAGAAGTATGGAGTGTTTTTAGGCCAATCAATCACAATGGTGATTGCCCCAAACCAAGTGCACAGCCGGCCATAAAAGCAGGTGCTTTGAGCTTCTTACCCAGACGGTTATATTCCGTCTGGGGTTAACGCGTAGCAATTACACAATCCTTTGCCCCAATAGGGGAAGTGAGTGCAACTTTGGAATAAATAACCCAAGAATCTCTATCAATGACCGACTGATGCCTATGGGCATCCGGTATTTGGAAACTTATTGGTTCTTCCTAGGTTATTTTGGTCAGACGTGAGTTGACCAATTTGGTCGTTCAATTTTTGCCGTCTGCATGGGTAGAACCGACAAATAGTCCGTTCTCTGCGACGATTGCACCCGGAGGGGTGTTGCCGGACGCCTTTGTCCATGTTGGGACAGGCGATTTTATAAAATGAGCAACCATCCGACCATTTTAGCCTCTAGCCTTGTTTGAGACCGGTTGTATAGCCACTAAACGTTTTTGCGCTTAGTTTTTAGTCAGAGTATTGAATTTACACTAAGTATTGAACTTAGTTTTTAAAGCAAACGAGTCTGTCTAGGTATTACCTTGACGGACTGGCAAATATTTGATCATACTAAGTATCAAACTTAGTTAGATAAATAGAGAATCCGTCTGAGTATTACCCAGGCGGATAGTCAAGCAGTTGAATAAACAAAGTATTAAACTTAAATAAACTAGAGATCCGAGTATTACCCAGGCGGATAAACAAATGTAACCTTCACTAAGTGTCTAACTTAGTTAGGTAAATGGGGAATCCGCCTGGATATTACCCGGATGGATAATCAAACGATAACTCAATTTTGCAAACAAAGTCTGAATCTTCATTAATTGATTCACTGTTTACATAAAGTTTACATTCTCAGAAGTAGTACTTTTTTAGATTGTCTACATTCCAAGTTCTAGGCAGGCGCCTGCCTTCTAGAGTTTCCAGGCGGTAGGTGTCATCCCTTACTTCTTCATAGATCCGGTAGGGGCCTTCCCAATTTGGAGTTAGCTTTCCCAGCTCATTGGCCCTACCGGTTACCTCCATTTTCCGTAACACTAAGTCGTCAACTTTCAAAGGACGCTTGTGCACTCTCTTGTTATAGGCTCTGGTCATCCTCAGACGGTATATCTCATAGCGCAGGACAACATTGCCCCTACGCTCCGGGAGGGAGTCCAATGCCAGCCGCATGGCCTCCCAATTTGCCTCTTCATCATAGAGCAAAACTCTGAGAGTTGGCTCATAATGCTCAATAGGCAAAACGGCTTCAACACCGTATACCATGAGAAATGGGGTTTCGCCGGTTGCCCCTTTCCCTGTTGTCCGGATGGCCCATAGGACATGGATTAATTCTTCTGCCCATAAGCAACCAGCTCTTTCTATTTTCTTTTTAATGCCGTCTGAGATGAGTTTGTTGAAGGCTTCAACTTGGCCGTTTGCTTGGGGCCGGCCAACAGATGCAAAATAGCTTGAGATCCCCTGATCTCCCAACCAAGTTTTTAGCTGAGGCGTCTCAAACTGAGGACCATTATCAAACATCATAGACATAGGTACCCCGTACCAGGTGATAATGTTCTTCCAAATGAAGGAAATTACGTTTGAGGTCTTGATGTTTTTGACCGCCTCAGCCTCCACCCACTTGGTGAAGTAATCCACAGCCACCAAGATGTAGCGCTTTCCGCCTGGAGCAGGCGTGTAAGGACCTAGAATGTCCATTCCCCATTTTGCAAACGGGATTGGGCTGTGGATGGCCGTCAAATCAGTAGCCGGTCGGTGAATGAGTTTGCCAAATTTTTGGCACTTGTCACATTTCTTCACCAACTCCTTGGCGTCTGCCTCAAGAGTGGGCTAAAAGTAATGTCGTCTGGCTCTGACGGCTAGGGACCTGCCGCCTATATGAGAGATGCAGAATCCCGAGTGTAAGTCTTCGAGAACTTCCTTCCCCTTTTCTAGGGTGACACACTTCAACAGGGGTTTAAGAAATCCTGCTTTGAAGAGTTCTCCATTTTTCAACTCGAAGCTTGCGGCTCGCTTTTTCAGGACGGCTGCTTCCTGTGGTGAATCAGGGAGCGTGCCGTCTGAAAGATAAGCCCGGATGGCATCCATTCAAGTGGAGCCTCGGTCTAAGGTTCCAATGGGCTCTTCATGTATGCTTCTTTTTTTCAAGAACTTCCCAAAAAATCGACCGAGGAGTATCACAGCAGGCGGATGAAGCTAATTTGGACAAGGCATCCGCCTGGTTGTTATCTGACCTGGGCACTTGATTCAGACGAAATTCCTCAAGTGCCCCAGTCTCTTCCTTGACTGCCTGAAGATATTTGATCATAGCCGGATGAGTTGCCTCATATGTTCCCTCATACTGGCTAACGACCAACTGTGAATCAGAATAGGCGTTAATCTTCATTGCCCCTGCCGCCTTACACATGCGGATTCCAGCTAGCAGGGCTTCATATTCTGCCTCATTATTTGAGGCTTGAAACTTAAACCGCAGTGCATATTTAAATTTGTCCCCCTCTGGGGACTCATATATAATTCCTGCACCACAGCCGTTCTTTATTGAGCTTCCGTCTACATACACTTTCCAAACCTGGTCAAGATTTTCCGGTTGCACCGGTCGGGTCATTTCAACAATGAAATCGGCAAACGCCTGACCTTTCACTGCTTTCCTAGGTTCAAAAGTGATTTCAAGACTTTGCATTTCAATAGCCCATTTCAACATTCTTCCGGATGACTCCAGGGTAGACATTGGCCGCTTGAGGGGATGGTCGGTGTAGATTACCACCGGATGAGCCAGGAAGTATGGCTTCAATTTCTTGAAAGCCATATACAGGGCAAGGCCAAATTTTTCTACCATGGGGTATCGGAGCTCAGCATTTTTTAAGACATGGCTAATGAAATAGACCGGAAGCTGAACACCGTCTCTCTCAGCAAGGAGAACGGCACTGAGGGCATGATCTAAGATAGCTAAGTACATGTATAACACCTCCCTAGGCAATGGACTAACAAGTCTTGGCAAAGAGTGGAGGTGTTCTTTCAGCCGTTGAAAGGCCGCCTCAACCTCATCCCCCCATTCAAATCTGGTTTTCTTCCTGATTGCTTGGAAGAAGTAAAGGCATTTGTCACCTGACCGGCTGAGGAATCTCCCCAGAGTGGCCAGGCAACCGGTTAGTCTCTGTACTTCCTTGACAGTGCGGGGTGACTTCATGTCAATCACCGCCTGTATCTTCTCAGGGTTAGCCTCTACCCCCTTTGATCAATCAGGAATCCGAGAAACTTCCCAGACTCAACACCAAAGACGCATTTCTTAGGATTTAACATGACCTTATGCCGCTTGAGTGTGGTGAAGGTTTCTCGGAGATCAGCAAGGTGATCCGTCTGCTGTTTGGATTTGACTATCATGTCATCAATGTATTCCTCTACATTCCTCCCAATTTGATTAACAAAGACAGTGTTAATCATCCGTTGGAATGTAGCCGGCGCATTTTTCAAGCCAAACGGCATCACCGTGTAACAGAATAGCCCCTGATCAGTGACGAAGGCCGTCTTTTCTTGATCTTTCTTCCACAGGGGTATCCGATGGAAGCCGGAGTAGGCATCCATGAAACTCATCAAGGCGTGACCGGCTGTAGAGTCGACCAGTCTGTCGACCTTTGGAAGCAGATAATTGTCCTTTTGACACGCCTTGTTGAGATCTGTGTAATCAACACACATGCGCCAGGTCCCATTCGGTTTCTTAACAAGGATCACATTGGCCACCCAGTCGGGAAAATTACAAGGCCGAATGAACCTGGCGTCTAGCAGCTTTTTGACTTCGGCAGCTGCCGCCTGACTTCTTTCCTCGCCGTGGTTTCTTTTCTTTTGCCGGATGGGCTTCTTTTTGGGGTCCACGGCGAGTTTGTGGACAACGAGATCCGGGCTGACGCCTAGCATCTCTTCCACTTCAAAGGCAAAGATATCTTTGAATTCCTTCAGCAGAAGATGCAAGTTTGCACCCAAAGTAGCTTGAGCAACCGTCCCAACCTTAACAGTACGTTCTGGACGGCTGTTATCCAGAGCGAGATCAATGCTTTCGCCAGTCGGTTGGGGACGGAGCTCATCTGACCGCTCACCGGTCAGTGATTGCTATTTTTTCTCCTTCTTCACCTCCACCAGCAGAGGTGCCTTTCTTTTCTTACCGGCTGCTGGTGGGGTGGGTGCTGGATCAGCATCCTTGACATTGTCAAGGTCTATTGGTTCCTGGACACTTGGGGTTACAGTGTCCCTGACGGCTGAGAGGTAGCACTCCCGAGCCGTCTTCTGATCCCCATTCAGGGAACCAACAGTGCCATCATCCTTCTCATACTTGATGAGCATGAGAGATGGGATGATTACTGCCTTGGCTACGTTGAGGGTTGGCCGGCCTAAAATAATGTTGTAGGCGGTCAGCTCCTCAACGACCAATAATCTGACGACAATATGTCATCCTTGGCCTTTCTCCCCCAGTCGAATGGGTAAATCAATTCTTCCGGCTGGGTAGACCATCCCACCCACAAAACCAACTAAGGGGTGGGTTTAAATTCTTTCTTCTTCTTCTGGGACGGCTGGTCAGAGTCACTAACCGCCCAGACCTCTTTTCTCTTCTTGCTCTCTTCTTTCTTTTTTTCCGGCTAAGCAGGCCGGTTGTCTCTCTGCTTGTCAGTCTTCTTAGAGTCCGACTGGCTACCAGGCGAGCAGAGGTCGGTAGCTTGAATGTAGCTTTCCGCCTCCCTCAGGGCCGCCTGTAGGGTGAAAGCCCCTTTTCTGACTAGGTCGAACTTAAAGGTCGACCCGTCTCTTAGACCTTTAAAAAAGTCTGTAAAAGCTACCTCATCAGACAGTCCCTGAATCTGAATTCTGATCAGGTTGAACCGCCTGACATATGAGCGCAACCCTTCTCTCTCTCCCTGGTTAACAATGCTCAAATCAAGGCTTGTTTTCTTAGCAGGGATGTTCATTGAGAAGTTGGAAGCAAACAGGAAGGCAAGCTTCCTGAAGCTGTCTATGGACCCGGCTGGCAGGTTGCCAAACCATTGTTGGGCAATGCCCTTCAATGTAGCCGGGAAGCATCGACACCAAGTGGCATCATCCAACCCCTGCAGATACATGAGGTTGGTGTAAGCCATGAGGTGGTCTTCCGGATTGGTGGTACCATCATAGGTACCAACCAACACATTCTTAACCTTGGCCGGCTGAGCCGCCTCGGTTATCTCCCGAGTGAACGCAGAAGGTTGTTCACCCAGGCGCAGCAGGCTAAGCTGCCAGTCAAATGGCTGGACATTTGGATACACCGCCTGACCCCCAAAGAAGGCCGGCTGCATGAAGTGAGGAGGATACTGCCCGTAAGCATGAGTAGGCACATACGGGACGGCTCCAATCATATGAGGTTCAGAATGGACGGTATTACCGCCTGTCTGGCTCTCATGCAAGGAGGGTGCACTCCCTGCAGAGATGTTGTTCAAGCTGTCTGGAAAGTTCGATGTTGAAGCCGACTGAGACAGCGATTGGTTTCTCTTCCGGTTAATAATCTCCCGGGCATCAAGAGTTGATTTTTTACTTCTCACCGGCTGCTGAGGCCGGCGAGTGTTATTGGTGTTCCCTCCAGGAAGGAGAATTTTTTACCAATCAATGGTCCCGACTGCCTTCTCCTTTGGATGGGGAGTGGGCTGCCGGTTTCTGACTGACTTCCCCTTCCCTAGAGGAGTCTTCTTCGCCGACCTTAGGCCAGCCCTGCTTTTGGTGATCAGCTCTGTAATTTCACCCTTGAAACTCGTCATGAACCTCATGAGTTCGTCTCGGGTGACAGGGGCTGATCAAGCTGCCGTTTGGGTTGCCCCTTCCATCTACCCAGGGGTCTGCTCGGACCCGCCTGGGAGGCACCCCGCTCCAGAGTGTCTCTAGGCCGGATGCGTTTAGTTCTGAGAGAGTCGTCTTCGGCTGTAAAAGCTTCGACCTGAGGATCTTCATCCTCATAGTCTGTAAAAACTTCTGGGTCTTCACCCAGACGGTTAGGGGGTGGTACAGACTCTTGAACCATCTTCGAGGTACTCTTCCCACAGACGGCGCCAAATGTTTTGGGTGTTTTTGTCCCTTGGGAGAGTTACAACACGAAGACTAATCCACAGTGAGCTGTACCTGCAAAACAAACGGAGACACCGATTGGGTGGTGCTCCGCCTCCGACGCACAAGTCAGTAACTTGAAACGGAATAGAGAAAACGGAAATTTAGGTGGGTATCTTCTCGGGTTCCAAGCTCAGGTCTTTCTCTGATGTAAGAGAATAAGGGAGTAATTAATGATTCAATCTGTCCCCCAAAGTGGGGAAATATCTCCCTATTTATAGGGTCGTTGGAAAATGCGCCCCTACCTAGGTCACTTGACCTAGATTTTAGTGGGCTGCGCCGTTTTACGGCGCGCTTAGGAATCTGGGCCTTTGAAGGCCGCTATTTTGGAAACATATCTGAGGGCGCCAAGTGTCAAGAGGATGTTGAGCCACATGGGCCATCCTAAGCTCGACACGTGGCGACCTCTCATTGGTCCACGTGTCTAGGGTAAAAATACCCTAAACACCTCCTACCAGTCAAAATGTCTTTGAGGAATTTTGCATAGTTAGGCATTTGGGTAACAACTTCAGTAAAAGGTAGATAAAGATGAAGTTGCTTAAGCATGTCAATAAATCTTCCAAATTGTTCATCCAACTTATGTCTCACGAATTTTGTGGATATGGAAGCTTGGGTTTCATAATCTCTTTCTCCACTTTCACCTCTCTAGGTGTCTCAATCACAACCTCACTCAAAGATGCACCATTTCTCTCATCCTCAACAAAGACCTCCTTAGGAAAATCCTTAGTACCACTTATTTAGGGTGTTTTTGTCCCTCGGGAGAGTTACGTCACAAAGATTAGTCCGGTTGAGCTGTACCTGCAAAACAACGGAGACTCTGGGTGGTTGGAGCTCCGCATCCTAAGATCAAGTTAGTAACTTGAAAGGGAATAAAGAGTATGAAAATTTAGGTGGGGATCTGCTTGGATTACAAGCTCAGGTGTTTCTCTGATGAGAGAGAATGTAGGTGTAATAAATGATTGAATCTGTCCCCAAAATGGAGAAATATCTTCCTATTTATAAGGTCATTGGAGAAAGTGCCCCTATCTAGGTCACTTGACCTAGATTTTAGTGGGTTGCGCCGTTTTACGGTGCTTCTCGGGATTTGGGCCCTTGAAAGGCCGCCATTTCAGAGATTTATCGAAGGGGACCATGTGTCAAGGGGATATTAGGCCATGTGGGCCATCCTAAACTCGACACGTAACCTCCTCTCATTGGTCCACGTGTCTAGGGTATTTTTACCCTAAAAATTTGCCCATCATAGGGCTCACGTGCGTATCATGTTGAGCCTGTGACACGTGTTGATGTAAATCTAAATACCCCCTCCCGAATATGGGTTGATGGATTTAAAAAATACTTATAGTTAGAATACTCAGATATCATGCAACAAGATAAAAGGGCCAAAACTCAAGGACACACTCAAAGTTTTGGGGTTTTAGGCCAGAGATAAGACTCACTCAATCTCTCCTAAGCTTATCACTCAAGACTCACTCAAAGCAATAAGGGAACACTTGAACTTGAGACAAACTCTAAGTTAAAATGCTATAAACACAAGGTTTTTTATCAAATCTCAAAACTGCCTTTTAATTTCTGTTTTGCTCTCCCTTTTATAGAGGAAAGGAGCAGCAAAAGCACACCAAAAGCCAAGGAAAACCGTCCAAGAATGAAAGGCCAACAGCCAATGGTTTCCTCCTTGATTTAAGCCTTGATTTAAGCTAAGTAATGAAAGCATAATAAAGCCTATTGATAACCCCCCCATTACAACCGGCCAAGAGCTAGATTCTTGGCATTATTTCAGCAACATTAACTAGCACATAAGTTAATAATAGATAGTAAATGGCC
This sequence comes from Chenopodium quinoa, assembly GCF_001683475.1. NCBI lineage: Eukaryota > Viridiplantae > Streptophyta > Magnoliopsida > Caryophyllales > Amaranthaceae > Chenopodium > Chenopodium quinoa. Next base: position 122,431 of record NW_018743880.1, on the reverse strand, counting down.
TAGGATCCACACGCCCAAAATAGTCATGAAATGCGTCCAAAATGTGATGCTAGCCAACCGTGTACCAATCTTCAATCTTCCCATGAAATGCAGCATAGAATTTCACCCTTCTTTGTGAATGGGAAAAACCCAAGAGTCTCTAAGACTAAAGCAACAGGTTCATTAGATGTCCACTTTGGATCATTCCCCCCTTCTTCAAAAGAGTTTGCCCTCAAACTTGAATCATCAAAGTATGGTGATAAATCCCCTACATTGAAAGTCGCACTAACACCCATCAATTTGTCTGGTAGCTCAATTTTGTAAGCACTATCGTTCACCCTCTCAAGAACCTTAAAAGGACCATCAGAACGAGGCATAAGCTTGTTTTTGCGAAGCTTAGGGAACCTCTCCTTCCTCAAATGCACCCAAACCAAGTCCCCGGGATGAAAAATAGGCTGTTTGCGTTTCTTATTGGCTCGCTCTTGGTATTTTTTATTCATCTCCTCAATTCTTTTCTTCACTTGCTCACAGGTTTTTTGAAAGGTTTCCACCCTCTTTTTAGCATCTTTCTCTACCATGTCACTCTTAACCATAGGAACAAGATCAATCGGCACAAATGGGTTCACTCCATAAACTACTTCAAATGGAGAACGGGAAGTAGTTAGGGAATGAGCTCTATTGTAAGCAAACTCCGCATGGGCTAATTTCATGTCCCAATCTTTTTGCGTTTTGCTCACAAGACCTCGTAACAAAGTACCCAAAGTTCTATTAGTGACCTCGGTTTGCCCATCGGTTTGGGGATGATGCGAGGTACTAAATAGTAACTTGGTACCCACAAGTTTCCATAGGGTTCTCCAAAAGTGACTAAGGAATTTGGAGTCCCTATCAGATACTATACTTCGAGGAATCCCATGGAGTTTGACAATTTCCTTGAAGTACAGCTCGGCCACTTTCACGGCATCATCAGTTTTATTACAAGCTACAAAGTGTGCCATTTTAGAGAATCTATCTACAACAACCATGATGCTATCTCTTCCCCTTTGAGTGCGAGGCAATCCAACAATGAAATCCATGCTAACACTTTCCCATGGAGCATCCGGGACTGGCAACGGAGTATAAAGACCCTTTGTGAAGTGTCCCTTAGCCTTTTGACAAGTAGCACATCTCTCCACAACATGAGTAACATCCTTGATCATTCTAGGCCAATAGAAGTGTTCACCTAGAATATCAAGAGTCTTTTGTATCCCAAAATGACCGGCTAAACCTCCACCATGCACTTCTCTCACTAATAACTCCCTAACCCCACTCTTCGGAACACATAGCTTGTTACCTTTAAAGAGGTAGCCATCTTGTCTCACAAACTCTTTGGTAGGATTCTCTATCTCACTAGCAAAGTCGGGATCATTTATGTAACATTCCTTGAGTTGTTCAAAACCCAAGATCTTAGCATCCACCATGGAAAGTAAGTAGCTCCGACGAGACAATGCATCGGCCACAACATTACTCTTTCCATCCTTGTACTTGGAGCTAAAGGTAAATGATTGGAGAAACTCCACCCATTTAGCATGTCTCTTGTTGAGTTTTTGTTGCCCATGAATAAATTTCAGAGCCTCATGATCGGAATGAAGAACAAATGGTTTTGGTCTAAGGTAGTGAGACCAATGATCAAGTGCTCTAACTATGGCATAGAACTCACGGTCATAAGTGGAATAGTTCAACTTAGCCCCATTCAACTTCTCACTAAAGTAACTCACGGGCTTCTTCTCTTGAATCAAAACAGCACCTATTCCAATCCCACTTGCATCACACTCTACCTCAAACACTTTGTTGAAATCTGGTAGCACAAGTATAGGAGCGTTGCAAAGCATATGTTTAACCTTCTCAAAGGCTCGTTGAGCATTTTCTTCCCATACGAACTCACCCTTTTTGGTTAACTCGGTGATTGGAGCCATGATGGTAGAGAAGTTTTTGATGAACCGCCTATAGAAGGAGGCAAGTCCATGAAAACTTCTAACTTCGTGCACATTGGTTGGAGCCAACCAAGACTGGACTGCTTTTACCTTCTCCGGATCTACATGAACCCCCTCTCCTGTTATAATGTATCCTAAGAATACAACACTAGGAGTCATGAATACACATTTTTCAAGCTTACCATACAACTTCACCTCCCTCAATTTTTCAAACAATCTCCTCAAATGAATTACATGATCATCATTGTTTTTACTATACACAAGAATGTCATCTAAGTAAACAACAACAAAATCATTAAGAAAAGGACGGAGAACTTCATTCATCAATCTCATGAAGGAGCTTGGGGCGTTGCAAAGCCCAAATGGCATCACTAACCACTCATACAACCCTTGTTTTGTTTTGAAAGCCGTCTTCCACTCATCCCCCTCTCGAATTCTCATTTGATGGTACCCACTCCTTAAATCTATTTTGGAAAAGACTAAGGCACCACTCAACTCATCTAACATATCTTGCAATCGAGGCATAGGAAAACGGTATTTGACCGTTATATTGTTAATGAAACGACTATCAACACACATTCTCCAAGTACCATCTTTTTTTGGTACTAAGAGGGCTGGAACCGCGCAAGGACTAAGGCTTTCTTTCACATAACCTCTCTCAAGTAATTCGTTCACTTGCTTTTCAAGTTCCTTACTCTCTTCCGGATTACACCTATAGGCAGCCTTGTTGGGCAAAGGTGCTCCTGGAATTAAGTCAATGGCGTGCTCAATGCCTCTAATTGGAGGTAGGCCTTTGGGCAAGTCATTGGGGAACACATCTTGGTACTCTTCTAATAACTCATTTAGCATGGATGAGTTAATACAAGTAGTACCATTATCATCTTTGGTCCTTACCACCATAGCATACCCTCCCCCCATTTCTTTCATTATTCGTTCATATTCATTACAAGTTACAAGATAGTTGCTTTTCTCTTTTTCTTTCTTAGCAACTTTAGGAGGTAAAGGCACTAACTTAAATTTTCTACCATTTTTGGTAGTTACAATATACACATTAGTTTTCCCTTTATGCTCCGAATCATGATCAAACTGCCACGGTCTTCCAAGCAACAAATGACACGCATCCATAGGAAGAATATCACACCAACGCTCATCTTCGAACCCTCTAATGGAATAAGACACCAATGCTTGCTTCTTGACTCTAATGCTTGTGCCATCATTCAACCAATTGAGCTTGTAAGGTTCACCATGGTCTCTAGCGGGTAGCTTCAATTTACTCACAGCCTCGGATGAAACAACATCTGTTTGGGCACCACTATCAACAATCACATTGCAAGTCTTCTCTCCTATCTTGCATCTAGTGTGGAACAAGTTGTTTCGTTGTTTAAGATCAATTTCGGGTTCATTATACAAGATTCTACGAACCACCATCATGTTGAACTCATCTTCGGGTTGAATCTCTTCCTCATACTCTTCATAAAACTCGCAACCCTCCTCATGAGCCACAAAGTTATAGACCTTTTCTTCCTCATCCATGAGAGCACATTGAGAGGCTGTTAACACACTCTTACTAGGACATTCCGATGCAATATGTCCTCTCCCATGACACTTGAAGCATTTTCTCCTAGTTGAAAGCTCACTAGGCGAAACTACTTGTTTTTCTTTCCCTTTTGATGAGCTAGGTGAAAAGGTTTTACTTTGAAAAGTACTCCCTTTAGAGTTGAAAGGAGTAAATTTCGAAGTATTCTTGAAAGAAGAAGTTTGGGCTTCTCTTTCTCCCTTTCTTCTTTAAGTTGAGACTCATACTTCAAAGCTAGTTTGCATACATCACTAAAAGTGGCATAATGAGTAACTTCCACTTTCCTATTAATTTCTTTGGTCAACCCCTTGACAAATCTAGCAATTTTGTAAGCCTCCTTTTCTTGCAAGTCGCAAGTCAAGCCTAACCTTTCAAATTCTTTTATGTAATCCTCCACACTCATGTTTTCTTGTGATAGGTGGGTTAATTTTAAGTATTGATCTTGTTCATACTCTTTACTTACCCATTTTTCCCTCATTTTCTTTTTTAATTTTTCCCACGAGTCTATCTTATCTTTCCCTTCTCTTCTTCTATTTGACTTGAGGTTTTCATACCACAATGCAGCTAGTTTAGTGAGTTTAAGGACAACCAACTTGAACCGTTTCCTATCATCATACCCCTTGTAATCAAAAACGGTTTCAATTTGCCTAACCCAATCTAAGAAAGCCTCACAATCATGCCCTCCATCAAATTCATGCATATCAATTTTTAGACCCCTATCTTCATCAAATTTTCTAAAATTGTTACCACTATTTTCATCCTCCTCCTCTAATTCATTTATTTTCCTAGTGGCTTTAAGGAGCATATCAGATATGGCATCCATCCTAGTATCTTGTTGTGCCCTAGAGACTTCACTCTCTTCTGTTTTTTTTCTCCAAATTCTCCAATTTTTCAGTGATTACTTGCAACATTCTAGCAAGCTCCTCACTAGACATGATTTCCACTATTTTTGCTTGGATATTACAAGTACAATGAAAACTGCCGAAATTAGAGACAAAATGAAAAACGAAAATTGCCCCTAGACTCTCAAAGGCTTACAAATTCAGAATATTCAGATCAAAACAACCAATTTGCAAAAAATAAATTCCTCAAAAGCTTTTCGGATGAGGGAGAAATCTTCAATTGAATTCTGCCTTCCCGGTTTTGCCTCTTTTCTGCGCTGCTGCGAAAAACCTGCCCAGTTTATTAGCAGAAAGATTCCAAAATATCTGAAAATTTTTGTGAGTAATCTACGCAAAAAAATATCCAGATTCAAAAAAGAAATAACTCGATTTTGGACAGAAAACGAAGGAGATATGTCCTTCTCAAACCGCAACTCCAAACTGATTGAATTCTGCCGTTTTGCTCCAAACGCCTTCAAACTCGATTTTCTTTAAGAAAACCCTTAACTAGGCTCTGATACCAGATGATATAAATCTAAATACCCCCTCCCGAATATGGGTTGAATGGATTTAAAAAATACTTATAGTTAGAATACTCAGATATTCATGCAACAAGATAAAAGGGCCAAAACTCAAGGACACACTCAAAGTTTTGGGGTTTTAGGCCAGAGATAAGACTCACTCAATATCTCCTAAGCTTATCACTCAAGACTCACTCAAAGCAATATAGGGAACACTTGAACTTGAGACAAACTCTAAGTTAAAATGCTATAAACACAAGGTTTTTTATCAAATTCTCAAAACTGCCTTTTAATTTCTGTTTTGCTCTCCCTTTTATAGAGGAAAGGAGCAGCAAAAGCACACCAAAAGCCAAGGAAAAACCGTCCAAGAATGAAAGGCCAACAGCCAATGGTTTCCTCCTTGATTTAAGCCTTGATTTAAGCTAAGTAATGAAAGCATAATAAAGCCTATTGATAACCCGCCCATTACAACCGGCCAAGAGCTAGATTCTTGGCATTATTTCAGCAACATTAACTAGCACATAAGTTAATAATAGATAGTAAATGGCCTAGGATCCACACGCCCAAAATAGTCATGAAATGCGTCCAAAATGTGATGCTAGCCAACCGTGTACCAATCTTCAATCTTCCCATGAAATGCAGCATAGAATTTCACCCTTCTTTGTGAATGGGAAAAACCCAAGAGTCTCTAAGACTAAAGCAACAGGTTCATTAGATGTCCACTTTGGATCACGTGTCCACCTATCAGAGGTGAAAAGTAACGGATAGTAAAATTTAAATTTCAAACAAGAATTCTCCCCCCGTTTTCACCTTCTATAAATAGAAGTTTACCCCCCCTTTTTCTCTCACCTTACTTTCATTTGACTTTTTTAGAGAGAGAAAGAGAGAGCTTTTTAGAGAGAGATTCTATGCCTCCGTCTACGTCAGAGTATTTTCGAGGTTCCGTGTGCTAGCAGTTCAACACCTGGTTTACCCGCTGTAGCAGATTTCAGATTATTCAGAGTTAAAATAAGGTAACCACCTGTACCATTTTTTGCTTTTTCTCTTTTCTAACTTGTATACATTCTTTCTCCGCCTGTATACATAGTTTTAGAAAATAAAAATGAGTTCTCAATCTACACACTCGGCACTGCCTAGGACACTCAGCCGGTCCCCCGGGACGGCTGAGTCTAGAACAGGGGTGCCTTTTCTGGACTGTCAGAACCGATGTGTCTATCCCCAAATTCCTCCCTCTCTGTGTCTGTGCAGGACACAATGGCCAAAATGAAACAGACGGCCCGAAAGGTCTAGGAGACGGCGCACTATATCAGTGCCAGCCGATGAGGTTGTCCCAGACGGGGAACATAGGGATTTGGAGGAGAGTAGGTCTGATGAAGAGGCTCCCTTTACTTCCGGAAGCTCAGGGGTACAAGAGGTAGGCGGCGAGGAAGCCGCCTCCTCTAACGGTGCAGGTGATGCTGAGGCCGGCGAAGGGTCAAGGGCCGAATCTCCGGCTCTGACCAAGATAACTTCGCAGCTGACTATCAACAGCCGCCTAAGGTCGCCGACAAACCCCAACCTCAAACGGAATAGGATGCTGCCGGGTAACATTGCCCTACTAAAGAGAGGCTTTAAGGATTTTAAAGAGAAGCACCCCTTTGAAAGGGGCTGGAACGTCATCGTTCCGCCGGCTGACGCACTAATGGCCTGGAGTGATGACATTGATAACGCAGACCATTACTTTGTCTGCTACGAGGCGATCATCGAAGCTGGTCTCTGGTTCCCCTCCACACCGGGATTAGGAATATCCTGAAGGGGTACGATTTAGGAGTTTGGCAGCTCACCCCCAACTCGTGGGTGAATATTTTAAGTTACATCGCCGCCTGCAAGCTCCAGAATATAAATCCTAGTTTCTCCGCCTTCGCTCATATGCATTATTTGAGCAAGGCCCCAGGCGGCCATGGGGCATGGTATACTCTTACTACCTTGCCCCAATATTTGATGAGTTTGGACAAAGTGTCCAAGTGGTCCAGGTGGAAGGACAAGTTTTACTTGATTTCTTCCCCAACTCTAAGGTATAACCGGACACTACGCCTATACAACACAGAGCCGACTCTTCTAGGCAGGAAGTGCCCTCTCCTGGAGCTGTCTACTAAGGCCCAGGAACAAATAATGGATACGAGATTTTTTAAGACCACAACCGAGCCCATGGGGGATGGGACTCACATTATAGTTCCCAAAAACTGGATCCCCCATCCGGACATCTTCAAGGACGAGTGCTTCTTGTCCGCCTGCGGGTTGAGTCCCATGTTTCCCAAGGGTAGATTACCTTAAATCCGGAGTATTTTATTATTTTGTTATTTTATTAATACAAACTTTCCATAATTTCTTCTAACTTGAATTCTATTCATGCAGCCGACGCCTTGAAGATGGTTAATCCGGCCAAGACTCCGGCTAAATCGGCGGCGCTGCTGCGCAAAGAGGCTGCACCTACCAAGAAAGCAGCCGTCGATGCAAAAAAGTCTAAGAAAGGCTGGGTAAGACCGCCTTACTTTAAATGTGTATATATACATTTTTTTTTTACTAAGGCAATTCGCCGGTTGGGTATACTTAACCTAGTTCATTTCTCAGGACTCTATAAAGCGAGTGCCACGATCCTTCTCCAAGCTTCTCAAAAGGCAAAGAAGAGGATCTGGAGAAAGCTTCGGCTGTGAAGGCCGCCAGAAAGGACCCCCTCCCCTGACAAACTATGCTGCCAAATCCGATCGTCCAACGACCGGAGGCAAATCTCCTGTTGCAATGATGATTTTGAGCGAAAGCTCAGAATGCTCACAGCAGAAACCGCCGGATGCCTATACAACATCAAAGGGTGGTGAGCCACCTATTGTTGCAGCCGGTGGGCAACAACTTGGGAGGAGCTGAAGCCTGCGCCCCATCGGATACCCAAGGTAAGGGAAGGATTGAAATACCTTGGTCACTTGACTTCATGAGAGTCAAGACTAAGGTAGACCCTCTGGGGGTTCATTCAGCAGCCGGCAACGGATGAGTGCCAACTATGCTGCTCTTACTCATAGAGTACTACTTTTGGTGCAGATCTGACATTCGGACGAGCCGGATCTTGTAGGTTTCGCAAAACGGATGGTGAGAACCCTCACCTAGTCGGAGAAGAACTCCATACCTGACCTGCAAGTAGTGGACTTCAACCGGATAATGGCCAACTGGTTGAGGTAAAAAATCCCACAATCCCAATAATTTTTCTTTATTTTAACTAAGTATATCATAATCTGGCTGCTCTTTTCTCAGGTAATGCTGAGAGTGGATGGCCTCCGGGGCCCTACAGGCAAAAACAAGAAGAGGTAAATGACGCCAAATGAAGGGCCCTTGAAAACCTTAACTCTGCTGAATATGCTAATTATATGTGATTTAAAGATTAAAGCAGTAGAGTTGAAATAGGAGGAGTTGATCCGGAGCTTGACGGCTGCGAACGATGAAGCCACCGGTGGGTTGATGACCTTGAGCAAAAGCTTAAGATGCCAAATTTGAGCTCAATCCATTAGAGGATAATGATAAGGAAAACGCCCAACTCCGAGCAGACGTTTCCCGCCTGGGGGTTGAGATCGTCACTCTGCAAAATAAGAAGTCGGACGAGCTCGTCCAAGAGCAAAAACGGCTGATGGAGGAGAATGAGCGAGATAATTTAGCCTGACTGAAGATCACTTGGAGCCTCCTCTACCTAGATATAGACTTTGAGGTCTATAAACTTAGGTATGATTACGCCACTGAGGTGTATGATGCCCAAGTGCTGGGTGAGGCTCCTCCGCCTCGCTTCAAGGATTGGGTTGCCGAGCAGGGATATGAAGTCTTTGATAATGAGGAGCCGGCGGCAGATGAGAAAAATGAAGGCCAAACTAGCCAAGATCAACCGGAGCAGCAGCCTCCACCTCAGCCCTAGGCGGGCCTCCCCAACTTTTATGGCAGTATGCCAACCATTTTCTTTGTCGGCTTGTATGCCGTGTAATATTGTATCTTTACCAACCATGGGGTTGGGTTAACAATTTATTTTTTGTTTCTTCACCGGATGTAACTCTAGTTAACACAACTTCTGGCCTTTGTGCCATTTTAAATATTTAATGAAGTAATCAGACTCAGTCGGTTGTTTATACCTGTTTGTGTTATTTGAATTTTGCGTATGTTTGCAATTCTTTAATATTTTGCCTATCTTAAAAAAGCATGCGACAATTTGCAATCCGGGTGCTCTTGCCCCTAGACGGTTGTGTGGTTGGTTTTATTTCAAATTGATTGATTGGCTTGAAAACACTTGATACTAGGAGAAGTATGGAGTGTTTTTAGGCCAATCAATCACAATGGTGATTGCCCCAAACCAAGTGCACAACCGGCCATTAAAGCGGGTGCTTTGAGCTTCTTACCCGGGCAGTTATATTCCGTTCAGGGTTATCACATAGCCATCACACAAAATCTTTTGCCCCAATTGGGAGAAAGAGTGCAACTTTGGAATAAATAACCTAAGTGAGAACTTCAGCCGGTGACCGACTGATGCCTCAGGGCATCCGGTATTCGGTAACTTAATCATTCTTCATAGATTATTCTGGTCAGACGACTATGAGTTGACCAATTCGGTCGTTTAATTTTCGTCGTCTACATAGGTACGTAGAACCGACAAATAGTCTGTTCTCTGCGACGATTTTAGCCTTTAATCTATATATTGCACCCGGAGGGGTGTCGCCGGACGCCTCTTTCCAAGTTGGGACAGGCGGTTTTATAAAATAATAAACCATCCGGCCATTTTAGCCTTTAGTCTTGTTTGAGACCGGTTGTATAGCCATTAAGCGTTTTTGTGCTTAGTTTTTAATCGGACCATTGGCCAAGTGTTATTACAACGTTAAATTTACACTAAATGTCGAACTTAGTTGGTTAAAAAAATAGTCTGTCTGAGTATTACCCAGGCGGACAAGCAATTATTAAATTACACTAAGTATCAAACTTAGTTAGTTAAACAAAGAGTCCGTCTGAGTATTACCCAGGCGGACAAGCAATTATAACATTAAATTACACTAAGTATCAAAACTTAGTTTGTTAAACAAAGAGTCCGTCTGAGTATTACCCAAGCGGACAAAGCAATAAAAATAGCAAATCAATTCTGCAAACCAAGTCTGAATTCTCATTAATTGACTTACTGTTTACAAAAATTTACATTTCTCAGAAGTATTACTTTTTTAAGTTATCTACATTCCAATTTCTAGGCAGACGCCGCCGTCTGTGGTTTCCAAACGGTAGGTGCCATCCGTGACATCTTCATTAAATCCCGTAGGGGCCTTCCCAATTAGGGGTTAGCTTTCCAGCCTCATTAGCCCTCTGGTTGCCTCCATTTTTCGTAACACAAAGTCGTCGGCTTTCAAAGGACGCTTGTGCACTTTCTTGTTGTAGGCTCTTGTCATTCTCAGACGGTATATCTCATGGCGCAGGGCAGCGTTGCCCCTGCGTTTCAGGAGGGAGTCCAATGCCAGCCGCATGGCCTCCCAATTTGCCTCTTCATCATAGAGCATGACTCTGAGAGTCGGCTCGTAGTGTTCAATGGGCAAGACGACTTTAGCACCGTATACCATAAGAAATGGGGTTTCACCGGTTTCCCCTTTAGCAGTAGTCCAGATGGCCCATAAGACATGAATTAGCTCTTCTGCCCATAAGCCAGGCCACCGGCTCTTTCAATTTTCTTTTTATGCCGTCGGAGATGAGTTTGTTGAAGGCTTCAACTTGGCCGTTTGCTTGGGGTTGGCAGACTGATGCAAAACAATGTGAGATACCCTGATCTCCCACCAAGTCTTGAGATGGGGAGTTTCAAACTGAGGACCATTATCAAACACCATAGACATAGGTACCCCAAACCGGGTAATGATGTTCTTCTAGATTAAACATCCTTTGTCTTGATGTTCTTAACCGGCTCAGCTTCTACCCATTTGGTGAAATAATCCACAGCCACCAAAATATAGCGCTTTCCGCCTAGAGCAGGCGTATAAGGACCCAATATATCCATGCCCCATTTAGCAAACGGGACTGGGCCGTGGATTGCTGTCAGATCAGTAGCCGGGCGGTGAATGAGCTTTCCAAACCTCTGACATTTATCACATCTCTTCACCAACTCTGTAGCTTCTTCTTTATGAGTAGGCCAGAAGTAATGTCGCTTGGCTCTGACGGCTAGGGACCTGCCGCCTATATGAGAGGCACAGTACCCAGCTTGCAATTCTTCGAGAACTTCTTTCCCCTTTTATGGGGTAACACACTTCAATAGAGGTTTAAGGAAACCCGCCTTGAAGAGCTCTCTGTTTCTCAACTCGAAGTTTGTTGCTCGCTTCTTCATGACGGCTGCTTCCTGTGGTGAATCAGGAAGTATGTCGTCTGCTAAATATGCCCGGATGCCATCCATCTAGGTAGAGCTTCGGTCTAGAATTCCAATGGGCTCTTAATATATGCTTCTCATTTCAAGAACTTCCCAAAAGACCGACTGAGGCGTATCACAGCAAGCGGATGAAGCCAATTTGGACAACGCATCCTCCTGGTTGTTATCCGACCTGGGTACTTGATTCAGATGGAATTCCTCAAGTGCCTCAGCCTCTTCTTTGACTGCCTGAAGGTATTTGATCCTATCAGGATGAGTTTCCTCATATTTTCCCTCATACTGGCTAATGACCAACTCTGAATCAGAGTAGGTGTCAATTTTAGTTGCCCCTGCCGCATTACACATGTAGATTCCGGCTAGCAGGGCTTCATACTCCGCCTCGTTATTTGAAGCTTGAAACTTAAACCACATTGCATATTCAAATCTGTCCCCCTCAGGGGACTCATATTTAACTCCTGCACCACAGCCGTTCTTCGTTGAGCTCCCGTCTACATATACTTTCCAAACCTGGTCAATGTTATCCGGTTGCACCGGTCGTGTCATTTCAGCAATGAAGTCGAAAAATGCCTGACCTTTCACTGCCTTTCTAGGTTCAAAAGTGATTTCAAGACTTTGCATTTCAATAGCCCATTTCAACATTCTACCGGATGATTCCAAGGTAGACATTGGCCGCTTGAGGGGCTGGTCGGTGTTAATTACCACCGGATGGGCCAGAAAATACGGCTTCAATTTCTTGAAGGCCATATATAGAGCAAGGCCAAAATTTTCAACAATGGGATACCGGAGCTCAGCATTTTTTAGAACATGGCTAATGAAATAGACCGGGAGTTGAATGCCGTCTCTCTCAGCAAGGAGAACAGCACTGAGGGCATGATCTTAAACAGCTAGGTACATGTATATCACCTTTTTAGGCAGTGGACTAACAAGCCTTGACAAAGAGTGCAAGTGTTCTTTCAGCCGTTGAAAGGCCGCCTCTACATCATCCCCCCATTCAAATTTGGTCTTCTTCTTGAGTGCTTGGAAGAAGTAAAGGAATTTGTCACCTGACCGGCTGAGGAACCTCCCCAATGCCGCCAGGCAACCGGTTAGTCTTTGCGCTTCCTTGACTGTGCGGGGTGACCTCATGTCAATTACCGCCTGTATCTTCTCGGGGTTAGCCTCTATCCCCTTTTGATCAATCAGGAATCCGAGAAACTTCCTAGACTCAACACCAAAGACGCATTTCTTAGGATTTAACATAACCTTATGCCACCTGAGTGTGGTGAAGGTTTCTCGGAGATCAGCAAGGTGATCCGCCTGCTTCTTGGATTTGAATATCATGTCATCTATGTACGCCTCCACATTCCTCCCAATTTGATTAATGAAGACCGTGTGAATCATCCGTTGGAATGTAGCCGGCGCATTTTTCAAGCCAAACAGCATCACAGTGTTACAAGATAACCCTTGATTAGTGATGAAGGCCATCTTCTCTTGAACTTTCTTCCACAGGGTATCTGATGGAAGCCGGAGTAGGCATCCATGAAACTCATCAAGGCATGCCCGGCTTTCGAATCGACCAGACTGTCGATCTTAGGAAGCGGAAACTGTCCTTGGGACATGCCTTGTTGAGGTCTGTGATTAGGGGATTTTTATCCACCAATCACCGTCTGACAAGTGGACCAACCAGGTTCCGCCACGTGTCCTTCACGTAGGCCAATAGGAGCCTGCCACGTGTCAATCACAAATACGTCCTCTACGGACCAATTGAGACACGCCACGTGTCCACCCATGCCAAATGGGAAAACCGGCCAACAAGGCCCAATCCTGTTTAGAGGCCCGGTCAGCCCTAGGTTTACCCTAAACCTAGAGAGTGGCACGCTTCTCAAGACTATAAATACTTAATTAATCCTCATTAAAGGGGATCAAGCAATTAATCTCACCTGGAGAACAGAACAGAAACATTACGGAACACTAATAACCGGCTGATCTCGCTAACAAAGCAGATTACCTACATTAACCACTCTCACCTAGAGAGACCTTATTACTTTAATTTCCGTATTAATTACTCCTTAATCAGGTACTAACTTGACCGTTGGAGGCGGAGCTCTCAGGAGTCTCCGTTATTTGCAGGTACAGGCGTCCGGTTCCAGTCTCGGAATTGTAACTCTCCCGCAGGACATCAGAAAACCCCGAAACATTTGGCGCCGTCTGTGGGGAGAGTACTTCAGAGATGGCATCCAAGTCTGTACCGACTCCTGAAGAGAGGCGTCCCCTAAACGACCCTCAAGTTCAGTCGGACCATGACACCGAAAGTGAATTTGAAGTTGAAACTCATACAGCTCCAGACGGGACCCTAAGGGCCCGACGTACCCGTCATACCGAAAGGAGGGAACGGGAGCATCTTCAAACAGGAAGCGAGCCAGCAGGCGCACCGCCTGCTCGGCAACAGCCGACTGATGGGTCTGCTCCCATCACAAGGAACGAACTCATGACCTTCATGAGGGACTTCAAGGGAGAGATTCAAGAGTTGATCAACAAGAAGCCGCCTGCTTCAGTCAAGGAGCAGTCGGCCAAGAAACCCTCCACTTCACTGAAGAGGAGGTCAGTTCAAGGGCGAGAGGCGACTCCTCATCCTAAATCTAGGAAGCGGGAGCCACCTGCCCTTGATTTCACAAAATTCCGTTATCCTACAGGAAATAGGAAACCGGTTTCGTCATATTCAGGCGGACGGGTCAAAGCAAACATTCACAGATGCTCGGCTACTGCTAGAGCAGAAGAAGAGTGACCGATTGTCAGAGTCGGCTTCTACTTCAGACTTTCAAGACAGTTTGCGAAATGCCTCGATGAGACATACTCAGTCGTACCATGAGAGTCAGTCAGGCGGCACCTCCCGTCAGTCCGGCTTTCATAGTGCCCAGGCGGTACCAAACTTACCATTTGTGCCGCAACAACAGTATTTTATGCAGCCACCTCCATTTGGTGGACCTACAGCAAAAAACGTCCAACCTATGGACTGGCAGCTACGGTTGCTTAGACTTGGTGAACAGCCGTCG